>NC_045160.1:22498546-22511046 GCF_900700415.2 Clupea harengus
ACAAACACACACACACACACACACACACACCTACACCTACACACACGCACGATGAATGCTTCGTAATAAACCTCGTTAGCGAAAGGGCACAGGCCCCAACCCAAGGAAGCTGTTTCATCTTTCCTGACATTCCTCCAAGCTCTCTTATTGTTGTGCCACAAAGAAACATAATTTAACCTGTGTCCTTTGCATCTTCTCTTCTGAGCCAGTTTTCACAGTCAGAATCCCCAACAAACCCAATTTCACAAACATTCAACATTCTTAAAAGGTCCATATTTGTTTGTTTTTCCATTTCCATTGTTTCAGTGTAGGCGGGAATTGTCGGCCATTTTGAGGGACAGGCACAGACACTCACTGACACACACATGCACAAACACACACACATGCACATACATGAACACACACCTACACACGCGCACACATACACACCCACCCACACACACACACACACACACACACACACACACACACACACACACACACACACAGAAACATGAGCATGCGCAGTGGTTGGGACACACACCATTATATCTGACTGCGTTTGGCTCCAATTTGGCTCTGATCTGGCCCTGATCTGGCTCTGATCTGGCACAGTTCTCTCTGGGTGGACATGTCTGCATCCCTGACCTTGCGAGCCAAGTAAAGCCTTGTCTTTACAACTCCATGCGGATGCTATACATGTGGTTGTCTCTGAGCACAATATCCATGTGCATCAAGTGGTGAGGAAAACAACAAGGCTGTCTGTACCACTTCACAGATTCACAAACTGAGCTCTTTAAGTACAAATAAGGAAAAGTGTCACACTGGCGCCCTGGCACTGAGGCGGAGATTGTTTTCCCGTCTGTGTCGCCCGTCATGAGGCTGCCTCTATGTCCCGGGATCAAATTTGAAAACCTCAGAGAGAGAGAGAGAGAGAGAGAGAGACAGAGAGAAAGAGAGATAGAAGAGAGAGAGAGAGAGAGAGAGAGAGAGAGAGAGAGAGAGAGAGGCACTTGTACAGGATTCATCCGTTGAATATGGGCTGTTTGACTCCGCCTAATACTGTTAGGGTGGAAGGGAACACACTGTGGCGGGTGGAGTAGGGTGGCACTCTCAGGATTCTGTCTGTGTGTCTGTGTGTGTATGTGTGTGTGTGTGTGTGTGTGTGTGTGTGTGTCTGTGTGTGTGTGTGTGTGTGTGTGTGTGTGTGTGTGTGTGTGTGTGTGTGTGTGTGTGTGTGTGTGTGTGTGTGTGTGTCTGTGTGTGTGTGTGTGTGTGTGTGTGTGTGTGTGTGTGTGTGTGTGTGTTCGGGGCTGGAATAAGAATGGATAACAGATCAGATTGCGGAACAGAGATCCTGTTTCATTACATTCGGAATTGCATCGCACTCACATTCATTCTGCAACAGAGTTCCGCTGAGAATGACAAGACAACACAGCCACACACACACACACACACACACACACACACACACACACACACACACACACACACACAGACACACACACACACACACACACACACACACACACACACACACACACACACAGACTAGAAAAACCCGAAGAGAAAGGGATTTCAGATGTCAGAGCTGGAGGATCAAACAATTCCTCTTTTTGGACAATGGCACACCAGTACAGACACGGCAGAGGCCAGAATGAGGCCATCTTTCTGAATGGATGAGGGGTGTGAAAGCACGTCTTTCTCACCCAGTGATATTTTCTCTCACATTCCTTTTAGTTGCCTTTTGAGCATTTGCTTGAATGGTTTATTCATGACAGTGACAGCGATGCTGAGCCATGTCTTCTCTTCCCAGATAAAGCAAGGTGTTTGGAGCATTACATGGCGACAGGCCCACCATGGCAACGAGCCCACCATGGTCTAACTTTAGTTCAGCTAGGGTACGAGCCCACCATGGCCTGAATTTAGTTCAGCTAGGCTACGAGTCCACCATGGCCTAAATTTAGTTCAGCTAGGATACCAGCCCACCAAGGCCTAACTTTAGTTCAGCTAGGATCTAGAACCCAGCACAGACCCAGCTCTTGGGTTCCTGCTCTGCATCAGAAGAGTATACAACTGTGAGATAACACCACCATGCCCTCTCTCTCTCTCTCTCTCTCTCTCTCTCTCTCTCTCTATCTCTCTCTCTCTCTCATCTTGCTTGGCTCTCTTTTGAGCAATGGAGAACAGATGGAGGGGGTCTAACATAGGACGATACACACACACATACACACACACTTACACATACAAACACACACTCACACACACACACAAACACACACACTCATAGCCATATGAATGTAAACACAGAGAAGACTTTAAAGCAGCACAATGGAGGAATTGCTAATCGCTAACGATAAGATGCTAGCGGCTAAACCTAGCGAAACCTCTTGCAATTTGCTTACTTTGACACTACGACAAACTAGTGAGTCAACAACTTTCCTAACACAGTCAAACATCAAGCAAGTGCAAGACAAGACAAAGCAAGACGGCAAATAAGCTACTTACTAGTTTGGCAGAAAGTAGTAACCGGGCGGCTTCAGGCAAACTTACATAACGCAGTAATATGCCTACGGACCCTGGTATGGCACGGAGGCAATTCTCCATATTAAATGTCATTGTTGGGCCCCAATTTTTTTTAAACTGTTATTTTAAGGTAAAACTGCTAATCTTAACCCTAACCCTGAAGTACAATTCCTACATAATGCCACTTTAAGACCCCTTTGGCCTTCACCCCCCCTCTTTCTCTCCCTCTATTTACCCACCCCTCTTTTTCTTTCTCTCTCACTCTCTCCCCTCTTTGTCTCTCTTCTCCTGTCATCATGTCTCTGTCTCCATCCATCCCTCTCTCCTTTTCTGTTTTTCCTCTCTCTCTCTCCCTCTTTGTCCCTCTTCCCCTGTCATCATGCCTGTCTCCCTCTCTCTCCCTCCCTCCCTCCCTCTCCCTCCCTCTCTCTCTCTCTCTCTTCCTCTCCCTCCTTCTCTCTCTCTCTCTCTCTCTCTCTTTCTTCCTCTCCCTGCCCCTCTTCCTACCTCTCTCTCTCTCTACTTATCCCTTTCTCCTTCCCCACCCTCTTGTTCCCTCAGATCCTCATCACCAGTTATTCAATCAGCATATGGCCCCAATAAACAGGATTGACAAGCGCAGATAAATCAGCCCCCTGAGACGCCCTCCCTGCTTAGAAGACATGCAACCACAACCACCACAGTGCCAGCAGGGACAGCAAGAGTCACTTGCCCTGCCGTCTCCCTGGAGACGGGCATATTTACAGCGCTACATGCCTAGAGTCCACAGTTTGGAAACAACTTGTAGAAAATTGCGGACTAAAAGAATATAGTTGTAGCTGAATTTTTTTCAAAGGTTTTGTCAAGCCCCGACGTCAAGATGGTATCCACGATCCTGGTGAAAGGTCGCTGATGTTTGAGCTTAGCAGCCAATAAAATAAAGCCCTCCTTTCCATGTTTCTGAAGGAACTTTGTTGATTGGCTGCAATGGTGTGTAGCTAAGTCCGAGCCATTGACAGAACCAGGACTGTGGACAAACAGCAGTGTTTTTTTGTTGTGTTTTTTTGAGGGCATACACCGGGCTGAATTCCTTGAGTGTAATGCATTAGAAATCAAGGACTAAACCTTTAAGAGGGTGTTTAGAGTAGTTTAGAAATTCCAAATATTGTTAATGCAGTAACGGTTCCCACTGACTTTTACTCCTTTTTTATACGGCTCCTCTGAATTGAATGGGCTATCCCAATATTCTGAGGTCTGATATTTCTTCATGTTGACTGCTGCAAAAAATGAATGACTGCTGCCATTGGCAACACGTTTTGTGCTTCCAATTCACATCTTTCATATCATTCTGCAAGCAGTCCATTCACTTTCGGTAACAGACATTCTGTGTAACTTGAAGTCAGCAAGTAATACGTTGCTACGCAACACATCTTTAAAGTTCCACGAAATGACAAGAAAATCACTTAAAAAAAGAGATTTATATTTTAATGTTTTGGCAAGTAACCATATAATAAGCAGGATAATGCATAGCCCGCCGGTCAGTATTGGAAAATAAATCCCTTCCAGACGTCGTCCTGTCATGATATATTTTCCTATGCCGACCGGTTGACTATACATTATCCCTTACATATGTTACTATGGTTGTCTGCGGACAACGTATGTATCTTTGTTCCATGAGGCTACACACACAATAGAAGAAGCAGCAGCACACTGTCAAAGAAGAGTGCTGCAACATGACAGGACACTGTCTTGCTACAGGTGCTGCTTGATTAGGGAAACATTGGAATGTGTTAACCGAATAGCAGGTTTCTAGGTTATGGTAATGGTTATGGTTAGAGTGTTGTGTTACTAAGGGGTTATGGTAATGGTTATGGTTAGGGTGTTGTGTTACTAAGGGGTTATGGTAATGGTTATGGTTAGAGTGTTGTGTTACTAAGGGGTTATGGTAATGGTTATGGTTATGGTTATGGTGTTGTGTTACTAAGGGGTTATGGTAATGGTTATGGTTATGGTTATGGTGTTGTGTTACTAAGGGGTTATGGTAATGGTTATGGTTATGGTTATGGTGTTGTGTTACTAAGGGGTTATTGTAATGGTTATGGTTATGGTTATGGTGTTGTGTTACTAAGGGGTTACGGTAATGGTAATGGTAATGGTTATGGTTAGGGTGTTGTGTTACTAAGGGGTTATGGTAATGGTTATGGGGTACCACTTTATAATAAGGCTCCATTTATAAAGGTTTATAAATGATTTATAAGTAGGTTATTAATTAGGTTGTAAACACTTTGTAAGTCATTAATAAGCCATTATAAATGAGTTATAACACAGTTTTTATACATCGATGCAGGCTCACTATTTGGGAAGATCCCCATCTTGGCAACGCACTGTCTATCCCTTAACTGGCTATACTAGCCCATTGCACACTCCCTACCATTCTTGTATCTGTGACTACCAGACCCGTAGGGGCGGGGGGGAGGCTCACGTGCTCCCCCCCCCCCCAAAAAAAATGTAAAAGAAAAAAGTATATATATTTTTTTTCAATTTGAATTACATGGGATGCACACTATGGTCTTATTGTCTTGTCTGTGTTTCCAGAGTTGATATAGAAATAAAGAAAAATATATTTAATTGTGCTTTCTTTGTTAGGTAGCCTAGTGACTTTGTTAGGTTGCCAGTTATACATGTTAGTAACTGATTAATAGATGATGATGTGTTTCACACTTTACAATAAAGCTCCCTTTTGCCAGTTACAAATGTTAGTTACTGATTAATAAATGATGATGTGTTTCACACTTTACAATAAGGCTCCGTTTTGCCAGTTATAAATGTTAGTTACTGATTAATAGATGATGATGTGTTTCACACTTTACATTAAGGCTCCCTTTTGCCAGTTACAAATGTTAGTTACTGATTAATAAATTATGATGTGTTTCACACTTTACAATAAGGCTCCGTTTTGCCAGTTATAAATGTTAGTTACTGATTACTAAAGGGTGATGTGTTTCACACTTTACAATAAGGCTCCGTTTTGCCAGTTATAAATGTTAGTAACTCATAAGATTAATGAGTAGTAAGCAGTAACCTGATCTTGGATGGATGGATGGATACTTTATTAATCCCGAGGGAAATTTTAGGACATCCAGTAGCATCCAGACACAACATACACAAATCACATACACATAGGGAGAGCACGTTCAGAAGGAGTGGGGTAGTAACCACTACTGTAACGGAAACATGAGAGCCCCCCCATATAGGCAAGATATCGAAACTCAAGCTCCCTATTTACTGTTGGCGCGCCGCTCTGTGACCTTCTGACCTATGTCGTCACGTCACTAGGCTACCTAACAAAGAAAGCACAATTAAATATATTTTTCTTTATTTCTGTATCAACTCTGGAAACACAGACAAGACAATAAGACCATAGTGTGCATCCCATGTAATTCAAATTCAAAAAAAAAAAAAAAAGTGGTAGGGAGTAGGGAGTGTGCAATGGGCTAGTATAGCCAGTTAAGGGATAGACAGTGGGTTGCCAAAATGCGGATCTTCCCAAATAGTGAGCCTCCATCGATGTATAAAAACTGTGTTATAACTCATTTATAATGGCTTATTAATGACTTACAAAGTGTTTACAACCTAATTAATAACCTAATTATAAACCATTTATAAACCTTTATAAATGGAGCCTTATTGTAAAGTGGTACCGGTTATGGTTATGGTTAGGTTGTTGTGTTACTAAGGGGTTATGGTAATGGTTATGGTTATGGTTAGGGTGTTGTGTTACTAAGGGGTTATGGTTATGGTTACGGTGTTGTGTTGTGTTACTAAGGGGGTGACCAGGAAGATGGAAGGCACTGCGTGGGCACTAAATGCTCTATAGTGATTGAGAGAAATGAACAGCAGGGGCAGGAACATTACTAACTCTTTACATTTAGAGAATAGGGCAGTAATTTCTTGGTGCTGCTCCCCACTACTAACTCTACATTTAGAGAATAGAGCAGTAATGACTCTTTACATTTAGAGAATAGGGCAGTAATGTGTTGGTGCTGCTCCCACTGTTGACACATAGAACGCGTCAGAATAAAGTCCCCATGCATTTGTGTTGGGCACTAAGCTGTTCAGATTTTTATGGTAAATCCCTCAACTGAGGGCTGAGACATGACGATTAGGGGGAACATGAAGCTATGGTTTGAGTCTGAGTCAAAGTTGTATTTAAGTCAAAATAAAGGAGCCTCTAATTCAGTTTCTGTCCCCAAAGGTTTTTATTTTGTTTTTCCACCGATACATGCATCTGATTGGGCTTCACCAGAAAATAAAAAACATTTTTGCTGTAAAATGTGACTAAATGCTGCTGCTGTAACTTCGAGCAAGCATGATCTAAATCCTCTTGTCTCTTTTTGTGTGTATTAAATGCATTAAATGCAGTTCTTGCTAACACACACACACACACACACACACACACACACACGAACACATAAACCCAAACATACATTCATGCCGTGCAGGAGACAGAGGAAGAGAGAGGGAGAGAGAAAGAGAAAGAGAGGGGGGGGGGAGAAGAGAGAGGGGGAGAAGAAAGAGAGAGAGAGAGAGAGAGAGAGAGAGAGAATGACTCACTATAGCCTAGTGTAAAATCTGTGACGGAATTATACCCAAAATACTACTTAGCACTCAGAAGTGAAATGCTGCACGCAATCGCTAGATCATCTGAGGGCTCTCTCCACAGACGTTCACGGCCTCAGATCTACCATCACTGCACTACGTCATCACTCTGCTATTGCCATACACAGCAGCATGGACGTGGGCACTATTTCATTATTTATTCACTAATGCTTTACATTAAGGTGCCATAGAGCAGCACTGATCAATTGAAAGTAGATCACTTATCAGAAGGTAGTGTCGGCTGCATTTAATATTACTTAGCGTATGCTATTGCTGAATATTATAGTGTATGCTATTGCTGAGGTCAGCGTTGTGGTTATGTTAACAAAGGAATGGAATGGTGGTTAAAAGAATTTGTTAAAAGATTCTAAATGTAAAACAGAATTCAATGGTTCAGATGAACACAACATAAACTTTAGAATTTAACATTATTTATGTTTTAATATATCTGATATTCATAGCGTGTTAATATCAGCAAATGCATCATATTACATTAGTTATCAGAGGCCCCATACAAGCACTACTCTGATATTCATTTTCTGAAAATGTGATGGGCCATCATAAAAGCTGATGAAATCAAAGCTGATTGTCAGTTGATACTATGCTGACAGTGATGAATGGGAGAAGTCTTAGATGTGGTAGTCAGGGTCACGTTGTGGAGAAGGTGACTTGACAGTTAGTCGACAGATGTCTCAGATTCAGGCCTGGTTGACAATCATGTTGAATGTTGGCTGAATATTTAGTTCCTGATGGTCTGGAGATGATCAAACCAGTGACCACTGCAGTGCTCCCGCTGCTCTGTGTCCAAGCATCTCATCACACTTATGGAAAGATGAGATTTCAGTTTGACAGAATTATTGGAAGCAAGAATATGGAGAATATTTACAGCACACACGCAGCGTGCGGCATGCCAGTAGGAGAGAGAAATTATGTTTGAAAGAAAGCTTCCAGTTAGGTGGCAACTGTTTTAAGCGCTGAGGTCCTTGAGGAGAGAGAGTGTGGGAATACAGTACCGCTGGAGTTTATCAGGAGCTAGGCAGTAATACTCAGAGCCACCAGCTCTGACACGACTGTGGCCTTTATAGTTCAAAACCCCCTTACTACCTCAGGCAGATCATTCTCTCTCTCTCTCTCTCTCCCTCTCTCTCTCTCTCTCTCGCTCGCTCTCTTTCTCTCTCTCTCTTTCTCTCTCTCTCTCTCTCTCTCTCTCTCTCTCTATCTGCCACCCTATTTCTTTTTTTCTATCTCTCTCTCTCTGCCACTCTCTCTCTTTTTGCCACTATTTCCTTGTTTCTCTTTCTCCTTCTCTCTCTCTCTCTCCTTCCAGGAAGAATCCAGGGAGAATCCATCAGTACTTCACCACACTGTGACCCACTTTTTCAATTCAGGCTTCCTAGGCTGAGTTTCTCTATGGGCAATCTGCTCTCTCTCTCTCCCCCTCTCTTTCAGTTTCTCTCTCTCTCTCTCCCGCTTTCTTTTAGTCTCTGTCTCTCCCCCCTCTCTCTCAGTCTCTCTCTCTCTCTCTCTACCCCCCTCTCTCAGTCTCTCTCTCTCTACCCCTCTCTCTCTCTCTCTCTCTCTCTCTCTTTATCTCTCTCATTCTGACTGTTCTCTATTTAGACACGCAGCTCACTAGATGTGTCGACTGTAAATAGTTTTATTCAGTGTAGCATAAAACATACCTTTCACTGGTGCACTAAGAAGACTGTAATAGATACATCTAAATTTATATTTCAATCAATATTTTATTAGCAATACAACAAAGCTGATTTGATGCAATGACATCCATGGGTAGCCTACAACTCAACAGGCAATAAATCCTTATGTTTTATTTGTATGAAGAACAACACAGGAACAGTGTGTACACCAATGTGTATCTGATTTTCCATATATGGTGAAATTGCATGTCTATAATCAAACTGGAATGTATGGAATGCGCGATTTATTGTATTGCATATAAAGCCCTGCATGCCTGCGACTCTGCACGGGTGTGTGAGTGAGTGTGGTGAGCGGGCGCCAGCGCCTGTGTGCGTTCTCACCCCGAGTTGGAGTGTGGTACTGATATAATCAACACATGGCACTGACAACAGACTGAAGAAGTTTGACAACAACCCCCTCCGGTAGCACATGGAGTCCTGCTTCATCCCGAGATGCACAGAAACACATACACACCCAACACATCTGTAACCTCAGTCACTGGGCGCTGTCCAAACGCCTATACATTCCATGATGTAATAATGGCTAATGGTTCCAGAATGTTCTAGTGTTCTTTGGGAGTGTCCCAGGCAGGGATGGGAAACTTGCGCTGACGGAAAGGTCATTCCTATAGGGATGGGTGCTGAGGAGGGGGAGGTGGAGGAGGTGGAGGTGGAGGAGGAGGAGGAGGAGGAGGAGGAGGAGGAGAGGTTAGGTGCAGAATAAAACAGGTCCCTGTAGAAACATGGCTGAAAAAGATATTTTGACTCATGAAATAAACCTGGTTATTAAACAAGGGGCAGCATTTTGTCCTCTTTCATTAAAAAATGATAATGGAGAAAGCGAGGGCCAACCTCATATCTCTCTCTCTAAATGTATCTGTCTATCACTCCCGCTTCCTCTCTCATACACACACTCTCTCTCTCTCTCTCTCTCTCTCTCTCTCTCTCTCTCTCTCATGCTCACTCTCTCACACACACACACACACACACACACACACACACACACACACATACACACATACACACACACACACACACACACACATACATACACACATACACACACACACACACACACACACACACACAGTCCCCCTTTCCCCCCACTCTCCCACTTGACCCTCTTCCCTCTCTCCTTCTCTCTCCCTCCCGCTCCCCTCACCCTCTCCTTCTCTCTCCCTCCCACTCCCCTCGCTCTCCCTCTCCCTCTCCCTCTCCTCTGTCCCTGCAGCTCTCCCTGCACCGTGCGGTAATGGTACATGCCATTAGCGAGCCCATCTCCGCGCGCGAGAAGGGGGTGGTCTCTCCCTCGCTTAAGAGGCTACTTTGGAGCCGCACAAACACATTCACAGATGTCACTCCGTGCACACTGACAGCCTGCCGCTGCTGCTGCTGCTGCCGCTACCGCCGACGGAGACACTGAGACAGGGAGAAAGAGGGAGGAATAGAGAGAGAGATATTGAGAAAAAGGAGACGAGTGTGAAGCAGGCACAGAGAGACAGACAAGCAGACACACACACACACACACATTGCTGTCTCTTTCTCCTGCATCTTTCCTTTTTTTTTTTGTCCCTGAAGGCTCGACATGCATATGAGCTGGTATGCATGGATGAGAGGAGGACAGAGAGGGATGCACGGAGGAGGAGAGCATTAAACGCCGGTAGATTGTCCTCTGGTTTGTAATTTTTTTTCTTTTTTGCTGTGTGGTTTTTCTTTTCTTCCTTTTTTCCTCTCTCTGCTCACATCTCGTTGGTCCGGCACTCTCTTCTCGTCTCGTCTCGCCTTGTCAGCTGCAACAGAAGGATAAAATAAAGGGATGCTTTGAATGCCGCCTCCGTCTTCACAAAGGAGAGAGCCACAGCCGGGAAGAGAGAGAGAAGAGAGGGGGGAAGAAGAGAGAGGGAGAGAAGGAGAGTAGCAAGTCCTCCCTGATTCCCTGCAACACAAGGTGGGAATGATAGCCACCGCCAGACAATAAGGTAAGAAAATCAACACCAACCACCACACGCACACAAACACACACACACACACACACACACACACACACACACACACACATACAGTCACACAGAATAACAGCTCATTTCACTCTTGTGATCATGGCTTGGCTGACATCTGTTATTGGGGAAGGGGGTTAACGCAAGTGATTAGCACGCAGCCAAGCGATGCAGTGTTGACACGGACGGTCCCCATTAAAAGGCAGAGATCAGTATCAGTTCATGCGCGCAGGTGTGTGTGTGTGTGTGTGTGTGTGTGTGTGTGTCTGGAGGGGGTCTGTTAGCTGCAGATTAAGCCATGCGTGCGTGTGTTGCTGCGGGAAGTTGGGGGGAGGGTGGGGGTGGGAATGTCTTTATGGTGACCTGCTAAAGGAGGAGAATCTGTGATGATTCCCTCAGTGTGTGTAAGTTTGTGAGTGTGTGTGTGTGTGTGTGTGTGTCTGCTGGAAACACAAGCACATGGGTAGGGTGCTGGACCCTCTGGCCTGAGGCTAAACCACGGGTAATAAAGCTACAGTGTGTGTGTGTGTGTGTGTGTGTGTGTGTGTGGCTGGATTGATGCCCCAGCTTGACAGACTGATTATGACTAATTTAAAACATCATACACACACCCCCACCCACACACACACACATACTGTACACACAAAGACACACACACACACACAACCCCCACCCATACACAGACATACACACAAAAACCCACACAAACACAACAAATTCTCCAGCACGTCTGACATGATGTTCCGTGCCTCGTGTGACATTCTGAGCGTAAGGGACAAACTGCTCTCCCAGCTCTTTGTCTTTGCTGTGAAAAAGAGAACCAGAAGGTGTGTTAGTTCACTTCGGCATCTTACAGAGAACCTGAAGGTGTGTTAGTTCACTTCTGAATCTTACAGAGAACCTGAAGGTGTGTTAGTTCACTTCTGAATCTTACAGAGAACCTGAAGGTGTTAGTTCACTTCTGAATCTTACAGAGAACCTGAAGGTGTTAGTTCACTTCGGCATCTTACAGAGAGCCTGAAGGTGTTAGTTCACTTTGCCAGTTTACAGGCAAAGACCTCTGTCATCTACCCAGTGCAGTGAGACCAACACAAGTTCAGCTCGCTAAGGTTACTCCCTACAACAAGTTCAGCTCGCTAAGGTTACTCCCTACAACAAGTTCAGCTCGCTAAGGTTACTCCCTACAACAAGTTCAGCTCGCTAAGGTTACTCCCTAGGCTTTGTGTAACTCCACAGCATATTATGCAAATGGGCGCCAGTGACAATGACAGCTCGAACAGATAATCATCTTTGGTTCTCATTTTCATCTTATCTCTACATGATCTTGTCCATTTGCAGGAGCTGCTTAGCATGAACGGTAAATTAATCTGATATTTACTTCACTGATAGTGTAGATGTGAGGGTCACTGCCCTCTCTAGCGCTTAGCATGAAAGGAGAACGGTAAATTCATCTGATATTTACTTCACTGATAGTGTAGATGTGAGGGTCACTGCCCTCTCTAGCGACAGTGGTACAGGGGGTAGAGAAGTCGTTTAGTAATCAGAAGGTTGCTAGTTCGATTCCCTGTCGAAGCGTCCTTGAGCAAGACACTGAACCCCTAATTGCTCCTGATGTGCAGTGTGCCATCAGTGTAAATGTAAAATGTGTATACCTTGTAAGTCG
>NC_045160.1:22521046-22531046 GCF_900700415.2 Clupea harengus
GTGTGTGTGTGTGTGTGTGTGTGTGTGTGTGTGTGTGATCGTGCATGTGTGTGTGTGTGTGTGTGAGCGTGCATGTGTGTGTGTGTGTGTGTGTGTGTGTGATCGTGCATGTGTGTGTGTGTGTGTGTGAGCGTGCATGTGTGTGTGTGTGTGTGTGTGTGTGATCGTGCATGTGTGTGTGTGTGAGCGTGCTTGTGTGTGTGTGTGTGTGTGTGTGTGTGTGTGTGTGTGTGTGTGTGTGTGTGTGTGTGTGTGTGTGTGTGTGTGTGTGTGATCGTGCATGTGTGTGTGTGTGAGCGTGCTTGTGTGTGTGTGTGTGTGTGTGTGTGTGTGTGTGTGTGTGATCGTGCATGTGTGTGTGTGTGTGTGTGAGCGTGCATGTGTGTGGCCCCAGGTGCAGTCTGTCCTCCCCTGGGTGTGAAGTGGGCGAGGAGACTCAGGTTAGGCCCCTGAGGAGAGTAGAGGTCATTCCTGGAGAGGAGGACAGAAATAGCCCCTGGGTGTGGGCCAGGAGAGGGGCGGCCCTGGAGAAGCTCCAGGCACAGCTAGAGTTAAAACTCCCGACTGAACTATCCCCTGATAGCATGCTAACTCTGGACTCAATCCGGATTATAAAATACCATAGATGTCATCATAACAACTTCAGGCAAATCCAGAGTTAAAACTCCTGACTCCTGACTCCTATCCCCTGATAGCATGTTAACTCTGGACTCAATCTGGATTATAAAATACCATAGATGTCATCATAACAGCTTCAGGCATATCCAGAGTTGAAACTCCTGGCTGAACTGTCCCCTGATAGCAAACCAACTCTGGACTCAATCTGGATCATAAGATATGTCATAAAATACCATAGATGTCATTACAACATTTACTAAAATATGAAGTCAATCTCTATCAAGTATTGCATGGCCATAAGATCTTTGTGTACTGAAATACTCTGAATGGTATTGAAGGAAGTAAGTGCCACTGGGCACCCCGACCCAAATTAGAAAGCTGTGAACGCAGAAGAATGGCGTTAATGTTTTTTTCCGCTTTTGCAGTTTGCCCAGTATGACAGTTGAGTCGTTAAGGTTTGTGTGTGGAAGACAGATGTTGGGGTGATGACCTTACAAGGCATTCCGTTACCCTGATCTGTTACCCCACCCATCGTCACGCCAACCAGATGACAGATAAAAAGAGTGAGCACAAAAAAGGCACGCACACCAACCAGAAATATAAATCTTCCATCGCAAGCCACAACCAAGCCTGCTCAATTAAACCCATTCATTAGAGACCAAAATCACTTTATACAGGCCTCTTATGCCACCCAGACCACATAAAACAGGCTCACCCGTAGCCTCACTGTTAAATAGATAGCCTAACTGCCTGTAAAGGAAATGCTTAAAAGTGCACTGAAGGATATCACAAGATAACAAGTGGGTGACCTTTAAGACAATAAAGACAACCTCAGTAAATCTAATTCGGCTAAGTGGCAGCCTACCCAGGCTGCCCTCTAAAAACACACCAGAGTGACAGATAGACCCCCCCCCCCTCCTCCTCCCCCCTCCTCCTCTCCCATCCCTCCCGCTGTTTTCTCATCCGCTCTTTCTCTCGCTGTGCCTCTCTTTCTCTCTTTCTCTCTCTCTCTCTCTCTCTCTCTCTCTCATCCGCTCTTTCTCTCGCTGTGCCTCTCTCTCTCTCTCTCTCTCTCTCTCTCATCCACTCTTTCTCTCAGTATGCCTCTCTCTCTCACTCTCTCTCTCTCTGTCTCTCTTTCTATCTATCTCTCTTCAAGCAGGACATGAGATTGAATGTTTCAATTTGGCGAGGCTGTTAAAGCTGCGTGGTGTGTATCCTGCGGGTGCCTGGGACGCCGGTCAGTTTGTCAAACCCTCTTGTGAACGTGTTCTTGTGACCCCGCTTGTTTCATCAGCAGCCTCTGGAGGAGACAGTGCATTTCATTTGACAAACTCAGCCATGCTCATCACGTAGTGTGAAGCCATGCTGGCAGCGAGACGGCATCCCATTCTTGCCAGCGCTCATTGCAGTTTCTTAAGGTTAATGTGTTGACAATGCACTTGCTGTGCCAGTGTATCTACTGACATTTATTACTGCATAGTCACTAGGGAACCCTATTTCATAAAATATTCGTACATTCATATTCTTTTTTTTACCTGAAACCATGTACTCTGTTGATGTGCATTGAGGGACTCTTAATTTGCCAACTTCCTCTCTCCACAAATCTGCTACTGCAAATACTCTCTACAAACAATAAAAGATAAAAGCCTACATTTGTGTGTATTTTGTAATGTCAGGAGAACGGCGTTGACAAAGAAAAAAGGAAAAGAATCAATTATTTATTGGATTAACAATAACTGAATATTAAAGCTAATTGGGTAAAACCTCAATGCCCCTGAACCACATTGAGCTGCGCTGTCCCATTCAACTCAATTAGACAATGAAAAGGGTCTCAGGGGCCTCGTACGATGTGGAATGTTCTTCATCTCCCTCATTAAAGATCAATCATCACTTAAAAACGCTTGACTGGAGCTTTGTTTGAATGCCAAGCCGTGAGGAGACACGGAGGAACTGAAAACATCACACTCATTGTTTGTTTGTGTTTTTGTGTTTTTTTTTTTTCATGGTCTTGTAGGGGCCTATGATGGCCTTTGATTTTGTCCAAACCCCAATTAGTTGAAACGTTCTCTGCTGGGACGCTGTTTTGGCAATGGGTGGCACTGTACGTGCAACGCACGGACACTGGGGCCATTGTGATCATAAATGGGGATGAGTGCCAAACTATTTGTGTGGTTTTTTTTCTTCTTTTGTGTGCGTTTGCCTTGTTTTAATTTACTGTACCGTGCCAGCTACCACGCAAAAAAGCATCCGCTTCACCTCACTGGGTTCGGGCCACAGCACAACCATTATGCGTGACCGAGAGCACTCCAAAAAGTGATCCATTCATGTGATTCTCGGTGCTGGTTAAGCCTCGGTTGTTACGAATAAAATCCATAAACTGCTGGCAAACGTGCGGCCATTTTCCCTTTCTTTCGCCCAAGGCTTTAATTAACAGCTAAGAAAGAAGGAGTGCTCAGCACACCTGAATCCCCCTTGCCCTTGGATCAAATCGCTAAGCTCCTTCAGTTTGAGTTGGTCAAATGTGGACAGGAGAGAGGTGGAGAAAAAAGAACATTCTCTATTCATGAGGTGAAAATTAATAACACGCAGAATGATTGCTCTTTAATGCAGTATTATACCGGCTCATAAATGGCACATCCAAAGTTGTCAAATGGGATTCTAGCTTCAAAGGGGGTTGTTAAGGGTAAGGTACAGAACAGCACACACACACACACACACACACACACACATACACACACACACACACACACACACAAACACACAAAGAAAACACAGTCAGACACAGCAGGGGTGTAGGTGTAGGGGTGCTGATGTAAAATATGAGCAGTTACACCTGAATTTCTCAAAGCCACACATGAGCAGTCAATCGGTTTGTGTGAGTGTGTGTTTATGTGCGTGTGCCAGGTTGAAGAACAGAGAGAGAGAGAGAACCATAGACACTCAGCGCACAGATCTGGCCCTGATGTAGATCCGTTCCATTCGGTTCTGTTCTGTTCTGTTCGGTTCTGATCGCAGCTGACTCTAGACCCAATGTCCCGGATCAACACCGGATCAGGGCCCGATTGGCCCTGTAGAGTCAGCGGCTGATCAGACGTACTCTTAGAATCTGATGTCCACACACTGGTCTGTAATCACACACACACACACACACACACACATACACACACACACACACACACACACACACACACACACACACACACACGTATGAAAAGGGCAGATTCTGTCACACACACACACACACACACACACACTCTCTCTCACACACACACACACACACACACACATACTCTCTCTCTCACACACACACACACACACACACGCACACACACACACACACACACACACACACACACACACACACACACACACACACACACACTCACATATGAAAAAGGCAGAGTCTGTCACACACACATACACACACACTCTCTCTCACACACACACACACACACACACGTATGAAAAAGGCAGATTCTGTGAAGATGTAGCTCAATAGCTTCTTGTGTTGTTAACAGTCGGCCTCAGTAGTGTCTGTCACAATGCTGCACAGTAGCTCTGCTCTGCTCTGCTCTGCTCTGCTCTGCTTGGCTCGTTGGTGCCTCCACAGTGAAAAGGCAAACACTGACTTGGGCAGCCGTCTGGAAATGTATCGATGACTAATTGAGCTGGAGGCTTGGTGACGGTGAGGGCATTCATTAGGGACTGCTGCGCCTGGGCCAGATGTGAGTGTGTGTGTGTGTGTGTGTGTGTGTGTGTGTGTGTGTGTGTGTGTGTGTGTGTGTGTGTGTGTGTGTGTGTGTGTGTGTGTGTGAGTGTGTGTGTGTGTGTGTGTGTGAGTGTGTGTGTGTGTGTGAGTACGTTTGTGTGTGTGTGTGTGTGTGTGTGAGTGCGAGTGCGTTTGTGTGTGTTTGTGTTTGTGTGTGCGTGTGTGTGAGTGTGTGTGAGTGTGTGTGTGTGTGTGTGTGTGTGTGTGTGTATGTGTGTGTGTGTGTGTGTGCGTCTGTGTGTGTGTGCGTCTGTGTGTGTGTGTGGCTGTGACTTGAAGCAGTGCCTTGGCCACAGCCTTTTGTGTAGACTTTCTGCTGGCATATAGGACACACTTCTGCAACCACTGCTTCACAGGCCACAGAGAGCTGTTTTCAACCCAGGCTTGCTATTTCACACGCTGGTGTGTAGTCATGTGTGTATGAGTGGACATATGCGGACATTTATGTGCACAATACGCATGTATATGACTGTGGTTGTATGCGTGTGTGCATGTGTTTATATAGCTTTCTGTGTGTGTGTGTGTGTGTGTGTGTGTGTGGTTATTTGTGTGTGGATGTGTCTATGATTGCGTGTAGGACTGTGAATGTGTGTGTGTGTATGTGTGTGTGTGTGTGTGTGTGTGTGTATGTGTGTGTGTGCGCTAACTGTGTGTTTGTTTGTGAGTATGTCGTCAGGCATGCAGGCTGTCTGAACAGATTCATATCAAAGGCTGACTCCAGAGCTAAAACGGGCTAACCAACTGCATTCAATAAATCAACTAAATAAATCATTCATTGTGTGCATTGAGAGCACATCAATATACACATATACATGGACACACACAGGGCACGCACGCACACGCAAACACAAACACAAACACAAACACACAGAACACACACACACACACACTCACACACACACACACACACACACACACACACACACACACACACACACACATACACTCATTATTCCAGTTGCCTTCTGTAACAACCTACTCTCACCATGGTAATGTGTATTTCCCAGACAGAAATGAAAAAAAAAAATACATAAAACCAAATTACAGAGCTATTGTTTCCCCTTGAAGGTGAGAGAAAGAAAGGCGTGATTGAGGATGAGATTACAGTCATTTTCAGAATGCACAGGCGTGCTGAGAGAACCCCCCCCCCCCCCCCCCCCCCCCCCCCCCCGTTTAGTGCTCACACAGCTTGTGAAAGCAGAGTGACACTTTGATGGTTGATTGTTGATTTTGACAGTGATTGCTGGCGAGGACCGCGAGGATGTCTAGATTATAATGAATCTAACCAAACATGTTTATTTCTCATTGACAAGAATGTTGTCAAGACTGTTGTCATTTACACAGCGCTGAATTAAGCCCGGTCCTGACAGTGAGTTATGTGACGACGGCAATCTGAGGCCCGACCACAATATTCATCGCTATCGACCGGCCCGATCTACATGTCCGCAGATTAAAAACAAATTCTATTATGTTTACTATCTGTGACAGCGGAGGGCGGAGGGTCTCCTGTTGCATATTGATGAAAACATTTGAGGAAAATCCATTGAAAGGCAAGAATGGTTCCCTCATCAGAGAAGCACATCAGATGAAGACTGCCCTGAGCGTTTGTGGGTTAGTTCGCCCACGTCAGACTGAGTCAATGGAATGAGTCAATGATGCACTAAAGATGCGGTGCTAGTTGTTTTGCACGACTTGATCCGGAACAACACCACCCCGAGGCTGTAAATCTGTCACTTGGCTGACAAAATAGCAACCCTTTTTTTGTCAATTCATTCAATTTGTTCAATAAAGAGATTGATTGACATGCAAGGAAATGACAACGCATTGATCCTCGTAGGCGAGATATTGAAATGAAATTAAAATGGTCATGGTCATAAAGAGACAGCAGTGTTGTTGTTTGTTTGTTGTTGTTGGTTTTTTTCCAACCCAACCCAACCATCATGGTTTCATGACTAACTCACTTTCTTGCCTCGGGGGGGATGACGGGGGATGGTGATGGGAGTGTTGGTAGATTCGGGGTGACACATCCGTCCTCCAAAAGCCAATCCACCAACCAAACGGAGACACCACCCAAATAGTCTCTCAACCACACAAAGTGCCCAACCCCAGGCCTGTGCTCACAGTGACCTATAAACCCTATTCTATAAAACCCTGACATGAGCATCGCTCTCACATGAGGTTCACGTTCAGGGCAGATCTATTCCCATTTTCAGTAATACCTTAATTATTGCATAATATTGTAATAAATAATCCTTGTCTCATTGTTACTACAACATTAAGTACAGCATAACATACTAAATATCAGTATATATTAGTGTTGTTCGGTACCATATACCTACATACCTAGAACTCTAACTCAAATCTCAACTTTAGCCCTAATGCTGTTTTTTCATAAGTACAGAGAATATCACTTATTATCTTAAAACATGCCGTACTCTACCAATTCACGGAAGTAAGATCTATGTAATATGTGAAATGTGTATACTAAGTACAGCTTCATTTTCTGTGGCCCTGGTAGCAGTTCTAACCCATGGAAATAACCAGCAGAGAGGTGTCAGAGAAGGTTTTTCTTTTTATATTTATATAAATATTTATTAAACCGGGTAAGAGGGGACAGTCTGACATGTCAGACTCACACATGATATCTCTCCTGACCAGATAAAGGTGTTTGCCAGACGTGCTCAAGACTAGCTTACGTTTGTGCTCTTGCATGTTACGACTGGTGGGTGTTGTGCAGGACTCAATTGCACGACTCAGCACAGGGGTAGATTTAAAGGGTGAAACGTTTTACTAGCCGGGTTCGGTACACAGGTAGGCAGTCCAAAAATAGCTAACAAAACCAAACAGGGATTAGGCAGGAGAATAGTTGTAGGGCAGGCAGAGGTCAGAAGCACGAGTAATCACTTTAACAAGGAGGAAGCGCTAAACACTAGGAACACGAGGACCAGCGGAAAAAACAAGGAACATACTAGTGATGTTACAAATGAACCCGAGGCTTCGGAGCTTGTGTCACGAAAATGAAGCACTTCCAGACGGAGCGCGTATTGAGGCTTGTATCGCTTTGCCGATATGACGTCACTCGTGACGTCTGAAGCCTCATTTGAATCAAGTGCTTCACCAAGTGGTTCGTTCGTTCACTTTTGGCGGGACGCTTCGACAATACGATGTCCAAATTCCCATCTCGTATTCGTGGTTGTTGTTGTCAGTGGATGGAGATTTAGCGATAGTTGGAGATTTAGCGGGAGTTGGAGATTTAGATTGTTTGGTGTTGTTAGTAGTATAGATTATTTTAGATAGAGTTATGGAGCCAGTTAGGAAGAGAAAGCCCTTGATCCAGTTGCACAAAGCACGTTCGCCCCCTTTTCAGTGCCCTGCACTTTCACTGACCAGTTGGCCAAAAGCACTCTCACTACCATTGGTTTTACAAAAGTACTGACCTGTATTCCAAATACACTTTAACTCTGTTCCAACAGCATATGCTACAGAATATAGTAAAGATAATTAGCAGGAGTTTTTATCCAAAACATCGGGTTAAAATTTGCTTTGGCTAAGATTCGAAACTATGTAGTCCGCACCTGGAGATGACGTCGCTAACCGTTGTGCCACCATACAACTGTATGTGTCATAGGTCTGACTATTATTAGAACAAAGAATAGCAAAAGAAAGCCTTTATTGTCGTTGTTTTCGCCTACAATGAAATTTGAATTAATGGAGGTACGTTTTCTTTACCATACGTTTTCGTGCATGTTATTTTAGCAGGCCTTGCGCACCACAACAAATTTAACAAATTCATTGTCCCGAGAAAATCTGTCTTACAACGTATTTTTAATGAACAGCAGGTGTCACTAGAGAGCGAACGACGCTTCGAGTAGTGAACCTTTTTTCAACACGTCTGGCTGAAAAGCTTCAAAGCTTCATGAAGCTTCATTTCGCCATCACTAGAACATACCATGAAACAACAATTTACGAAGACGCAACGAGAAACAAGAAAACAAGGACTATATATACACACACAGGCAACAGATAACGAGGGACAGGTGAAAACAATCAAGGCGGGGCAGACAAAGACACAGGTGGACTAAACAAGGGGAATTAACAGGACACAGGTGAAACCAATGATACACAAACCGGGAGATTGGGAACAGGTGAGGGGTGGAGACACGGACAACAACAAGGCATAGACAAACAAACATAGGAAAGCACATGGCGGGAACAAGGAAGCACGAGGACAAGACAAGGGAACAAACATGTGACAACACAAGGGAGACAAACGCATAAATTAACACGGACAGAACACAGACCTTACATTGCATGTGTCTCTGAGTGTCCTAAATTAATCTGTGTGTGTGTGTGTGTGTGTGTGTGTGTGTGTGTGTGTGTGTGTGTGTGTGTGTGTGTGTGTGTGTGTGTGTGTGTGTGTGTGTGTGTGTGTGTGTGTGCTTGTAACACTATGTTTGAGTATGTGTGATATAAGCAGTACAAATAACCCATCTTTCCAGATTAGGGAGACATTATCAGTGGGGAGGGTGCCTGTGACTTTCCCAGTGTGGGAATAGGACTTAATGCGCACGTTAATGATAATACCGTCTCTAGCCTGCTGGTGTGTGTGTGTGTGTGTGTGTGTGGGGGGGGGGGGGGGGGGGTAGGCTTTAACGAGGGCCTCATGGATGCTCTGAAAAGAGAGCGAGAAAGGGAGCAAGATAGAGAATGCGAAGAGCAAGCAATAGAAAGGAAAAAAAGAGAGGGATAGAGCAGAGAGGAAGAAGAGGATAGGGAGGAGGGAAGGGAAGTGGAAGAAAGAGGTGAAGAGAGAAAGAAAGAAAGAAAGAAAGAAAGAAAGAAAGAAAGAGAGGGAGGGAGCCTTAAAGAAGGAGAGTTCTGAAAATAGGGGATCCTCAATGTAACTGACCAGACTAATGAGGCTGAATGAACATGAGTGGATGTGTGAGGAGGGAGCCCGTGGTGTAAGGCTGGTAAGTGTGAGTTCGTCTGGGCTCTCCACAACCCCAAAGGAGAGGCTCCGCTCCGTAGACAAATGGGGCTTATTGACATGAGCTCCATCCCTAGCTGACGGTGAATGCGAGGTGCCTGCTCAATGCTCAGGGTTCGGTGTGAGCTGTGTTCAATAACGCTACATCTGAACCCTCCATTATATGATTTATATAATACTGTTATGAACATGTCATAGCAAACACCATATCCCATTGATTGTCAGCTTGGCAGTTGGTGTCGATGACATGTCAGTGTGTTATAATCATTACTGGCAGTTATCAGAGTCATTAATGAAATAACAGATGTAACATTGTAACATGTAACATTCTAATCAGCTGTAAAAAGTATCAACCATTTTGAGAGCTGTCATTACCAATTATGATTATGGTAATATGATTTTACATTTTAATAATAACTATTTGATAAATACTTTTATTTTTATATTTTACTGGACACTCTTTAAAGACGGCTTTTGGCAGGGTATGACATCCCCCATGATGTGTTTATGGCATTGCATAGCTGTCAAGTTAACATGACTAAAATCTGTGAGCCATCCACACACACAAAAGACAACATGTGCAAGCATCTTGTTACGTTTCGTAGACAGGTCTGGTTCGC
>NC_045160.1:22536046-22553546 GCF_900700415.2 Clupea harengus
TGAGGCGAGGCATGACACAGTGGAAGTGTGAGTGTGGTGAGTTTGGACCTCTGGTCAGCCAGCTGGTTCCCTTTCGGTTGCCACGGCAACAGTGAGCTCATGGTGTGCCTTTGTGTTGTTGTATTTGATTGTTTGTTTGTTTGGTTGTTGTGTGTTTGTTATGTTTGTGTGTTTCTGAGCAGAATTGGGTGTTTTTACACATTCAGGACAGTGTGTGTATGTATGTGTGTGTGTGTGTGTGTGTGTGTGTGTGTGTGTGTGTGTGTGTTTGTCTGAGAGGACACTATGTCCCTGATCAACGCCTTTCCACTACTTCACTGTTGACTGCATAAGGGCGAAAGTTTAGCTGAGTGTGTGAGTTCTGCGTGTGTGTGTGTATGTGTGTATGTGGATGGGTTCCTTCTGTAGGTGTACAGATCCTTCTGTGTGCGTGTGCGTGTGTGTGTGTGTGAGTGAGTCTGTGTGTGTGTGTGTGTGTGTGTGCGTGTGTGTGTGCGAGTGTGTGTATGTGTGTGTGAGAGAGACAGAGAGTGTGTGCTATGTTTGTCATATTTTGTAGATCACGGCATGCACAAATGTACACAATAGGAACAGATGAGCTGAATAGCCATATGGGCTGTTTGGGCGGGTGGGCTTATTTCATTTCCATCATAACTGAGTCTGTTTTTATGTTAGGTCTGACTATAGCCTGGGTTGTATATAATATGGTACGCATGTGTTTAGTCCCAGATAACACATGATGAATCACTGCACCATATGCTTTACATATTCTCTCTAGATGTTGAGCTTGCCAAGACTTCTTATCTTATATCGAAGCCACAGATTTTTATTCATGATGACTTCAACACACACACACACACACACACACACACACACACACACACACACACACAACCTCTCTCTTTGGCTCTCTTCATCACATACATACACACAGGCAGATGGTTCGATGATATATAAAATGGTGGTTTTTATCTGATTTACAGGGAAATGATTTGCCAGTAGATAAAGCTAAGTGGACCTGGCAAGATCATGGCCATTTTAATTTGGCATCTTTTCCGACATAGTGTTCACTTCAAAAAAATACAGTGTTACAAGCAAGCATCACCAGATTGTTCTTGAGTTAGATTGAATGATAATTTGTAGCTAAATATAAAAAAAGAAAATCTTGGCAAGATCGACATTTTTTTGCATTGTGCTTCTCTATGCACAGCTGAGGCCAAAGTTCTATTTATGTCGTGAAACTGTCAAGGTCTCCGAGACCCACAGCAGCACAGCGTCACCTCACACGCCAGAGGAATGGAATGAACACTAAAGAATAAAAAACATAGAGAAAGAGTGTCAGTGTGACCTCATTTTGCCATGTCTGGCCATCCCATTTTGCCATGTCTGGCCATCCCGGCCCTGCGTCCCAGAGTTGACCTCACACATGTGGTTTCTGAAGGAATTCAATTTGACGTAGAAAGGGCTGAAGGTGCCGGAAGCATTAATCAGAAAATTCAATCTGCCCAGTTCTGCCCGGGGACATGTATTTCTTCTCAAAATACATTTGTTTTGTTTTTTTGTTTTTGTCTTTTTTTGCTTGTTTCTATTTCTTTCTGTCATTGTTTTTAACTTTTAGATTGCTGATAATTCTCCAGTGTAGTTTGTGTCTTGGAAACACACCACCATCCTATGAAAACTGGATGGGATTTTAACTTAGACTGGAAACCAGGAAAACCAATTTGTCTACTTTGAAGCTACTCTTGAACTTAAACCCCCACGACTCACAGACATTTTCCCCCTGACCGCAGTCACTGATTTTCCCTTACCTTCAGCCTCAACATTCAAGAGGTCATGTTCCTATTAATATGTACAGCCTGTCTGGCTTGATGAGAAATCAACTCATCAATTAAATCATTAGTATTGGAATAATTACAGCTGTTTGTGTAAAAAGCGTTTTATAAATAAATATATATATATCTATAATACGGAAATCCATGACCCTTTCCCTTTCTGTAATCTAGAGGGATCTCACCTAACATAACCTGGATGAGGACCATGACCCTTTCCCTTTCTGTAATCTGGAGGGATCTCACCTAACATAACCTGGATGAGGACCAGGTCCTTCATTTCCCCACGGATTTCTACCAACACCAGACCGATCCTGTCACAGTTACACAGCACACACCACCTCAGTGAGCAATTATCATAAATAACCCTCGTCTGCTTCGGTCTGCTTGCCGAGGTTAGCACGAGGGTGGTGGCGGCGGGCAACCCTCATGAGTTTTCGGAGGTGAAGTGCACATTATCCGCACTTAGTGTGCTAAGCAGATTGCCGCTTTAGTATTTAGCGAGCACGCGAAAAAACCCTGCTAACAACCTAGCATCGTTAGCGCTAAAGGTCTCTCTTTTTTTCACTCGCTGCCGATAATGTTTGGGGTTTTGCGGGCAGAACAGAGGGAGCAGATAAAGGTTAGCAGTGCTTCAGTGGGAAAGGGCAGAGGGCTAAGCCTCCTAGCGGGGCTAAGTGGTTTAAAGCCATTTAAATGAAAACGGGGGGGGAGAGGGGTAGAGGCACAGTCCACCGCTAAATACTGATCTGATAAGAGTCCAGGGCTGAAGAGGTTTAATGCTTCCTGTGCATTTGGCATGTATTAAGCCACAGTCCCAGTCACAACAGTGTCTCTTTTTTAGATTGTAACGCCGTTATATAACAGTGTAGTAAAGGATGTGAATTCATTTTTAAATTATGAATATAGTACAAGCCTTCAGAGGGCATTTCATTCATCAAATCCAAATCGGAGCAGCACTTTACACTTGACTACTACACTTGA
Source organism: Clupea harengus (assembly GCF_900700415.2). Classification (NCBI taxonomy): domain Eukaryota; kingdom Metazoa; phylum Chordata; class Actinopteri; order Clupeiformes; family Clupeidae; genus Clupea; species Clupea harengus. The sequence continues at coordinate 22,538,860 of NC_045160.1, forward strand.
GTCTTGTAAAGCAAAGTGAAGTGTGTCGTGGAATTTTGAGGAACCTAATGCATTTTTATACGGGCTCATAACATTTAATTTTTAAATACACCAATGACAATGCCTCTTAATTGAAAACGTTGTTTTGTAGGTAGTCACTTATTTACAACTTGTACAGTTTTCTATCTGAATTGCTTTAGTCCTATTACCAGTTTAATTTGGAAAATAAATGTAGGTTCTGGGAGGAGGATTATTAATATTGTTGTGAACGGAAAAGGTGGTTGCGCTAATTGTTGTCCGTTCCAGATTGCGAGCACAAAGGCTCATGGGACTGTTGACGTTGGCAAGGATATGTCGCACAATCACAGTCGCCTACTTTCCCATTTCGAGTTGACAGAATGAAGAGATTTCTTGCTGAGTATGATGCTGTTCATGATGTGGACAAGTTCTTGCTCCGATGCACTTCGATGTATTTGTATTCAATTATACGATAGTGTTGATGTCCTGGTTTGACCTTTGATGTGTCTTAACCCCAAAAAGGTTTAAAACGTCTGCTCTACAGCGTACAGCCTACAGATTACAATGTCACAAGGAGAGGATCAAATACATCACGACCTCTATAGTCTATGGCAGTGGTTCTCAAACTAGGGGTCGGGACCCCAAGTGGGGTCGCCAAACGTTTTTTGGGGGTCGCGAAATGATCTTGCTGCCCTGTGCATCAACATATTAGGCTTTGACATGCTGTATAGTCTATTAGAAATGGTGTTTTCTACATCAGGGTGGATAATGAAAACTAATATTGCCTCAGCAAGCAGTCTCATCATTCAAGATGAAACTGAATTTAGACCTATAATATCCTGTCAAAATGTGTGGGGGGGTCGCGAGACTTGGCAAATGGATTTTATGGGGTCCCTGGACAAAAAGTTTGAGAACCACTGGTCTATGGGGTGTTTCTTTCCAATCACTCTCAGATGTACGATTTAGTAATCCCTGTGATCACATCTGTGACCAATTTAAATAAATACAGGTGAAATTGTATTCGTATTCACAAAGACAGAAAGATAGAGTGTCTTAACTCTCTGTTGGCAGTTATATTCCTCCATCTCCTCCATCATGAGCTAGAGAAGTGAGGAACTTTTGTCGCTTTGTAATTTCCCACTCCTGTTTTGACCACCCATCACACGAAATCGTTCTCTGGAGGGAAAAGCAAGTCACCCTAACTCATTGGCTTCATTTTCCCCTCCCTGAAAGAGCTGATGGAGTTTGGCACCGGTGCTGTTTAAGGTACTGTGTGGTTTCTAAATCTGTGAAGCACACGTAATCGTATCCTAGCCTTAGTGAGTCAGTTCGCCCTTTGGAAGTGGCATTTTGGCATTTCACTAAGAAAAACAAAACATTCGTCAGCTTGTTCTAAATGAATACATAAATAAATGCATTATTAATAAGCAATCTAGGTTTGGCTGAGATCCTTTTCACCTGAAAAACAATACGTGTATCTTATAAATAGCCTAATCACTCAATATCGTCAAATTCATTTCAAAATATAATAATATGAAACATTTGTGACAGAGAGAAGAGATTCTTTGGAGACCATGTTTTGCACATCTTAAGACCTATATTCTTCCGTACTTTTGTCTACAAATACTTTGAAATACTTTGTCTACTCCAGACCCCTTTCCTCTATGTGTTAAAAAGCGGGAGTTTGCAATAGTCACATAATATCTGTTTTCACCAGGGTGTTGCGTCTCATCTCAAGCTCTGACTCCAGACTTCACAAGTTAAGGACCAGATTATACTCGCAGTTGGTTGATTAAAATCCAAGACATGCTGTGTCCCTTTAAGCATGAAGTCCTGTGCCAAGGCAAATGAGCTGCCCTCTGGCTGCTGTGCGACTGAGACACATCTGGCCCTGATCTGGCCCTGATGTGGCCCTGATGTGGCCCTGATGTGACCCTGATGTGGCCCTGATGTGGCCCTGATGTGGCCCTGATCTGGCTCTGATATGGCTCTGATCTGGCCCTGATCTGGCTCTGATGTGGCCCTGATGTGGCTCTGATGTGGCCCTGATGTGGCTCTGATCTGGCCCTGATGTGGTGCGGTTCAGCACTAAGGATAAGTCGTCCCCTAGAATACTGTTTGAGCTTAATTTGATAGAAAATAACATTTCCAGGGTGTTTTCAGAATAATACTGTGTTTTTTTCCTGGCAATAAACTGTATTATGTAGCAGTCTGTATGATTTAGGCCCACTAGATTCACTCAAAAGATGTATGAGCCTAGAAATTATACATACATTGTAATTTATTGTAATGAGGGTTACTTTTCTAGCATATTTAAGCTCAATGTGCATAAAATACATTTACCATGCAATATAATGTATGAATTAGGCTTTTGCATTTTGGACTTTTATATGTCACTTTCAGTCCAAAGCTCTGTTTCCCTACATTCATTTCGCCCACAGACATTTCAACACTGTTATTCTGTCAGTCTCTCTCTCTCTTTATCTTTCCCCCTCTCTCTCTCTCTCTCTTCTCTCTCTCTCTCTTCTCTTTCTCTCATTCCCTTTTCCATGTGTCAAAATGGCACAAGTAATCCAGCAATGAAAGGCACCCGAGGGCATGCCGGTGCCGGGCAATTACAACACGGCAGGTCTGCGTCCCCCCCACACACACACACCCACACCCCACACACACACACACACCCCCACACACACACACACACACACCCCCACACACACACACACCCACACCCCCACACACACACACACCCACACCCCACACACACACACACCCCACACCCCCACACACACACACACACCCACACCCCACACACACCCCACACACACCCCACCCCACACACACACACACACACACACCCCCACACACACACCACACCCACACACACACACACCCACACCCCCACCCCCCACACACACACACACACACACCACACACACACACCACCACACCCACACACACCCCCACACACACCCCCACACACACACACACACACACACACACACACCCCCACACACACACCCACACCACACACACACACACCCACACCCCCACCCCCACACACACACACACACACACACACCCCCACACACACACACACACCCACACCCCACACACACACACACCCACACCCCCCCCCCACACACACACACACACACACACACACACACACACACACCCGCGCCGCCGGGGCTGAGGAGGCTCCCATGGCAAGAATTGAAATGACCTGGCAGTCGGATGGACTGCAGATTGCAAGGAGGGGGAGATGGTTCGATGGTTAGATGAGCGTGTGGAGAGAGGGCTGTGGGGGGATGGGTGGATGGGTGGAATGGGAGGATGGAGAGAAGAGGCAGAGATTTGTTGCCGTCGCTATGGTGGCAGCTGCTGCCTGTGTGGACACCACCGGAGAGTGATAATGAGGATGGAGAACCCGTCCAGCCTTAGCCGTGGCCCCAGTCTTGGCGCTCGAAGAAGATGGACGAACTTTCTGCCGCCGCCTTGTTAGGTGCCAGATTGATCGTGGAGGCTAACCTTAAAAACACACACACACACACACACACACACACACACACACACACACACACACACACACACACACCCACATTCACACAATCTGTGGTCCTATTTGGCGAGAGAAGGGGAAAGTGTTATCTCTGAATGGGAGAGGGAGTGAGAGTGAGAGTGAGAGTGAGAGGGAGTAACCAGTTTGACAGCTTGTTCGATTAGAAGGCCCATTTCGAGCTGTAGCGCTCGATTTGGACTTGAAAACAAGAGCTCTCTATCATTAATCTCTGAAGTTCTTCTCCCTGATGAGGACTGAGAATAGGCTATTGAAGTGAACTAATTGTCATTGTTAGAAGAGATGTTTTTTTAATGATGTTTTCACCATTGATGATTCGGAATTAACCCAGCTTAAATGTACTATTCCAAGTAGGTACAATTGCACAGCAGGAACTTTAGTCAATATCATTTTCTTCATGGGTAAAGGTTATACTATAAAGATCAGGTCTTTCTCAAACGCTTATCTATAAGCTTTATATTTTGAAACTGTGACAGGCCAGTAGCCCAGCACTGACAGCACCAGCCTAGTTGAGTGGTTACTGAGCACTCGAGCCTCCTGTCCTCAGTGGGGTAGGACACTTACGCAGGTGGGCTGAGGTGACCATGGTGATTAACCTTTGAGGCTCAGTAAAAGATTCCACAGCACTCCAACCTGTGCTTAACATGAGCGGTTCCCCGCAGGGTGGTCCAGATGGGCTTGTCCAGAGACGTAATGACAGAGCCTGCAGTCATGGTTACCATCGTAGTGGGGGGGGGGGGGGGGGGATCTAAAGCCTGATGGATCACTGTGGGAAATAGAAAGCCCCGTTGGATATTCATCAAAGCCAGTCAGCCCTCTTCGACACAACCAGTCCAACCGCTGGATCCCCTGACAAATAGATACCCTGAAGCGTCCCTCTGTGGTTGGTGGAGGAGCGAGGGCCGACGGCAGGAGGGATGCTCCCCATGGAGACCCACACTTCCGTAGAGAGCCACCCCACTCTCCCCATCCCTGCCTCAATAAACCTTCTCCATATTACGCCTATGAGCTGCTGTCTGGAGTATACTGTAGCGATGCAGGAGAAACGTCTCCTCCCGCCCTCGTGTGATGGACTGCCATCACTACGGCCGAGCGTGTGCTCTGACTGCCATAGCAATGAGCCCGAGCCCGTTGCGGTGGAGGCTTATGACTCTAAGGACCCGGATCTGAGGCTAGGCGAGGTGACTGCTCTCTCTCTCTCTCTCTCTCTATCTCTCTCCCCCTTCTTCGCTACAACCCCTCTGACCACCCCTGACTCAATAAGCCCTCTCCGTATTACTCCTATGGGCAGCTGTCTGGGAAATAGTAATGCATGAAAAAATGTCTCCCAGAGCTTTTAGCGGACTTAAACCAGACCTAAATTGCCACTTAAACGGCTGGGCTGAGTGGCTGCCAGGTGCAGTGCGGCCAGGGGATGGGGTATTTCATACTGTGGGTTATCCACTTACTAGCATTTCAAAAACCGCTAATGCCGGCATTCAAGCGCGCTTTATAGAAAGCCGACCATATTAAATGGAGGGTTCAGACGGCGCCTTTATTAAGTTTCCTCTCCTCCGAGTAACTGCTTGAATGTGATTAGATATCATGGAAGAGAGGGGGATTGCTAAAAATACATATGTGAATTGAATTGATATGAGTCCTTTTTTTCTCTCTCTGTGAGTTCAGAGTCGCTCAAACACAACGAAGACGTTTTGGGGTAGGTGGTGGGGCGGTGGAAGGGTGGTTTGCTTGCGTGAAGGATCAGGACACCAAAATGATTTTAATGAGAGAAGCTGTGAAATTCACGCTGCTGTAGAAGTTTGAAGACGTTTGAGTCACCGTCAGTTGAGAATGAAGTCGTCTGATCCAATGTCCTCTGAAGTGTCGAGGACCGAGCAGATTAAAATAGGCCGTCTTGCTTTCATCTCCTTTTCTGTCAGTCCCAAACACAAGCTCAGTCAAATTCAGCGCTGCAGGAACTTCTTTTTTTTCCCCTTCCTCTATAACCCACGTCCTTTAGAACAAAAAGCTTCCTATTTTCACAAAGCCCTTCATTTTCAAATATTTATGCATCGGTGATACTGTATATTAATAAATAAAAATACATTAAAAGTTTATTTAACATCACTCAATGTGACCAAACATCCTAGCTCGGCGAGATCTATATATGTACATACTGGTTATTAAGCTTGCACTGTGCTTTGCAAAAAAAATTGTGTGACACATTCTGAGACACACTCACACACACACACACACACACACACACACACACACACACACACACAGTAAAAAACATTATAGGCATGGGATGACTATCATGCAACAAGCCCAAAGCCTTAATGCTTCACACAGCTTCCAAGTGCCCTTCCAGTACATTACCAGGAACCAGTGCGTATGCACAAAGGCCACCTGCCTCCTCAAATAAAGAAGAGGCTTATTTTCTTCTGAAAGCTTGTCCTGTATGCACCCCCTGTCTTTCTCTCCTTTCTCTCTCCCTCCCTTTGCTCAAATCTCTCTCTTCTTCTTTTCTTTCTTCTTCTTTTACGCTATCCTTCCTTCTTCCCATTTCTGTCAAACCCATCATGTCATTTTTTTTTATGATTTATATAACACTGATTGGATTTTTTTTTTCGTAGCCCGCTTTGACCTCATCTTTGGCATTTATTCGCCGACATTTTTGCAGACATGCATCAATTAATGTACAGTACTTTGCAGCGCCTAAAAACCTCTTATCAGGACCCCCTGCTGTGGAAGAATAATAAGGTAGAAGTCTGAAGGCCACTGCACCACAACTGTAATTTCTTTCTCTCTCTCTCCCCCCCCCCCCCTCTCTCTCTCCTTCCTCACGTCTAAAGTAGAGGGCTCTTATTTCCCCCTGTTCCATTTCCGCAAGCGACAGCGGCGTCGCAGTTGCTCCATGACAGCTCATTTGCGACTCCTTTTGGAAACGGCTAAATGCGTTAGATTCCCTCTTCATCAACTCCCCATTCAGAGGTTTGCAAGGGAAAAAACGGATGTGTCCTGGGAGAGACTTGGCACGCTGGCGCAGAGAAAGTACCAGAGATTTCTGTCTCCGGTCCTCAGGCTGATGTGTTTGTCTCGCTGACAAATGCCTCCCCTGGCTAGGGAGAGACGCAACGCTAGTGCCAATGCTCACCAATATATCCATTCAGGCTTCACCTAAAGCCCCAGTAGTGCCATACTATTCAGTCCATCACAGAATAATGGCTGGAATTAGAGCTTGGTAAAATGTGAATCAAGCGCCATAGCAATTTCTCCACTCCACTGTTTTTCCGCTATTAGCGTTTGTTATATGGTGAGTGATTTGCAATTCATGTTTGGATGGATGTTTGCATGTGTTATTGATTTCTGCTGAGTGCTGTACGGGCTGACAAAAAAATAAATAATTGCTGTTTGGATTTAATGGTTGAAAGGCAAGTTCAGCTTTGTTTACAGATGGAAGGGGCTCCCCTAGGGCGCTTTTTCTTAATCACAGTTTGTTAATTCTGACGTGCCCTGATGGTTAGGTCGACACAGATATTATTGGATTGAACATGATGGGTTGTCAGTGGCAACAACCAGAAGCTACTTGCATATATTCACCAGCTAAGATGCTCTCATCAAGCTTTCACATCTGACACGACACATCACACTGTTTATGTATGTTCGTCCTCAGGGGAAATACAATAATACAATGTAATAATATTAATATTGAATATGCAATAATAACAGACCTAAGCTTTGCTGAGCCTCCCCACACAGTTGAGATTCCCAGTAAGCTCCATCCCTAAAAGACTCTGCATGAATTCCACTAAGATGCGTAACCTCTACCTAGCCATGACATTCATCCATCTAGCGGATGCTTTTATCCAAAGCATCTCAAAGTACAGCACAGGTGTACCGTCTGTGTGCTGCCCTGGTATTGACTCCATGGCCTTGTCATTGTAAGCAACTTGCCTAGAGCCTCCAGCTCCAGAAACGCAGTAGTATGTCTGTAAGGTTCACCTGCTCATGCCTTTGAGAATCAGAGCTTGGCAGGAGTTCTGTTTATCAGAGTGCAGGCAAAAGGGAAGAAAGGTTTTGCGATTTTGAGGTGGTGTAACCCTTCATTTAAAGTATATAAAAGAACCACTGTTAGTTTGAGAACAGCACTGGCAAAGAGTACAGGGCCAAGAGATGATTCCACATTTTCAAATGAAGAAAATCATCTGTATCCCTTAATTTATGGAGTCATTTGCTATGGCATCTTTAACTTGACTCAGAGTTGCACAGAGCATTTGCACAGGGAGGAAACAAATCAACGAGAGGAAAAGTCATTGATTGTGATTCTGTTGATTAGTTTAAGTGGATTTGTAAAGGATTAGCAAGCAATTCAGTTAGTCTTCTGACAATCTTCATCTGGCCCCCTTTGAAACCTAAAGCATTTTTCATTTAATCTCTGATGCTCCATAGAATTATTTCACTACATAAATATTCCATCAGACAAAATCGATCAATCTAATTGATTGTGGTTTTGATTTCACTGCCTGCTCTGTGCTCTGTTGATCAAGTGGAATGAGTTGTAACCAGCGTGACTGCTGAGCCGTCCCCGCTCATAGAGACTGAGATAGGGAGCTACGAGGAGCATGTGGTCGCTGTCGACTCATACGGAAAGAAATTCTGTGCACGCTGTCGCTTAAAGGGGAGGTTCACGATTGTAAACCAACACATTGAAATTCAGCGGAAAAAACTCAGACGTTCGTTTGCAGTCGGTGTTTGTACAAAGTGGCTCAGACAAAGCCATACACTATTCCAGCCAATGTATACGTCGCTTCAGAAGCACGGAAGGGAGAGGTGTAACTTGATTGGCTGTTGAGCTCAAGTATGTACAGCCTTTTTGCTGAGTGTAGCTTTAAATAATGGTATTTATATTCCATGACTCAGATGGGCCATCAGTTTGATGCAGGAGAGTTGCCTTAATAGCTGTCAAGAGAGTTTATGTCGAAGCACACACAGCTATGTTTAGGGTCAGAATTATGCATGACTTGCGTCCCATGATGGCGCACGGCAGTGTACGTGATGCACGAGCTCTGGGTAAAGCATGCTTTCATGTGGGCAATAAAAACTCCCCCAGATGGCCGTATGCTATGTTTCAAGCTTGTTTATGTCCATGTTGTTCGCGTGTGCGTGTGAAGCTGTGATGGCGCATGATTTATTCTGTCCTTTGGTGTGTTTGTGTCGTCTCTTTATTCGTGGATGGGCACGGACTCGGATGACACACTGCTCTGTTCTGTTGTTTCCCATCAGGCATGGTGCTTCAAACGAAACCAGTGATCTGTTGTGTTCAGTGAAGCTGTGTGGGAACATCTGCACTTTCGTCTGTGCGCAGATGAACACAGTCCAGGCCTCATCTGCTCGGAGGTCAGAGGTCAATGAGAAAGTGAACCAATCGTCGTTGGATGTTCATCTCTGATAGCGAACTTCCCAGCGCTCTCTTGTCCACTGTGTGGAAATTAGGCAGTAAAAAGTCTCTGCAGCATTCAGGAAATGAATCCTTCTTTCTTTCTCTCTCTCTCTCTCTCTCTCTCTCTTTCTCGCTCTTTCTCGCTCTCTCTTTCTCCCTCTCTCTCTCTGTCCTCCTTCCTCTTTCTTTTCTTTTTCTTCCTTTCTGAGGGGAGTTTTAAATCCAACCCTCCCTGTGACAGCGCCTCGCGTCTCCGGAGACAAACGGGAGCCTGCTGTAATTGCAGGAATTGTTCTCCTGTCCGTTGCTCTTCACACCCCCTCACCTCGCCACCCACTCACCCCGCCATGCCTCTCATTCCAGAACATTCCCAATTAAACCGCAGTGGTTGTGGCGGTGAAGGTGGCAGGGGTGGTAAGGGTGGTGGTGGTGGCAGTGATGGTGCGTGTGACCGTGAATGAATGTGGATGTGCTGGAGGTCCTGAGAGTGCGACAGGGCAGAGGATTTCTCTCCTCATATCACCGAGCTCAGAGGCAGCGGCAGCGGCAGTAGTAGCAGACGCTCAGCGGTGAGCACGGGAGCATAGCGGCAAAGACAGACTCATTTCCCCAAGATCCTCGGGGGAAGTGGCACAGGGAATCTCATTTCTTGAGGTTTCTCTCTCGTGGATTTTCTTCAACATCCTCTCTCTTTCTCAGACTCTTCCTGTCTCTCCCTCTATGTCTCTCTCTATCCCTCTCTTTATTTATCTCTTCAGTACTTCCTCTTACGGAATGAACAGTAGGGATGCATCATGCTCTCAAAACGTACCCTATCACTACTGACCCCACCCTTAATACTCTAACGCAGTTATGGCACTGTCTCGCCTGGTCTGAATGCACATTAGACTAACATTTGGTGGGGGTTAGTTTCCAGGGCTCCTATGTGTGTGTGTGTGTGTGTGTGTGTGTGTGTGTGTGTGTGAGAGAGAGAGAGAGAGCTCCTCTGTCTCTGACTCCCCCTGGTTGTTGGAGTCCTGGGTTGCACATCACGATATCGCTGATCACCCCCCTGAGGACATCCTCAATAACAACAGGAGAAATAAGGTTGTGATTAGAAAGATAGCGAGAGTGATCAAAATAATTGCTTTAGCAGTGGTCAACCATCGAGCGTCACATTATTTACAGTCCTGAGGCTTCTGCCGACTCAGCGGCAGAATGAATATTTCATGCTCACACACTCATCTGGGCTAATCATTTCACTTTTTCTTTTTTTTTCAAACACTGAATTAATTCAGCTGGAGACTTTGGGACTTTTTGTTTAATTTCAGGTCTTGTTATATGCCTGGCTGTATAAATGCCCCCGGTCTGTATAACTCCAGTAGTTATTTGCTCTCCGTCCTCGCGTGACTTCTTATGATTGCTAGATCACAGTTATGCTAAAATAAAGAAATAAAGCTAAGAACAAAAGAAAGGTCAAACCCCCAAAAGGACAGAAGGCCATATCTAGAAATAACTGAACTCTGGGCAAATTAAACTCAAAGCCTGTCAGACTGAGACTCTGACAGAGGACATAGATACTGTATTTCACATTATTCTGATTGGGCATGGCAGCAGACTGTAGCGCTCCTGGCTTTGCCACAATGCACTTCTGTGTCCTCCGAAAATTCTTCCTTTACTAACTTGAGTATATTTTCGAAATATTCCATATCCTCCTTCTCTTCATATCTGCTGCTATGGCAAGGCGACTAGCACCACATTTTTCTCCTGTAAAGAATTAGTGTTCAGGAGAATTGTATGATTTTTAAATGCAATCAACTTTTTATTTCTGTCTATAATCCGGTCACCTTGACAACTGCCGAAAATATTTTCAGGGCCTGGGCTATACTTGCACTCTCTCAGTAGACCCTTAGTCCCGTTGACGTCAATGAACACTTTGCAAACATTTACCCTCACACAAGCAATCAAACGGAGGACAAAAAGTACAACGTTTTGCACTATGCAGACAAGAGAAAGAAAGAAACCCTGCTCTCCCACGTGCCTGTATACTAGCAATATCCTGGAGGTGTTACAAGGGCTTTTCATCTAGTCACTCTGTCTTTGAGCATGCAGCACATCCACCGTTGTGAGCCCACACATGAAGTCGGAGGAGCCTGATTAGGACGCTGGTGGAGGAGTCTGATTAGGACGCTAGCTGGGTGGCGGACTGCATTGACCCGGCGTTGTCTCTGGCGCTGAGCCACAAATGGTTTCTCATCTCCGGCCTGATTATTTAAACTGCAGTTTAATGGCACGGCCCAGCCCTCTGCATCACACACAGCAGCCCCAATTATGCAGGCTCGTGGTCTGTGTCGAGTGGTCCTCTGCTGCCCGCAACTACACACACACACACACACGCATGCACACACACACACACACACGCACACGCACACGCACGCAAGCACACACACACACACACACGCACACACGCACGCATACACCCGCACACGCACGCAAGCACACACACACACACACGCACGCACACACACACACACACACGCACGCACACACACGCACGCACACACACGCACACACATAAACACACACACACACACACACACACACACAAAACTCTCTTCACCATCCTTACAATAAATAGCAATACATACTTAGTTTATTAGTTTATAAATAATTTATCTTTAAAAAAAAATATCTCATAGTGAGAAGCAATATAGAAGAATATTTTAATCCTATGGTGCTCTATGCTGGTGTGGAAGAACAGCTGTTAAATTATTATTAGTTATATTATCAAAATTCAACTTTGTTGTTTTATAAACCCATAAAATAAGCTAGGACACAAACAAAACAGAATGCTACAATCAGCAGTAGTTATCCTTTAGTTTCGCAATATATTAGAAGTTATCACATTTGGTGTCCGATTAATTGTTTTTTTTCTAAGATCTGGTTCTATGAAAACCCTGTGCTTACCATCAGGCATTGAGTCTGATTTGGCACCATAGAATGTTCTATTACTGTAGGCGGACACGTTTTCTCTCACAAGCTCGAGTTCTAGAACAGGTGTAGGAGGTGTGAGCCCTGGGGAGGAGGATGAGCTGTCATGAATCACACACACACACACACACACACACACACACACACACACACACACACACACGCGCTTCTGCTTGGATAACAACACAAGACCGATCCTGCCGCGCTGAGTTATTCTAGTCCCGAAGGGTCAGATGTTACTGTGAAAAAGAAAAGAAAAAAATAAACTACCATTTCCAATAAACGGAGGTAATCGCATTATGATGTGGTCTTGGTCTTCTTCCCCTTCCCTGCTCTGCTCTGCTCTGCTGTGCGGCACCTCCCACAGTGCGGAGGTATGGTTGTGCATCCAAAGACAGGAAGCACCGCGTGAAGAGCAAACAATAACCACGCCTAACAAAGCCAAACGCCCCCGGAGTGGGTCGCGGTGCCCGGAATAGCAATGTGGAAACTTCTGGCAAAGGCTGCCAGGCGGGCGCACTTGGCCCATTAAACCCGTCAATGTCATCTCACGCCAAACACTCCCTCTCCTCCTCCTCCGTCCTGCTTCTCTTCTTCATCTCTCTCTCTCTCTCTCTCTCTGTTTTTGCATATTTTATACAGTATCTCACACATTCCACCTTTTCCTTGTCCTGTCTGTCTGTGCTGCCACCTGACAGTCCTTTCAACAGTGCCCTAAAACCATCTCCCGAGCAGTACAGCCTCAACTCAGACAGGGTCTAAATATCTCATTGCAATTCACCCGGACTTGACGTTTTTTTTTTTTGTCAGATAGAGAGGGCACACACCGATGCCAGGAACACGGCAGGGTCGTTGCTATTCCGTTCGCGTAGGGCCCCGAGGCAGGACAGGAGGAGGTAGAGGAGCGCGGTGGCGTAAACAGGCTTGCCAGACGGGCCCAGACGCGCCAGGGGTGAGGATCGTCCTGGCCTCCTCTATGGCGGCCATTAATTGAATCCTTGCAGCAGTTAAAGTGACTGTGGAGTGTGAGTGACAGCTCAGACAGTGGAGATTTAAAAAAGAGAAATCAACAGGGAGAGAGAGAGAAAAAGGGAGAGAGAGAGAGAGAGAGAGAGAGAGGGAGGAATAAAGTGAACAAGGTGAATGGAGCAATACTGGTCTCAAGGCTTATACAGCTCTTGCCTTTTAAAGACAGGTTAAAGCGGGAGATTGTCGTCGTGTGCTCAGGGATTGTGGAAGCAATTACTCCTCTCATACCTTACACACACCATCACCGCCTCTCTCTATTGAAGTTGAAATTGACAAAGGCCAGAAATGGATAAAAATTACACCTGACAAATAGAGAACTGAAGTGCAGAGATGTGATACTACCCACAATGCACAGCTCTGAGGGGGTTTTGTGCAGCGTGACACATGTACGTGTCCTGGCTTGTCCTGTTGGTGTTCCCGTTTCTGACATGGAAGAGGAAGGCTTCATCAACAATGATATCAACTGTTACCTGGGGAGAACACACGCTACACTCTACACCTGCTGTACCTGTGTTGTAAATTGCAATGGAGGAAAGTGTCTGCTAAATGTATGTTTTATCCAGTTCAGTCATTCCATCAGGGCTTACTCTGGCTGGTCACAGGGACACAACAGCACCAAGAAGCCCAAGGAACATTTATTTAGAGAGCTCTATGCTGTCGTCTGCCTAGACATCTATTTAGGGAGCTCTATGCTGTCGTCTGTCTTTCCCTTCAGCAACCTTGAGGGTGCCTTTCTGTCTTTCGTCCCTGTTCAGCTCTCTGATGATCGGCATATCTATTTACATGAGCAGGAAGCAAGAGAAGGAATAAGTAGAAGGGGAAAGTCAGGAGGATGAGGAGGAGGAAGAGGAGGAGGAGGAGGTCAACTTCTGAGCTCCACTGGGGTGCAATAGCAGCTCAACCTTTCCCCGTCCTTTATCAGAGACGGAACATAAGATCCTCCCTGAGGAGTTAGCCAGAGAGATAGCCGAGGTCCCGGGAGGGGCTCTAAGGCCCTTTTCCAAACCCCTAGGAGGAGAGTGTTGGTACTGCTAATGCGTGTTATAGTCTGCTATCGCTGTGGTCGCAGCTGGCAGAGTTTAGTAGCAGCTCCAGTATAATCCAAGGGCTTTGCGGGGTGTTTGGCGTAGTCGGCAGGATGTATTGATTGCACTGGGGGCTGTAAACGGTCACGTAACACTCCACTGCACTGAGACAGGCCACGGAGAGTCCACTCGCCCGCTGACGACGGGGGAAGGGTATATCTGAGAGGACAGGTGGTAAACTGCATGGTGAGGTGCCTCCGAGACGCATTAAAAAAAGAATGCCCAGTGCATGTTATGAGATGCTGAGGCCAAGGTCGCACGGTGAGGGTCATTTCTGCCGAGCCCCAAAAAAACATTCTTCATGTGGGGCTGTCATGTGCGGTTAGTGTCAGCTTTGCATGTGACTTGCCTCATGGCTATCCCAGTGGTGAAAGCGTATTATCATAGTATGGTTTGGAATTCAAAAGTAAGGTAGAGTCTTTTTGAACTGTATTTGAGGTTGATGCCTCATTGTAAAATCATTTTGCATACAAAGGTATGCCTTCACATTGCCTGCTAAGAAGAGTTTTCACTCTGACACTAAACCTTCTCAATTATTTAAAATTAATTTAGTTTGCTTCTGTTTTTAATATTTAATCCGTTCCCGGAGTTGCAAATCTCAGAATGT
>NC_045160.1:22558546-22563546 GCF_900700415.2 Clupea harengus
CTACAGAGCTCCTCCGCTAGGGGTTTAGTCTGGAAGCTTTCGCGGTTGGACAGGGCCCACGGAGGGTTGTTTCTCTACCTACTCCTTTCCAGACAGGTTGACAATGAGTCTGTTGTCACCGGAGAAGTTTTTCCAATACCGGCAAGTGGTGGAAATAGATTTTGAAATAGATTTTTCAGTGCCGAAATCTGGTACTGTAATATCGGAGCTGGTTATGGATTCAGCCGGCACATCAGGGGAGTTGAGTGTGTTTGTGTGTTTTACTCATCTCTAGTGTCTGTGCTTTCACATATTTATTCACGACAGAGGCTTGCTCAGGGTGCTGTGAATCATCAAACTACATGTAGTCTTTTGGCAGAGGCTTTTGTCTAATCCACTTAGAGTATATTGCATAAATATGTCTGAGAGTATGTGTGCCTCCTGTAACAAACCCATGACCCTTGACCCATGACCCCATGACCTTGGGGTTGTTAGGACCTTGCTACACCAGTTGAGCTGCAGGAACACGTTTGTGTCAGTTTCAAACAGGGATGTGGCTAAAAGGATTGGAAAGCAATCAGATTTCATTTTTCTAAAATGTTACATGTATCCAAAACTGTCAAAAGCGATTTGCAGCAAAGTCACAATGATAGTTTTCTGAGCTCAGTCTGTTGTCAGCTGTCAGGTGCCATCTGATGCTAGATGAAGAGGGATCTTAACATGCAAAATGATCAACAGGTTCTTGTACCGCTCATTAACACAACTCACCTGTTGTGAAGTCACTCAGTCTGTCAGAGAAAAAAACCGGGAATGTCTTCACAAAAACATGGTTTGAGTTGAAACCTTCTGAACAACCCGTTTCCACAGCGGCTTTGTTGACGGAGGTGCTTGAAATTCCCCTTTACATTTTCACAGCTTGAAATCAAAGGACATTCAAATCCACCCTATGCAGTGCAAACTCAGTGGCAGCACTGACCACAGCATGCAAAAACGGCACACAAAAGTGCACGCGCCACACACACACACACACACACACACACACACACACACACACACACACACACCCACACACACACACACACACACACACACACACACACACACACACACACACACACACACACACACGCACACAAACACACTGAAACATTTCTCCATCTCCGCCATCACGTCCACCCAAGCACAAGTCCTCCACCCTCCCCCCCCCCCCCCCCCCTTCCCCTCCTCCTCCCAGCTAACTCCATCCCTTCTTTCCGAACAGTGAATGACTCTCTTTGTGTCCTCATGAGAATGCGTCATTCTTACTGACGGACGGTCACCCTTGTCTCCGCAGTTGCTCCACAGTCCGGTCTGTGTGACCCGCCACGAGGTCTGGGTGCCGCGGGCTGTCGGTGGGATTCGGATCCAGACACACTGCTCCTCAGCTTCCTCCGTTTATTCCGACCTCACCGCACTGACGGGACTTCATCTCTCCGCCACAAGAGCCTGCAGGATTAGACTGACCTCTGTGCGTTGACCTCCGGGGGAAAAAGAAGGGAAACGTCTTTGCCTGTGAGTACTGTGTTCATGGGTCCTCCTCAATCTGCTGTGTTGCCTGTTGTCCACCCTACCAGACTGTAGTTGGTCACTGCTGAACAAAGGTTCAGTCTCTGCTCAGGAATGTTGTGACTGTGTTGTGAGTGGAGAGTTTTGTATTTGTTTGAATGGGTACTATGGCGAGCATAAGTGACTTATAGAAAGTAGATTTGTCTTCATGACAGCGGTTTCAGAGCTTGGCCTAGCTGGATATAGTCTACAAATACATTTATATATTCATGGATAACAAATGTTGATTAAAATCGTGCCATGCTAAGACTCAGGTAAGATTCTCTGCTTCTGTAAATCAAGACCTGGTCCTGATGCTGTGAGGCACTCATATTGTGCATGAGTCGTGTGTGATGGAGTCAGAAATACATGAAGTAATATGTACAGAAAATATTTTTTATCCTCATATTTTGTATTTTATATATTGGACTTTATATATATATATAAATATATACAGGCGCTTATAAGTGTAATATTATTCATAGACTGATTCAAGGTGTAAGGTGGCTGTTGTGCATGGTTCATGTCAACCTTGTCTGATGGCGTCCACCTCACTGGGCACAGCACTCCTCAGCTGCTTCTCCTGTGGCTGTGGTTTCTCAGCAGGCAATAGCCTTTGGTACCTATGATTCAGAGGCTAGGAACAGAATAAGTCATGAAGCCACAATGTAGGGATCTGCTCAAAGGGCGGCTTTCTGGGTAATGCTGTTCTTCTACATTACTGCACATACAGTTAACACTTACTTGCGCTCTTACGCAGTTCTTTCACCTCTTCATGAGCAGCTCAGGACTCGTTCAGGGGGGGGGGGGAGGCATTTTGAGAGCAGGGCACACAGGGAGCAGGTAGGGATCAGTATGACAGAGGCAGTTATGATGTGGGTTGGGGCGCTAGAATATCACTTCTAGGCTTCAAGAGGCCCTCTCTTGATCCTTTTCACAGAGGTAGTTTTCCCTCCTCTCCTCTCCTCTCCTCTCCTCTCCTTTTCCTCTCCTCTTCCTCCCCCGCTTGGCTTTCTCTTGTTTTCACCCGGGAGGCGTGAGTGAGAGATTAGGTGGAAGAGAGAGAGCGAGACAGAGAGAGAGAGAGAGAGAGAGAGAGAGAGAGAGAGAGAGAGGAGCGCTAGGAGACATGGCACATCTACTTGCCTGAGCCATCTGTGAGGAGCCGGCTTCATGTTATTACAGTGGGAGACAGCCAGTGGGGGTTGGGCTGGGGACATGGCTAATGCCCTTCTCTGTGTGTTTGTCTGACTGTCCGTGTGCATATGTGTGCTTCAGGCACCTGGAACATGGTTTATTTGTGTTTGTGTGTGTGTGTGTGTGTGAGTGTGTGTGTGTGTGTGTGTGTGTGTGTGTGTGTGTGTGTGTGTGTGTGTGTGTGTGTGTGTGTGTGTGTGTGTGTGTGGAGGTTGGGTGTGTGTGTTTGCATATGTGGAGACAAACATACATGAGTATATGTTCGTGGTTGTGGAGGTATGCGCATATGTACAGTACAGTATGTCTCCATGTGTGCTTGTGTGTACATGGGAGTGTGTTGGTCTGTGTGCGTAACATGTGTGCGTGTGTGTGTGTGTGTGTGTGTGTGTGAGTGTGTGCGTGTCTGTGTGTGTGTGTGTGTGTGTGTGTGTGTGTGTGTGTGTGTGTGTGTGTGTGTGTGTCTGTGTGTCTGTGTGTGTGTGTGTGTGTGTGTGTGTGTGTGTGTGTGTGTGCTTGGTGTGTGTGTGAAGGGTGTGTGAAGGGTGTGATAATGTGTGTGTAGGCCTATTTGCGTGAAGGGTATGTTTGTATGTATAAAAGGTAAAGGGATATGAGTCTGGCAAAGCCTTCACGGAGGCTATGCAATGGCAAGAGAAGAACACTCTTCTTCAGCATAGACGGAGGCCTCTGACTCAGCCAATGCACCTCTACCCATCTCCCCACAGCCCCCCGCAGTGCACCACCAACACACCTTCCACCCGATGAACTCCGTGCCAACCCTGTTATACCAAACCAGCAGGTGGTGGACACCTCCTCTAGCCGTGTGCCCTCTCGGTTAATGGAGCCCCAACACAGAGTTCTGAATAGTAATTTCACGTCTCCTTGGTGATGAGGGAATCTTGGACGTGCTCAGCTGTGCGAACACGGGTTCCTGCTGTTGCAAGCAAACAGGAAATGCCAATAGAGTGGTAGTAATTCTAACCGCAACGACGCTGCCGCTCGATATATTGCAGTCTCATTTTCTTAAAGAGGGTTTGAGCCTGATCAGCCGTCTCTTGGATCAATCTGCACACACACACACACATGCGCACACACACACACACACAAACACACACACACAAACACACACACACACACAAACACACACACACACACACGCACACACACACACACACACACACACACACACAAACACACACACACACACACATATACACACACACACACGCACACGCACACAAGCACACATACAGGCGCACACACACACACACACGCACACATACACACATACACACAAACACAAACAAACACACAGACAGGCACACACACACAAACACACACACACACACATAGATGTGTGCTCTGTGTGGCGGTGAGGCTGCTGAGAGCTCAGTCAATCTGTGAGCAAGGCTAAATGAGACACTCACAGGGGATCTGGGACATTCAAATGAGTCTGGCTCTCTCTGGAGAGGGCTGTCAAGCACACACGCACAGACAGTCACACACACACACACACACACGCACGCGTACACACACACACACACACACACCCACCCAGACAGTCACACACAAACAAACACACACACATACACATGCACACGCACACTGTTGCACAAACACCCACAGACACACAGATGGCTGCACAAGCACACACACACACACACACTCATACAGACTGTCACACATATACACACTTACACGAACATGCACACACACAGACATGCAGACTTTTCACACACATACTCCTGGACACACACACACATACACACATGCATGCCATTTACACACACACAGGCAATCACACACATACACACAGGACACACAATGTCTGTGGTAGCACCAGGGAGGCGAGGTTGTGATGAATGAAACGGAAAGGCTGTCCTTTAGCACACGCTGGACATTCAGAGGCACATCCGGATCTTACTGTGTGACCAACACAGGGGGGCAGAGTGCTGGTTTAAAAAAGAGACAGAAGAGGGAGAGAGATGGAAGGAGGGAGGGAGAGAGGGGAGGGAGAGAGAGGGAGAGAGATATAGGAGCGAGGGAGGGAGGTAGAGACAGAGAGAGAAATAGGAGAGAGAGGGAGGTAGAGACTGGGAAAGACACAGGAGTGAGGAAAGGACAGAGAGAGGGAAGGAGAGAGAGGGAATGAGAGACTGGGAGAGACACAGGAGAGAGAGGGAGGTAGAGACTGGGAGAGAGGGAAGGAAGTAGAGACAGAGAGAGATATAGGAGAGAGA
>NC_045160.1:22576046-22606046 GCF_900700415.2 Clupea harengus
CTGCAGGTTTCAATGTGACTTTGGTTATGTGTGTGTGTGTGTGTGTGTGTGTGTGTGTGTGTGTGTGTGTTTGTGTGTTTGTGTGTATGTGTGTGTGTGTGTCCCCAACACTAGAGGACAGCTAGGAAGAGCTTAAGATCGTCTTGACGGCAACCTGAAGTGACCCTCATTGCTGAGGGCCCCATGAATGATGCCACTTTTAAATGTCAGCGCCTTGCAAATGCCACCGGACTTACTGACACGGCCGCTCGACTCCTACTGCTACTGTTTTTTTTACAAAGACAGACGTCCTGTGTTTGTGTGTGTATGGGTATGTGTATGTGTATGTGTATATGTGTATGTGTGTGTCGGTGTGCGTGTGCGTGTGTGTGGATAGGTATGTGTATATGTGGGTGTCGGCGTGCGTGTGTGTGGATGGGTATGTGTGTGTCCGTATGTGTGTGTGTAGATGTGTATGTGCCAAACACCTCCCTATTGCTTCTCACATATTTCACGTGTTTTATTGAAGAATTAGTTTCCCTATAATAGTCTAGCAATAATAGAATATATAATAATAGAATACGTAGATAAGAGTTTCTCTGTCAAGAGAGTCCTGGTCATATATGCAGCTGCCAGCACACAGGAATGTATTAATTAAATGTCGATGATATAGAGATACATATAAAACACACACACACCTCTCTCAAACACACCTCACACACACACACAGATATAGAGAAACATATAAAATGCACATGTGAGCTGCCTAATCAAAGGGAAGAGGGTAAAGAGGTCTCGGCCACAGTGGAGAGACAATGATCAAATGTACAGCAATGGCTAAAGGAATACGGAGGGAATGCACTGATGTGCAGAGCGGGCTTTAGCGATCCCTTTCAAATCTTTAAAAAAAGAGGGAGAAATAGATGGCGGATTTGTCCAGGGCAGTGATGCACGTCTGCTACAGATCAGGCGGCCATCTCCACAATCCCCTGAGTGCCTCTTTTGTTGGCCCCCAATAAAGATTAAAGCAGAGCCCTGGCTGCACACGTATCTATGAAAGCCGGCACTCTCTGCTCTCTCCACGCGTGGAAAAACATAAAAGAAGATTGGAGGCTATGCAACGCGCATCCTAAATGCACTAGCAGGCCATTCAATCCCATTCAATCTATTTTACAACGTATGACTTTGGGTTATGGTATTCTCTCATCCTTCCACTGGAAGAAAAATAGACAGTTTTTGCTTCATAGCAAGCAACAAAGGCAGGAAAAAAAGCAAAGCCTAACTAAATTAAGCACAATACCCTAGGTATGGCTGGATGAAATGTCTCAGAAAGGTTCTCTCCCTCATCAGATGCAACCCTACACATACCAGCTGAGTGTGGGGCGGATCTGCTCCAAATCAGCGCCAGAACCGGGCCATATCAGAGCCAGAACTGGGCCAGAACCACTCCAGATCAGGGCCAGAACTGGGCCAGAACTGGGCCAGATGAGGGCCAGAACTGTGCCAGAACCGGGCCAGATCAGGACCAGAACTAGGCCAGAACCATCCCTAAATCAGCTTCAACAAATACGAATGCCTCTATTCAGTTTCAGTGTGCAATACCAAGCTACATAGAAGGAATTAAACATAAATATCAGTGTGGTCAGTAAGCAGTTTTATATAAGACATGAGCAGCAATGCGGTATAAATATGCAGTTAAAGTGCCCAGATGTCAGTACAGTGCAGTACAGGCAGTAGCTTCACATGATGACATAGGCATATACTCACATATACTAAGAATAAAATATATTCTCATAGCCTTATAATCTGCGGTGTCTTGGCAGGTTGGCTCATCATTTTTATTGCTCTGGGATAGAAACTGTTCTTCAGTCTGGCAGTGCTGACTCTGGTTCACTTTTAGGGCCGTACGGATGGGCGCAGAGTGAGAAGGTGATGGCAGGGGTGTGTAGGGGTGTCTGGGGTCATTGCAAATGGTGATGGTGATGGTGATGGTGATGGCTCCACTGAAACAATGGGAGCTGTAGATATCCTCCAGAGGTGGCAGCCAGGCTCCGACGAGAGAGAGACAAGCTGGGGACAAGGTGTGGCTGGGGTGCCGTGCCAAGATGGCATACGCTCTTAATACTGCAGTGGCACAACGTGACAAGCTGATCTTTATAAGGGTGGTACGCCGTCCCTTCTCCTTTCTTAAGAGCTCTTCTTTGCCAGGCACTCAAGCCTTAAGACATGGAGCCTACATTGGTTTCCACTGGCCAGCACTGAGACGGCTTACAGAGACGCACTCATGTATGACAGAGAGCCAGGAGGAGAGCGCTAACTCTGCATTGACAGTATTAGCACCCCGTCGCTAATCTGCAGGCTAACCTTAAGAAAAGAAAAGAAGAAGAAAAAACAGACTACCCTTCGATAATAACAAACAGATCTGTGTGGGTGAATCAATGAATTCATAAATATGCACCATAATTATCCTAGCCATTATGAAAAAACCACATCAGCACAAATTAATTTGTTCCCAGGGCATTTCTCTTTTTCTTTCAGTCAGGTTTGTGGTTTAATGATGACATGTCAGAGGAGTATAAATCAGGCTCATCAACCGCATGACTAATTAGACAATTTCAAACAGAGACTGTGTTTTCATGCACGCGTGCTTTAGTACATTTCACGGTGCTAATGTAGCATTTTCTGTCCTGCATTTCGACATGCCTGCATTTACATTCTTTTCTTGTTGGTTCTGTCGTATGAAATAGGATTTTCCAGTTGTGGTCATGTGAAGTGGTTTTAACCAGTATAACAACATCATGTATAAAAGTGCCGTTTGAAGTATAGTAAAATATGTACCGACCCTCCCATTTTATTTAGTTATGTATCCCTGTATCCCTGAGTGTGTGAATTTCATTCTTCAATGATGACCCTCTCATTTACCATATTACTGCAGTGCATACAGCAATTATTTTTTACTCCTTTCACACCTCATTACAGAATAAAAGATTAAAAAAAATAATAAAAATCAACATCCTTCTTCAGAGGATTCCCCTAGGTTTAATTAGCGATGATCAAATTCAAAATTAACAGTTTTTTTTTCTCCCTACGCAAACTCATAATTAGGGACTCATGTGATTCAGAAGAATTCCTTTTCTTGAAGATTCCATTAGATCCTTCTTCATTAGCCAGTCCTCCAATCAGAGAGAGGCTTGATGTGAGCCGAGCGTGAATCCGACACACGCTACCGTATACTACGTGTGCTGACCTCAATGGCCAATCCAAATCCAGGAAAAGGAAATTGTATGACCCTAAGTAGAATAGGTTAGGTGAACCCCGTGCTCATGGGATATTAAAGCAATGCGGCATATGCACCACATGAAGGGTTGGGAGAATACAAATGGTGTGAAGAGAGTGTGTGTGTGTGTGTGTGTGCATGTGTGCGTTTGTGCGTATGTGTGTGTGTGTGCGTATATGTGTGTATGTATGTATGTGTGCGTGCGTGTGTGTGCGTGTGTATGTGTTTGTGTGTGCACTTGTGTGTGTATACATAAAAGTGTGCTTGTGAGTATGTGTCATCACTATCATATATCACTGAATCGATAAAGGTCACATCCCGTGTGTTGGCAGTACAAAATCAATGCTGTTAACCAAAATCAATATTCTTAACCAATGTTCAAATGGTAATCCATAAAAAAAAAACTCCCGCTCTCCGAAACCCTATTTGTGCTGTGATGGGAGGGTGGAAAGAGGACGTTGATGGTATTCGGTGAATCAGCAGGAATACAGAACACAGTCAGTGTAGGTGGTCAGGATTACAGGAATTTGCTGAGACAAGCAGAGAAAAGTGCATGTGCAAAGCTGAATGACTCGACCTGTTTTTCTTTCCTGTTGTGGATTAGATGACCAAGTGCTGTGCCGATGTGTGCAGCGTGCTGTTTGCTGTGCTGTGCTGTGCTGTGCTGCGCTGGCGTGTGTAACGTGCTGTTTGCTGTAATGCACCTCAACAGGGTCAGAGGGACACACACACATCAGTGCCCAGATGTATATACCCATATGGAAAAAGTCTGTAAAATTCATAAATGTAAATTTGTATATAGTTCCTATGATAACAGTGTACTAACACAGATAATTATGGTGCCTTTTCAAATATAGTAACATTAAAATATAAGTTTGATGTGACCTACTCTGCATGTTAAAGGGCATTATGCCATTTTAGTATGAAATATATATGCAAGCACTTTACCACATATTTATCACGCGAATATACGAGTGTTCCTATATGTCCCTATATTCCTGTATGTTGTTTTACAGTCCTTTTTCATATGGGAATGCATGTGTACATAGCAGTAGAGCTAAGATCTTCTTTCTTTTCTGGATTAGATGACCATGCATTAATTTAAAATAAATTATATAGCAGACACTTTATCCAAAGTGACGTACACAAAATGTCCGTAGCAGCCTAATGATTCGTGTTAAGACGTGTGGTGTAGGTAAGACATTACTCTATTTGCTGTACGACGCGAGAATCAGCTAGGGACAAACAACAGTTTCGGCCTCACCTGGCTCTGTCTGATGTAATTTATGAAAAACAGCAAAGAAGTTATCCGTCATGCTAACGGTGATTACGGCACTTTATTTAGCAATAACGCACTTCAGACTGCTAATGATAGCAGTGTCAGCGTTACTGTTGGGGCTCCGTCTCAAGAGGCAGCGCACTCTGCAGACGCAGGCGGTGTATCATCAGTCGTTCTGAATTCAAATGTCTCTGTGTGACTGTCTGACTGCGTGTGAGTCACGTGCCGCTCAGCTGTGGGAAGAGAACCAGCACTTCATTAGAGAAAGACGTCCAAGAGAGTTTGAGAGAGACGTGCGGTTAGAGGAGGGAGCAGCTCAGACATGACTTCACTGTGGAGTGTGTGACAACACAGTGAGTGTTTGTGTGTGTGTGTGTGTGTGTGTGTGTGTGTGTGTGTGTGACATCACCCTCCCCTGGCAGTTTCCGCCCTGTCCATCAACATCCTTTTAAGTTTGCACAACAAGCTTTTCAAATCCCCGTTCCAAAGCACAGCCCGCAGGAGCCCCAGAATAACACTGCAGTGTGCTGTCTCTCAAAGGGCACTTCTGCTTAAGGCAGTGTGTGGTGTGTGTGTGTGTTAGGACTCGTATGTGTAGAATCATAAATGTAAGGGTGCGTCTCTGAATTGAATGTGTATGTGTTGTGTGTTTCCTTCCATTTGTGTGCGTGTGTGTGTGTGTGTGTGTGTGTGTGTGTGTGTGTGTGTGTGTGTGTGTTTGCATATATTTGTGAGTCCATTTGTTTGTGTGTGTTTGCACAAGTGAATGCGCCCACGCACGTGTGTCTTTTAGGCTTGGGTCTTTTAGGCTAATGCATCCGCGCAGCGTAGCGCATTTGTTTGTGGATAATGGTCACATTTCAGCATCTCAGCACCTCATTGACTGATATGGGAAAACGCCTCAATGAGAGCAAGAGTCCTTTCACCTGTACTTCCAGGAACTCATCAGCCGGCAGTGAGGAGGGGAAGTGGCCATTTGTTTTCACTCAGCTAATCAGATGCTTTAGGCCAGCGGCCCAGTCCAACAGCCGCCGCGGTGGTGCTAACGTGATTTTCACCTCCCGCATCAAATAACACTTAACTTGCTGGACCCGAACTCCCTGCAGTGAAACAGTGTGTGACACTGACAACAGCTGACTCAGGGGAATTCATTTAAATGTGAATGAATGTGTTATGTGTTGTTCATTTAGCATATGCTTTTATCCAAAGACACTTAGAGCACAGCGCAGATGTACGTTGTCATCAGTATGTGTGGCGCCTGGGAATAGAAACCACGACAGTGCTGTTGGCACCTCTATCTGTTGGGCTATGGGGGTGTGTGTGGGAGGGGGGGGGGGATAATTCAGCAGATCTGTGACAGGTAGGGGGCAGACCCCATACGAGTCGATGTACAGTGCGTTGCATCTAGTTCAACCTTATTTAGAGAAGTATGGCTGTGTTGGGAATTCACTGCGTGATGCTCCCTGGACTGACGCAGGGCTAACTTACACAGCGTTAACTGATACAGGGCTCACTGATACAGGGCTAACTGACGCAAGGCTAACTGACTGGCACAGGGCTGACTGGTACACTGGTTGGTTCCCTTTTGTGCGTTTTGAGAGTCCTGACACTCTTATTGTCCTTGCTGGTCAATCACTGTCAGCCTGTATTTGGGAAAGAGAGGCCGAGCTGTTTCTACCTGCAGTGAAGAGAATCAGCGGACATCCTGGGGGGTTTCGCTAGTTTCGCTATCATTCCTAAATCTAGAAGATCAGATGTAATGTCGCACATGATGGAGAAGACTACTGACCGTCTACAACGAAGGAAGGTTTTGCATCGTTTTTTTTCAGTCCAACTTTGTTGGGATGATCCATCATAAACGAGTGACAAAGCATCCACTGACAGTCTAACAAGGAGGAATACCAATAGACAACAGTTTGAGTTTAGAGTCAGCATGAAGTTATCACCAGCATTAGTTACAATTTAGTTGATGGGTAATTGACAATAAAGTGTATTGAAAGTACGTTAATAAGTACTAAATTAACTAAACTTTTCTTTGTCACTCCATTAATAGAACATGAAACTAAAGTGTAGGCGTGTAGAATTGGAGACGGAGCTGTTCCCAACTGACATTTTTGGGTCTTTCATTACATTTCATCACCAACAGATTTTCGGCGAGCATCCATATGTCTTGAGGATGAATCATATAGTTTCCCCTCATGTCTAATCAGGCTGATAGTCTCTAACGACTAAAGACGCTGAAATATGGATCATCACTGACGGCACTTTGGGGAACATTGAAACGCTATTGCGGCCCGTGTTCTCTTGTCGTCTAGCGCTCCCACATCTATCCGCCCGTGGCTGCTGCCTTTCGTGTCTGGGGGAATGAAGGGAATACATTTTTTTTTTTTTAAATCCGTTGCCACTTCCTGGTGCCGAGTTCCATAGTGCCAGCATATCGGCAAAGCCTCTGCCCAGAATCTGTTGGCATTAGCTGACGCTGGGCAGAGGCGAGGCAGGCTGAGCCCCCTCCGGCGGGGGTCGTATGAAGGATCTGCTCGAGGCGGTGTCCGTCGGTGAGTTACCGCTGTTTTCAGTCCCTCCTGACCGGAGCGTGTTGGCTTTTATGCCACGCCACCAGGGGCCGTCATAAATTGGGCTCAAAGACCTAGGCCCCTCATTTCACTTTTACTGTGTGTGTGTGTGTGTGTGTCTGTCTATGAAGATAAATAAAGCTGTAAACGCCAGGCTGTGAGATGTAGAGAGGATCGAGAGCGCAAGGGGATGGTAGTGAGTGTGTCTCTGTGTTTGTGTGTGTGTGTGTGTGTGTGCATACAGTATATATGTATTTTTTGTGCTGAGTGTGTGTGTGTGTGTGTGTGTGTGTGTGTTTGTTTTGTTTTTGTTTTTGAATGTATGCATCTGTGGCCTTTTTTATGTGTATATGTGTGCTTTGGCTTGTGTATGTGTGTTTTAGTTTTTTTCGTGGGTGGGTTTCAGTGAGTTTGTATGTGTGAGAGAGAGAGAGTGTTTATTTTTTTTTGAGTGCATGCGTGTTTGTTTGAAAATGTGTGCCAGGATTTGTGTTTGTTTGTGTGTGTGTGTGTGTGTGTGTGTGTGCGTATTTGCCTTTGATGATTATCATGAGCATGGCGTCCCTAATAGCGATGTTATTTCCCCACTCTTGCATAAAAAGCAGATTATTTTCATCACATCAAGATTCTCCCACTGAAAGCATTAGCACTGGACAAGGCCGCCTGTTCTGTATTTGGTCTCCTCTGTATTTTCTGAGTCCGCCTTTAGCATCTTTAATAAACCGATAAGAAAAAAAAGCACTACAGCTCCCAAACAACCCCCCCCCCCCTTACCGCAAGCACGACACTAGCTCCTAGTCATTTCAAAAGCAATTAATGCCCGTCTGAATCAATACCACATAGGCACCAGTCACCTTTCCTGACATCTCCGGGCAGTTATTGTTGAGCCGACGACAGGAACATCAATAATGACCTACAGCACCTCGCCAGCTCTCTCTCTCTCTCGCTGTTCGAAGACGTCACCGCAATGTATTCAAGGGGCCGCCGTGTTGTGGAGGAAAATGGCGGCGTAAATAAAAGCGGGGATGACGGACGGCTCAGACGGGGAGAGGTAATGTGGTGTTAGAGCCGTCAAGCGGGAAGTTCATTAAAATGATGCCAGCCTTAAAAACAGCTGTAAAGGAGGGATCGGTATTTTAATAGGGTTGGGTTAGTGAGGGACTCTAAGGCCTGATAAAAAAAAACAGGATCTGTGATGCATTTCCTCCTGGCAAGGCTTCTGTGGCCATTGACTGGGCCGTGTGGGAAGTAATCTTCCGGAATCTTCCGGTTTAGAGCCGTAGCGTTTCGGTTGGGGGGGGGGGATTTGGGCAAATATCAGGGTTTGGCCAGTGTCCCTGCCAAGGGCCTGTGGAGCAGTAGGTTTTTGTTCCAGCTGAATGGGAACGCACCTGACTTCATAAATCACAGGCTTACATGCTCTCCCCACAGTCCGCACATGATTTACTGCATCAGGTGCATCTGTGCTTGGCTGGGAAGATGTGCCACTGTCACGTCAGCTCTTCCTGGACATGGTTTGTTGTCTCTGCCAACTGCAAATAACCAGATCCTTCAAATGAATTGATTAGAGGCTTGCAGTCGTGCCTGAGCTTAACTTGGTTCAATTTCAGCGTCCTCCTCAGCAGCCAGTTTTAATCTATTAAATCAAAACACACTTAATGAATGGACTCAGGTGTTTCAAGGCAAAGTGTGCGTCTATGATTTGTCCACGGGTTTGTGTGTGAGGAAACAAAGGCACAGCTGGCTGGCTCTTTGGTCCTGGTGACCCTTCGTCATGTCCTCATGTGAGAAAGGGTCTCCGGTATCTCATATTTTTTTTTTTTTCTGTGATGGCGGAAGAAGTCCTTGCTGCGACAGGTGCGACGGCAGGTGCTCCCTTCACCGCCCGGCTGGGCGCTTTTTGTGTCTAGGTGAGGTGTTGCCACGGCAACCCAGCCAGACATTGATTGGTAGCATCTCCGGGTCAGTGAGCATCCTGGGCTCTGCCCCTATCTGCCCTGTGCTCATTAACCGCAGCCGTACCCCCAAGGGCCGGGGAGGGAAGGAGGGAATGAACGAGGGAACACTCCGTTCTCTCTCTCTCTCTCTCCCTCTGTCTCTCTCTCTCTCTGTCTCTCTCTCTCTCTGTCTCTCTGTCTCTTTCTCTCTCTCTCTCTCTCTGTCTCTCTGTCTCTTTTTCTCTCTCTCTCTCTCTCTCTCTCTGTCTCTCTCTCTCTTTCTCTCTCTCTCAGTCTCTCTCCCTCTGTCTCTCTCCCTCTGTCTCTCTTTCTCTCTCCCTCTGTCTCTCTCCCTCTCTCTCTCCCTCTCTCTCTCTCTCTCTCTCCCTCTTTCTCCTCACTCATGAAATCCCACGATTCGACTGTTCATTTATTTCCTCCTGGAGTCATATAAAGTGGGAAAAAAAACTATCTGGAGGGGTGTGTGCGGTTGATGGGTGGGGGGGGGTTATTTGCCTTTCCAAGCTGACTTGCTGGCAGGGCTGTCACTGCTCTGAGCGTGTCCTGGTGTGACGATTACGCCCGTCCCCATAATCTCCCTGTGGGACATGTCGTCCAAGGTCATCCAAGGTCGTCTGTCTCTCCTACAGCACTGGAGGACGCGCTGACTAGTCTGTCTCTGTGTCACTCTGTAATTTTCCGTGACAGAGAGTTGTCTGCCGCAGGTTGACATACCGAGCGTTGAAAAGGACAATGTAGCTGGACCATGATGAGTCCCGCAGGCCTACGCTAGACCTCCATGGCACTGTGCTATGAGGATATGTATGGTAGTGATGGCCATTATGTATATTAACCTGTTAATTCAGAAGGGTATTTTTGACAATTTCCGCCTATATTGCACTGTCCCATTTAAAACTTGAATATCTATGGTTCTAAACATTGCATAATAACCATTCATAGCTTAAATTAAAGAAGACACTTGGCCCATCAAATGCAATCAGTTAAAGTGTTTTATTATGTCATTTTAGTTTACATTTCAGTGCAGCAAAACCAACATTTTTGTCAGAAAAAAACATAAAACGCCTAGTGTTTTTTTATGTTTCAGTGTAGAACTGGGTTTTGAATGTCATAGGAAACTAACATTTACATTTCCTGATGCAACAACATCTTGACAGTGTGTGTAAAAAATTTGAAGCAGATAGACAAAAGTTTACAAGTGTTACACATCAGTTTCCATATGATACCTTTAGACGTCTCCAAGTGTCTCATAACCTCTCCAACCTCACCAAATACAAAATCCAGTACCTGTCACTGTACATCAAGAATTCATACTTTTTTCTTGCCTTCTGTACTACAGCAAACCATTCTGAATTAATTTCAGTGTAATATATTGTAATTTATTGTGACAACACATATGATGGTCTATAGCCTCTCCAAAATATACCCAAAAACCTATCCAGATCCATATAAAAGTACATCATGTATGTTTTGTGGTTTTGTACTCAAAAGTACATCATGTATGTTTTGTGGTGGTGTGTGGTGGGGTGTGGAGGTGGTGTAGTGGTGTGTGGAGGTGTGTGGTGGGGTGTGGAGGTGGTGTAGGGGGGTGTGGAGGTGTGTAGTGGTGTGTGGAGGTGTGTAGTGGTGTGTGGAGGTGGTGTAGTGGTGTGTGGAGGTGGTGTAGTGGTGTGTGGAGGTGTGTAGTGGTGTGTGGAGGTGGTGTAGTGGGGTGTGGAGGTGGTGTAGTGGGGTGTGGAGGTGGTGTAGTGGTGTGTGGAGGTGTGTGGTGGGGTGTGGAGGTGGTGTAGTGGTGTGTGGAGGTGTGTAGTGGTGTGTGGAGGTGGTGTAGTGGTGTGTGGAGGCGGTGTAGTGGTGTGTGGAGGCGTGTGGAGGTGTTGTAGTGGGGTGTGGAGGTGGTGTAGTGGTGTGTGGAGGTGTGTAGTGGGGTGTGGAGGGGGTGTAGTGGTGTGTGGAGGCGGTGTAGTGGTGTGTGGAGGTGGTGTAGTGGTGTGTGGAGGTGTGTAGTGGTGTGTGGAGGTGGTGTAGTGGGGTGTGGAGGCGTGTGGAGGTGTTGTAGTGGGGTGTGGAGGCGTGTGGAGGGGTGTGGAGGTGGTGTAGTGGTGTGTGGAGGTGGTGTAGTGGTGTGTGGAGGTGGTGTAGTGGGGTGTGGAGGTGGTGTAGTGGTGTGTGGAGGCGTGTGGAGGTGTTGTAGTGGGGTGTGGAGGTGGTGTAGTGGTGTGTGGAGGTGTGTGGTGGGGTGTGGAGGTGGTGTAGTGGTGTGTGGAGGTGTGTAGTGGTGTGTGGAGGTGGTGTGGAGGTGGTGTAGAGGCGTGTGGAGGTGGTGTAGAGGCGTGTGGAGGTGTTGTAGTGGGGTGTGGAGGTGGTGTAGTGGTGTGTGGAGGTGTGTAGTGGGGTGTGGAGGGGGTGTAGTGGTGTGTGGAGGTGTGTGGAGGTGTGTGGTGGTGTGTGGAGGCGTGTGGAGGTGGTGTAGTGGGGGTGTGGAGGTGTGTAGTGGTGTGTGGAGGTGGTGTAGTGGGGTGTGGAGGTGTTGTAGTGGGGTGTGGAGGCGTGTGGAGGTGTGTGGTGGGGTGTGGAGGTGGTGTAGTGGTGTGTGGAGGTGGTGTAGTGGTGTGTGGAGGCGTGTGGAGATGGTGTAGTGGTGTGTGGAGGTGGTGTAGTGGTGTGTGGAGGTGTGTAGTGGTGTGTGGAGGTGGTGTAGTGGTGTGTGGAGGCGTGTGCAGGTGGTGTAGTGGTGTGTGGAGGTGTGTGGAGATGGTGTAGTGGTGTGTGGAGGTGGTGTAGTGGTGTGTGGAGGTGTGTAGTGGTGTGTGGAGGTGGTGTAGTGGTGTGTGGAGGCGTGTGCAGGTGGTGTAGTGGTGTGTGGAGGCGGTGTAGTGGTGTGTGTGGTGGTGGTGTAGTGTGGAGGTGGTGTAGTGTGGAGGTGGTGTAGTGGGGTGTGGTGGTGTGTGGAGGTGGTGTAGTGGGGTGTGGGTGTGGAGGGATAAGATGAGATGAGTTCTGTTCTGATGAGATGAGATCTGTTCAGATGAGATGAAATGAGTGGGGAGCGGACAGATGCATCTCCTGCAGGGACATCTCTCTGGAAAAAAATAAATCAATTGGCAAATGTTACACAAACAACTCAGCAATCCAGCAAAAAAAATTAAGACATTGTAAAATAACCAAACACAATATGCAACTAAAAACAAGAAAGATGCAGACATAGAGAGTACACAACAGGAGAAATATAACATGCCATACATACCAAAATGTATGCTAATAGTATTATGCGTATTATCAGTAGGACACAACACAGCAAAAATAGCATGTAGCTAACGTTAGCGAACTTGCTAGCAGGCTTGCTAATATGCCAGACAAATATATAGGCAAGCCAATAATTTGGAAACGTACAAAAATGCATACCAATAGTATTAAGCGTGTGTGAAACCATACATACAGATATGTATTTACATAGTTTACATTACGAGCACACAACACAGCAAAAATAGCATGTAGCTAACGTTAGCGAACTTGCTAGCAGGCTTGCTAATATGCCAGACAAATACATAGGCAAGCCAATATTGTGAGAACATACCAAAGTGCATACTAATAGTATTATGCGTGTCTGAAAACATAAATGCAGATATAGATACTTACATGTCATGTCTAGGACACAATCCAGCTGTTCCAATTGTGTCCATAGGCGAACTCCACGTGTAGTGTTGAATGCGCAAAGCCTGTGCTGGGAATGACTGCTCTAGCGCATGGAAAGCGCACCAGAGAACCTTCGGTTACGCGTGGACCAATCACACCGTAATATTATTCAAAGACCGGCAATGGGCATACCATTGTAAACATGAGAATGAGTACTATTGGATAGAATAGGTGTCAATCAGTTTATAGTAACTGGATTGGAGAAACAGGCATTTTGAATGCGGTCGTCTGTTACAGGAAGTGGTTGGTTTGTGGGCACTAGACATGAAAATGAACGTAGAACAAGGAATAAAATGTACTGTGGCCAATAAAAACTACACAGTTTCGTAGAAGAGATATATGGCTTTGATTATTCAGGTATGTTTAAAAAAAATATATATTTGTCATGGCCATGAGGAGCTCGAGAAGATTGAGATCATATGATATGGGAAAAGGAGGCATGTTTTGTGCTGTGATGTGAGTACATAAATAAACCACAATAATATCCTCAGTTAAACTATTCAGTGTCATCATTTAGTTGTTTGGATAGATAACGATTTTTTCATGGCAGAAAACAAGACATTTTGGCAAAGATAGCATGTTTAAATGGACGATTAGTTTGAGGAGGCGTCAGGGGGTGGGGCACAGCAGGGGGCACACCACGTTTTTCTTTTGGTCGTTTTCTAATGACCTGCTGAACACAGGCATTTGGTATTACGTGTGCTTCTGGCAGTATTAGTGCTTTTCAGATACAAGTCTTTTTATGGTAAAATGTTTTTTATTTTTGTGGCTACATGCACGTAATTAAGATGTTATCAGCCCGGTCGCGGCCGCGCGACCGCTAGGGGGCGTGTCTGAACTAACAAGTTAAAGAGTGCTCATATGGTGGTCAACTGGCTTCAGTCCTGTTTGCAATGACAACATCAACTACATACTGCATACATACATCCACTACATCACCATACCAACTGCAACCTTTTAATTTGACCTCTTTATCTTTCTGGAGCTACATCTCTTTTCCTGCTGTGCAGACTTCTGTGCTCTTGGTGCCGCGAGTTTGCTTTTGAGGTTTCAGGAACGGGGCCTGCCTGCTGTGCCGTATGAATAGACAGAGTGCTCAAACACAGAGAAGAGCTCGGCTCAGAAAACACCAAAGTGCTTTTTATTATCAACACAGAAATCCAACAGAAGAGAGGTAAAATAAATAAATAACCATTACTTTGAGTGCCGAGCGCACACACACACACAGACAAACTCAGACACAAACACACACACACACACCACACACGCACACACTCCACTCACACCTGCCGGTGTATTCATCAAACAAGAGATGGTACACAACAAAGATGGTTACTTTGCTTTGAGACGTCTCCTGGAACCTCCCATATGGCAAGCCTGGGTCTCTGCTTATCAGGAAACATCAACTACAGACACAGCAAAAGAGCCCCTGCTTCAGTAACACACACACACACACACAGACACACACACACACAGACACACACACACACACATGCACACACACACACACGCACACACACGCACACACACACACACACACACACACACACACACACACACACACAAACACAATCTCTCTCTCTATCTCTCCATACTCTTCACACTTTCTCTTTCTCTCTCCTTCACATTCTCTCTCTTTCTCTTACTCTTTCTATGGCTTTCTTCTTCACTATTCCTTCATCTGTCTCTTACCCCGTTCTCTTCATCCATGCAGTGCATTTCACCTTCATCGCTATAAATACATACTATGGACACATCTGCAGCTGATCTACACGGGGAGCAGCGGATCCGCTGTCAGCCAGCCTGTTTGCTTCCCTCCCTCCCTCCTTCCCTCCCTCCCTCCTGCCCGCCTCCCTGCCCGCTCGTCTGCCTACATACATACCTGCCTACGCAGGCAAGCTGGATTCGTGCAGTGCCATGCTCTCTAAAGGGCTCGGATTCAGCTAACTGTTCTTTATTTCGTCCCTACTTAACACGTCAGCAGACACACACACACACACACACACACACACAGACACACACACACAGATGTACATGAACAAGCTCACACAGACACAAATATGCAAACACATAAAGATATACTGTATTATTCACATGAACAAGGTTAACCAGGTACACATAAACACACATGCCAACACACACACACACAAGCGTGCGCACACACACTGAACTACTTACACAAGCACGCACACACACATACACACAAAAGCACAGATGTAGGTTTTTCAAGGGTGTCCGTCGGCAGGAACTTACACAGGATTCAGAGCTCAGCCCTCTGCAGCATGCGCTTGAGGGGCAAACTGAAATTTCTGTTCAGGTGTTGAATTATTGATGAAAAACAGTTTGACTGAGGGTACAGATGTTGGCCCGCATTCCTTGTAGTATTTCAGGAAATGCAGTGTGTGCAATCACAACCCATTCCAACTCTATTTGTGAGATCCTCATGCATTATTTCACTTCCATATCTCATTTCTTGACAAATTCACCTTGGATAAAGGGGGCGAACTGCATTAGATCATCAACATACAGTTTGTATGTATGGATCTGTATGTATGAAGGTAATCTGTATGTTATGTGTGAATCTGTATGTATGAAGGTAATATATATGTTATGTGTGAATCTGTATGTATGAAGGTAATATATATGTTATGTGTGAATCTGTATGTATGAAGGTAATCTATATGTTATATGTTTTTGCCTTTGGATGAATAAAGTCAAGTCATCAATGCTTAAGAGCCTTTCACCGTAATAGGCTGCAAGGCATGACAATCTTGGTGAACATATACTGAATATGAGTTGAAATGATTACAGCATGTAATGTTTAAAACCAGCT
Source organism: Clupea harengus (assembly GCF_900700415.2). Taxonomy (NCBI): domain Eukaryota; kingdom Metazoa; phylum Chordata; class Actinopteri; order Clupeiformes; family Clupeidae; genus Clupea; species Clupea harengus. The sequence continues at coordinate 22,591,639 of NC_045160.1, forward strand.
GCTGCCAACTCAACTCCGAAGGGGCTGTCCCTTCTTGCAGCTTTTAATGTCTGTTCCTCATTTGGGATGGAACCTCAAATGTGTGACCTTTCTCAGAACACGTCTTTAGGACCCGTTTTACTCTGTGACATTTCTCAGAATGTGTGGTTGTTCTTGGCCCTGTATCCGTTTCTGCTTCTAGGCGCAAGACGCAGTCTGCGCAGACAGACGTACACACACACACACACACACACACAGACACACACACACACATGCACACACATACACACGCACACACAAACACACACACGCACACACGCACACACGCACACACACACACACAGGCACACACGCACGCACACACGCACACACGCACACACATACATACACACGCACACACACACACACACACACACACACACACACACACACACACACACACACACACACACACAGACAGTTAAAACTATGATCAACAGAATTTCCTAACACTGAGCCGCTCTCATCTGTGTTGCAGGTCGGTGGTGGCCCAGTATTGAGATGTGTAGGAGACCCGTGTCCCCCAGCCTGTTCCCAGCCAGGCCCCTACTCCGACTGAGCGTGTCTGAAGAGTCTGAGGCCATGAAGTGTTTATAACCATAGGTAAGAGGATCTTAAGCTTTTATAACCATAGGTAAGAGGATCTTAAGCGTTTATAACCATAGGTAAGGGGATCTTAAGTGTTTATAATCATAGGTACGAGGATCTTAAGCGTTTATTCCCATAGGTAAGAGGATCTTAAGCGTTTATAACCATAGGTAAGGGGATCTTAAGTGTTTATACCCATAGGTAAGGGGATCTTAAGCATTTATAACCATAGGTAAGGGGATCTTAAGCGTTTATAACCATAGCTAAGAGGACATTAAGCATTTATAACCATATATAGGTAAGAGGACATTAGGCATTTATAACCATAGGTAAGTTAATCTTAAGCGTTTATAACTATAAGTAAGAGGATCTTAAGCATTTATAACCATAGGTAAAAGGATCGTAAGCGTTTATAACCATAGGTAAGGGGATCGTAAGCGTTTATAACCATAGGTAAGAGGATCGTAAGCGTTTATAACCATAGGTAAGAGGATCGTAAGCGTTTATAACCATAGGTAAGAGGATCGTAAGCGTTTATAACCATAGGTAAGGGGATCGTAAGCGTTTATAACCATAGGTAAGAGGATCGTAAGCGTTTATAACCATAGGTAAGGGGATCGTAAGCGTTTATAACCATAGGTAAGGGGATCGTAAGCGTTTATAACCATAGGTAAGGGGATCTTAAATTTCACACACGTCATTCCTTTTTGTGCTTCCTACTCAAACCCTTCTGTTTCCTCCCGTTCTTTTTTGTGTTTCACTCTGTTGTCATTTTTTACAGAGCCGGTTTCAAATCGTTCACTGAGGATTTATCTTTCCTGACTCCTATAAACGGACAAACTTGATTCAGCCTACTGGAACAGTGGCAGCGTTAATAACATATTCATGCTATGGTTATATTAGTACGTAGTAAGGACATAGTATTAGTTATAGTTACTATGTTACTGTTTATGAACACTGTAACTTAAAACATTTGCCCATACTGAGTTGATAGTTGGAAAAAGAACTATATCTTTCCTAAACTACTAAATGGTAATGGTTTTAAACTAAGACACGGTGCAGTCAACATTGGTAAAATTGAACACTCAACTGAACAACTAACATGACTTGAATCTGAAAGTGGAAAAGTGTTGACTCCAAACAAACTGTCATTTAAAACACTCTAAAAACCGTATTGTCTCCGCTTGTCGGATGTTCTTGAACTGGGCCTTAGACATGATCTCGAGTTCTTTAGTGTAGCCCCCTTTCAAAGAGGGGATGCTTGTTAGACGCTTCCTGTTGCCTAGGACGCACCAACACCCTGGATAAGGGTGGCCTTCTTGGCTGTGCACGGGGCTTTAAAATGAAGCGTTTCTGTGTGGGGACGATCAACTGAATTGACATGTGCTTTTATTCTGAACAAGAAGCCCAGAAGGACCCTAAAGAACAGTTTCCTTCCTCTTCTCACAAACACACACATGCACACACACACACACACACACACACACACACACACACACAGACATACACACTTACATACACACACTTATATACACCCCTGTTTTTTTAGTGGCAGTATTCGTTGTCTCTCTCGCTCTCACACACACACATTTATACACACACTCATACACACACCTTTTTGATCTCTGACTCTGACTCAATTTTACTAATCGTGTCATGCAGTGAACTTGCCATATAAAATGCCATATAATAAACAATTTACTAACCTCTACCGTAAATTTTTCGTAATGGAAAGTCATTGTAACTTGCTGAAACACATTTTGTCGTGAGAAGACTTGAGAGTACTACTTACAATTAGCATTTCTTTTCATTTACAAAATGAAAGGACAGAACAATGCCATATAATAAACAACTTACTAACCTCGACCGTTCTGTCATTTTATGAATCTGAGCTCTAACTGTCATTTCGTGTGACCCGTAATAAAAAAAATGAAGACAAAGGAACTCAACTCACTCACGACACTGTTACTCAACAGATTCAAGCTTAATTCATAAGCAAAGCATCGTTGGTAGGTATTTTCCAAAGACTGCACAATGACCGTTAAATAACTTTTAAATAAAATATTTGATTGGATTTCAATTTTCGCAAAATAAATAAATAAATAAATAAAAGCACTCTTTAAAATATCTGGATCGGTTTCAACATAATTCATGCATGAAAACAATGTTCCTCCTATCTTCTTTTCCTCTATTCAAAGCACACTTTTCTCCCTCTCTTTTTTGTGTTTCTCTCCAGTGTCATTTTTTACAAAGCCAGTTTTAAATCATTCTCTGATGACCCACTTTGGAGTGCTTTACAAGGCTCTAACATGGTCCTCTCTCTCTCTCTCTCTCTCTCTCTCTCTCTGTCTCTATATATATCTCACCCTTTTTTTCTGTCTGTATTCCTCTCTCACTCCCTCTGTCTCTCTTGCTCTTGCTCCTGTTTTATAAACCAATAACTATAAATGTTTTTAATGCAACATTTTAATGTGAAAACTCATGTTCCAATAAATGGAAGTCAAATCTCTCTCTCTCTCTCTCTCTCTATCCATTTCTCTCTCTTTCTCTTTGCTTCTGTGCCTGTTTCAGGTAATGACGAGGCACAACACTAACCCTGGAGATGCCGAAGAGAAGAGACATTCTTGCCATCGTGTTGATAGTGTTACCGTGGACTCTGCTCATCACCGTCTGGCACCAAAACGCGATAGCACCACTGCTGGCCATTCGCAAGGGTACATACTCTCCACATCCTCTCCTCTCCCTCACATACACAACACACACACACACGCACACGCACACACACACACACACACTTAAGACTCTGTCATATGCCATAAACATTTACAATCCAAACAACTCAGCTCAGTTTGCCACAATTAAGGCAACCTCTTTGAGTGTGTGAGACAGGCGGTGTAATTGGTTAGCCTGAACCACACGAGAGTGTCGAGTCAAGTGGCAGATACAGCAGATACACACGGAGTTCTTCAAATGGCAACACGCAACAATGAGTCATGAGGTGAGAATGAGCTGGCTTGTCATATTTTTAATCAGCCCCGTTGTGTTTGTGCTGTGATTGAGGAGACAGAACCAATAAGTAAAGTCCTATCCACTCCTCGTGACTCAAATTAAATCGAAGACGTTGGGTCTTGGTGGAAAACACAGGGGGTGCCGATTTTACGGCACACTTGTCAAATAGCACAAACAGGGGTGTGGCCATGTTGTGTGAGTCAGTGTTCCTATTACAGTGTGCATCCTATAAAAAAGGATTTTTTTAAATTGCTTACTCCGGTACGCAGATGTGACTAATGTCTGAAACAGCACCGGCTGAATGGGGCCAGTGAATCTGTCTCCACACATGGGCTCACAAGAGTAAGAACTTCAGACAAACCCCCCCAGTTTGAGACGATCTTTCATCTGTCTGCGAGCCCTTCGCTGATTTGTTTAGCATTCTCGCTGACGACAGCTGGCCTCTCCAGTTGAGAGAGAGAGAGAGAGCGGGATGGGATGGGATTCATCTCCGATGCCTTTTAATCAGACAGTGAAATAACTGTGAAATAACAAGAGGATTGCAAATGAGTTGCAGATGGGCCCATAGGTGCTGCCTCAGATGCGATGCACAGGCACCATCCTCACTACAGACAGAACGACCCAGATAGCCGATTCGCTAATTCCGGTCCGGAATTCAGCCGGTTCCGGTGGAGCCCGAGGCGTGTGCTGTTGTTCTGATGACAGTGGTGTCAGAGCATGACCTATAAAAATGCCTTTTGATGCGGGCCTGAGATTTTTTAAGGAAATTCTGTTAAGTCAGGGAGTTTTCCCACTCCGTCAGCTTTGCCACCACTGTGAGCTGAACATCATGAAAGTGCTGTTTTACACAAATCAAACCTGTCAGCTGGCTTTTGTTTCTTTCCTTTGCAGCCTTCTTACTGCGCCTCTGCAGAAGTAAAAAAATAAATAAAATAAAAAACAAGACAGGCATGACTGATGGGAAACAAGTAACGTTTAGCTCTTCACGAGGCCGCTTCCATCTGAGAAGAAGCTGAAATTCCCACCTCTTTAGCGCCTCGAGAGTGAAGATGCCACATCAACCACGCAGTAAACATGTCAATTAGCAGAACGGTAATCAGACAGGTGCTCTTGATTGGGCGTCTTACGCCAGACATTACAAAGCCTTACAGCACATCTGCCTTCAAATACAGAGGCGGTATGTGTTCCTATACCTCAACTGTTAAAGGCACGGTGCTCACAACACCAAGGTTATGGAATACTCAGGTAGCACACATACTGACAAAAGATGTATATCTCTTCAGTTTTATAAGTGGATAAGTAGTGGCTTTGGATAGTAGTGGCTTACTAAAAATGCTGAATGTAAATTTTGTAAACAGTGGATTGTAGCTATGGATAGTCTGCATGTGAAAAGAATGTCCAAACAAATACAATTCAACTTTATACTGAGAGATTGTGGCAATCTATACTAAAACAATGTTCAACGTTATACTGAGAGATTGTGGTAATTTTTACTAAAACAACGTTTAACTTTATACTGAGAGATTGTGGTAATCTATACTAAAACAATGTTTAACTTTATACCGAGAGATTATGGTAATCTTTACTAAAACAATGTTCAACGTTATACTGAGAGATTGTGGTAATTTTTACTAAAACAACGTTTAACTTTATACTGAAAGATCGTGGTAATTTATACTAAAACAATGTTGATTCAATGTCAAAAGAGTCAAATGGCTGTTTCTCATATTAAAACCTGTGTGAAACTGAAACGAGCTGACTGATCCTCAATCAGCTGGGGGGAAGTGAACATGCGGTACTCCGTTCCTCCTTCAGTGTGAAAGAAGCCAAGCATTCGTACAGTGATTCTCCAAAGACAAACACAACCTCCTGTCCGAATCAGATAATGGAAAGAATTTAGCCACAAACACATCACATTGTTTTTAGTAAAATCTCTTGACACCAAACAATAGTTTTCACGATTGCATTTACCCCCACGGTTATGCTCACTCTTCATATGAAGGCCAGCTCACGTTAGACATCAGTTTGGTTTTCTTGCAGCCACATACTGTTTACATACTAACATAGCTAATGTCAGCTAACAACCTATTTTCTCACAGCTCTCAATGCCTAACATGTAATAACAGATAACTGTAGTATGCATACAGTAACAGGTGAATGAGTATATTATTAGTTTTGACATATCAGAAGTATTACATCAACTCCCCACTTCTAAGGGTACCTGCAAATTGCAGGACCAAATTGCAAACAGTCCAGGCACATACAATATCCCCTGCTTTAGTTTAGGTCTGAACACATCTTCCCGCTTCCAGCACACTGACAATGACAGTAGCCTAGACAACTATCTTAACAGCGGATGCATAAGGGCTGTTTCCAGGGGCAAAACTGGAAAACATTTTCTTGTACATTAACCAGACATTCTAGTCTATGATTCTAGGTCTATGGACCTTCACCTTTGAACAGAAAATTATACCCATAACCATAATATGGTCAAACAATTTAGCAAATTAACAAATCAACGAACATTCCACTGTGTCCACATGGCCCATTACTGGTCTCTGGAATCTCTCAGTTGAGCCCCTTGGAGCAGCCCTTGCGTGATTCATAATTAGTCACCATGCCTCCTCAGCCTAACCCCTCCCTGCCTCCCTCCCCTCCTCCCTCCCCTCCGCCTCAGTCTCACAGTGCTGCTCTCGCCTCTTTCAGCTTGTCACCACCTAGTCAGAGACTTCTTTATCATTCCCGAGCGGCTAGCCATCCACCGCCACCGGCTCGCAGGTAGCTACTCCTCTCCCCTCTCCCGTCTCTCCTTTCTGCTTTTCTGCTCTCTCTCACGCGTCGCCTCTGTGCATCAATACAAGCCTGAGCAGCCCCAGAGGAGGGCGTGCTAACGCTTTAATTCTCCTCTTCCTCCTCCTCCTCTCTCTCTTCCTCCTACTCCTCCTATTCATTCACTTCCTGTTCCTCTTCCTTCTCCACCTCCTCTTCTTCCTCTTTCTCATCGTTCTCCTCCTCTTCCTCTTTCCAATCTTTCTCCTCTTCTGCCTCCTTCTCCACCTCCTCTTCTTCCTCTTTCTCCTCTTCCTCCTTCTCCACCTCCTCTTTTTCCTCTCTCATCTTTCTCCTCTTCCTCCTTCTCCACCTCTTTTTCTCTCTCATCTTTCTCCTCTTCCTCCTCCTTCTCCTCTTCCTCCTTCTCCACCTCCTCTTTTTCCTCTCTCATCTTTCTCCTCTTCCTCCTTCTCCACCTCTTTTTCCTCTCTCATCTTTCTCCTCTTCCTTCTCATCTTCCTCCTCCTCCTCCTCTCCTCTCTCCAGATGACGGTGCAGGGGGACGCCGGATGGCGGGCACAGCCGGGGACTCCAAGGAGTACTGCTCCCCGGACAAGGACATCGTGGAGGTGGTGCGCACGGAGTACGTGTACACGCGGCCGCCGCCCTGGTCCGACGTGCTGCCCACCATCCACGTGATCACGCCCACCTACAGCCGGCCCGTGCAGAAGGCCGAGCTCACGCGGCTGGCCAACACCTTCCTGCACGTGGCCAACCTGCACTGGATCCTGGTGGAGGACTCACAGCGGCGCACGCCCCTGGTGGCCCGACTGCTCCGCGAGACGGGCCTCAACTACACGCACCTCAACGTGGAGACGCCTCGCAACTACAAGCTGCGGGGCGACGCCCGCGACCCGCGCATCCCCCGCGGCACCATGCAGCGGAACCTGGCACTGCGCTGGCTCAGGGAGACCTTCAGCCCCAACAGCAGCCAGCCGGGCATCGTCTACTTCGCCGACGATGACAACACCTACAGCCTGGAGCTCTTTGAGGAGGTAAGGCACAGGGGCACAACTAAGATGGCTTAGATGGCTCAAACTCTGTTAACTATAGTTTATGGTTATTTAAGATCAGGGATAGGAATTGGGTTTGGTGAAGGTGATATTCAGTGAACAATTAAAAAAGCCTGCACTTGAATTTCAACAAACCATCTGTAAAGTATCTGTAGGTGGACTATACACACTACATGGGTGTCTACCTACCAACAAGATGGGGGGCAGCCTTAGTAGGCTCAGTAGGGTCTATGTTTACCTGATCAAGACTCATGTCAGCTGGGTATTGTAGTTCCACTAATGGGTGTAGAGGTCCAAGGCTAAGACCATGGGTTTCACAGGGAGCATACATACTGATCTACTGTAATGGATGCTTTATCTGCACAGTAATGCCTTACAGCACATTGGATAAAAACATCAATGAAAAAGGTTAACGTTCAAATGTAAATGTGAGATTGGATTGCAATGAATGCAGCCGTGAATGTCATAAACAGAAGCACCAGACATTGGCTCACTTTTTTTCATTCTGTGCCACCAGCATCCATCTTGTTTCACACACTTTGCTATTCTTTCGTTCAACCGTGATGGAGTGCAGGTGTGCGTGTGTGAGGGTTTGTTTTCTCTGAGTGTGTTTGTGATTTTTTTTTTTCTTCTCCTGATCGATAAGCCACTGCAGGGCTGCAGGGTCGTGAAAACAGAGGATGAAAGATTATTGATTGCTTTTGTCTTTCTTCAGCCCTTCAGTCTGTTAGGCCTGGTTTCATCCTCTCTGTGTGCTGCTCCAGCAGGGCAGCAGATAGACCAGAGCAGCTTTCTGGATTAGGAATGTGTGCAGTAGGTGAAGGGGGCTAATATTAGAGCAGTGTGTGAAAGTTTAAACAATGTCACCTTCCGTCTATCCCTCCATCGATCTATTTATCTATCTATTTATCTATCAATCTATCCATCCTGCCTCATAAGCCATAAGACATCACCCCCTCAGAGGTCCTCTGAAGCAGCTTATTCTGCACATTGTACCAGTTAGATGTGTTAGTTTCAGACACAGCTCCCCAGGAAGGCAATCTGGGCAGCTTCTTATTGAGTTTGGGAGCCAACAAGACCCAGCAACAGTTCATAATACTGTCTGAAACAGTTCCTAATACTGTCTGAAACGACAACAAAAGCACTCCACCCATGTGACCTGATCAGGTTAGGAACGACCTGCAGTGCCTCAAACCACAGATCTCCTCAGAGAGAGATATGGAGAGAGATAGAGAGTGTGTGTGTGTGTCTTTATGTCTGTGTTTGTGTGTGTGTGTGTGTGTGTGTCTGTGTGTGTGTTTGTGTGTGTGTGTGTCTGTGTCTGTCTGTGTGCGTGTGTGTGCGTGTGTGTCTGTGTGTGTGTGTGCGTGTGTGTGTGTGTGCGTGCGTGCGTGTGTGTGTGTGTGCGTGCGTGTGTGTCTGTGTGTGTGTGTGCGTGTGTGTGTGTGTGCGTGCGTGCGTGTGTGTCTGTGTGTGTTCACATGTGACAGGGAGCAACACAACAGGGACGAAGAAAAGACAGAGAGGGAAAGAGAAAGAGACAATAAAATAGATTAAAAGAAAGTGAGAAAAGCGAGTGATGGAGAAAGAGAAGGTGTGGAGAGCAGAGCGAAGCGCGGGTATAAATACCGGCCCTGCGGTGTATAGATGGTCCTGTCATTACTTTTGCCGTGGGGACCAGCCATAATAAGCTCACAGAGAAACCTTCCATCACTTTGCACCATGACAACCAGGAAGGGTTGCCAGGGGAAACAGGGGGGGGGGGGGTCGGTCCCTCCACACAGGAACTTCCTGTTTCACATTGTCCCTTTTATGACACACAACATGACAAAGCTGTGGGGCACAGAGTGTATCCTCTGCTCAGTATCACAGTGTGTGTGTGTGTGGGGAGGGTGTGTGTGTGTGTGTGTGTGTGTGTGTGTGTGTGTGTGTGTGTGTGTGTGTCTGTGTCTGTGTGTGTGTCTTCTGCAGGGTAATTTTCAGTCACAAAACATAGCAAGCAGTAAATGTGATGGAAACACATAAGGGCAAAATAGGGTCACACTTAGATCCCCTATAGACTATCTACAGATGATCAGATTATAAACACACTTTATTTGGATGGTCCCCTATAGACTATCTACAGATGATCAGATTATAAACACACTTTATTTGGATGGTCCCCTATAGACTATCTACAGATGATCAGATTATAAACACACTTTATTTGGATGGTCCCCTATAGACTATCTACAGATGATCAGATTATAAACACACTTTATTTGGATGGTCCCCTATAGACTATCTACAGATTATCAGATCATAAACAAACTATTTGTTCAAACTCCGTTAAATGCAATGTATGGTTATTTAAGGTCAGGGTTAGGAGTTGGATTTGGTGAAGGTGATATTCAGTGAACAATTAGAGAAACTGAACTTGAATTTCAACAAACCATCTGTAAAGTCTCTGTAGGCTACATGACCACAGTGCTGTTGTGTTCTAAAGCTGTCTGGGCATTGAATCTCATCAGATATCCCTGGGAAAATGGCACACAGATATCGAAACATGGTGTTTCCATGTCCTGGGGAAATCTGTGAGGCATTTGTGGGCTTAAAAAAAAACTCAACAGTCTTTATGAGTCTCCATCAAAACTGCAGAACTCTTTAAACCGTTCAGACAATTGGATTATTATGCCCTTCCAATCTTTCAAATGTGGTACCACTTTATTCTCAGTCTGAGACATCAGCCAACAACAGAACCGTTCTGGGCCGGGTCCGTACCGGGTCGGTACCGGCTGTCTGTGGTTCTCTGTCTGGAAGTGAAAGTCTCATCTTTTAGTCACGGTTCTCCCTGAAATCCTCTTGAATTCTTAAAAAGAGCTCAAAGAGCCCACATTAGATTCCAACAAAATGGAGATAACATTTTGAGAAGCAGAGGGAGAGAAAGAGAGAAAGAGAGAGCAGTGGTGAAAGAGAAGACAGAAAGAAATAGACAGAAAGAAGAGAGAAAAAGAGGGAGAGAAGAACCAAAATGAGAGAAAGAGAAAGAGAGAGAGAGCAGTTGAGGAAGAAAAACACAGAAAGAAAGAGACAGAAAGAAGAGAGAGAGATGGAGAGAAAGAGAGAGTTGCTTTGGTGTCTACATTGTGAATTGGAGAGTGACTCATTAAAAATGCATGTGCCCTTGTTAAAAAACATCACGACTGAGGGATGAGCATCAATTATTCAGGCATTTATTAAAAATGCTTATGTTGGCAGTGCAAACAGAAAAAGCTATTTACAGATGGCGCGCTATTTTTATCTCTCTCTCTCTCCTAAGACATTGAAATGTCAAGGACTTGACTCAAGTGCTTGGTATTAAGTCAATATGTTTTATTTGCCGGAGACAGCTACGATCAACAGTGAAGCCTAACTATTATTTATTTGATTGTTTATTTGAGGACGACCTTCAGTGTCTGGAAGCCAATATGTGATGCAGACTACAACCTTAATGCTGCTGCTGAAACTGTATATACCCACACACACACACACATTGATTTTGGTTTTTGGATTTAAAAAGAATAACTGTAATTGACCATTTTACACAAGACTATACGAGGTTGTGTGGGACGCAATGAATTCGGGTGTAGACATCGTTGAGTTGTGTTGTTGTTGTTGTTGTTGTTGTTGTTGTTTGATTTACACACATGTAATAATGTAGTGTGCTGTATGCTGAGAGCCTGACAGTGACCTTGTCTCTTGACAGCTGTCCCATCTCTCACACACAATTCTTTGCTTTATGTCGTTAATTGGGATGTCTGTCACATACGCAGTGCTCACTTTGCTGCACAATAGTATTCATCCTGGTAGATTGACACAGGAAATAATTAAGATCAAAAAGAAAACAGGCAAACACTGTCAGCTAAAAAATGGTAATTTGGAGATAAAGAACATGCTGTCTTTCCGGAGTACAATGTCATATTAGGAAATATCTTCACTATTTTGGTTTTAAACAATGCTAAAGAAGTGAACCTTGAGACCGCTAGCTTGATGGAATTATGACATTTTAAATAATGGGTTAAAGCAAGGTTTTTGCTTAACTTTTAGGTAGTTAGCTTGCTGCTTAAAAATGATAGTCAATGTAATTCATTTCATTGCAGTTTTCTACAATCACTTTCACATGTGTCTCAACACCATGTACACTGTTTCAAACCTCTCCACACCATGTGCTTTACAAACACAAACTGAGCACATCAGTTAACCTTTCATGCAACATACACTACCACCACCAAAACACTTCATACTTCACCCACCCATGCAGCAAATGCTGCCCCCCATTTAGACTCAAAATACAAACAACTAAAATACACAAACATTTAAAAGCACAAAAAAATGCATGTATTATATGTTGCCATATCCTCTGTTTTTTTTTGCATAATTCAGTGTTGCCTTGCAAAAATCTGAAATTATGACACATTATATACTGTAATACCAAAATAAAATCAATTTGAAATGCTGCGATATGTTTCATGACAGCAATGTATTTCATGCTACAGTTTCTGTGGAATAGTAGAACAAAAAGTGTGTAGATGCTTTTCAGTTCCGTAAGTGAAACCACAACACAACATGCTACCATTAAATGTCTCCTGTAGCCCAGATACTGATCCATGGTGTCAATTTGGAATAAAATTTTCATGAACTTCACATTTACTGCAATATTCTCCCTTGACTTACAGTACATCTTTAGAGAAACATCTTTAGTATATCTTATCCACCCCTACAATCCCCTTCGCCCCACTAATACTTCAAACCAAGCAGCTATCATGACACCAAGAGCAAACTTTTTGATCTAGTGGTTTGCAATTTATAATACTGTAGGCACCAGTATTGAGTGGTAAATGTACTGTGTGTGGTGAATGGTGTAAGAGGTCCAGTGGTTAGTGTTCCTGCCAAACAAACAGCTGACCCTGGTCCAATTCCTGGGCGATGCAGGATGCCACCATAAGTCACTTTGGGTAAAAGTGTCTGCTAATTACCAGAATTTCGGTTGTCATTGAATGTATTTTGTATCAAAGCAGTGCAAAAGTATCCACAGTTTAGTCAAGTAGTCTACTGATACGATGAATGTGTCACGTGTTGTTCCTTATCAGTCATTGTACGACATTTAGCTACAGCCTGACACTGTCGCTCAAGGAGTGGTTTTCTTTGATTCTGAGCCGAGATGGCCTCATATAGATATAGTTATGTATACTTCCCCTTGGAACCATGGCATGATTACACAATGGGTCTTGCTGAATCACAGGATTTTGGCCTTGGTGCACTAATTCATGACATAAGACTTCCTTCCCTCTCTCTCTCATTGTTGCATAACACCACAGGCCAAACAACCCTAGCCAGAAAACCCACCAAAGCTTTCGTGCAGTCAAAAATAATGACTGCACTTTGCACTGTGCGTGTTGGTGTGCTTGTCTGTGTGTGTGTGTGTGTGTGTGTGTGTGTGTGTATGTGTGTGTGTGTGTGTGTGTGTGTGTGTGTGTGTGTGTGTGTGTGTGTGAGTGTGTGCCTGCCTGTGTGTGTGTGAGTGTGTGCCTGCCTGTGTGTGTGTGTGTGCATTTGTGTCTTTGTGTGTGTGTGTGTGTCTGTGTTTTTGTGTGTGTGTATGTGTGTCTGTGTGTGTATGTGTATGTGTGTGTGTGTGTGTGTGTGTGTGTGTGTGTGTGTGTGTGTGTGTGTGTGTGCGTGCGTATGTGTGTTTTTGTGTGTGTGTGTATGTGTGTGTGTGTCTACTCAGGAATGACTAATTTACGTGTGTGTGTGTCTGGCTTCCCTTTTTAGAGTTTTTATACATTTGTTTCCAGTCCTATTGTGTTGACTTCACAAGAGCAGACATGTCTCCCTGGGCCACTTGCATCACACAGCCCAGTAAATGGAGCATACACACACACACACACACACACACACACACACACACACACACACACACACACACACACACACTACACTGACACATATGCAAGCACTCACATATACACACTTACACACAAACACACCTGTGCATAAACATACATGCACTGCACATAAAAAAAAAAAACACTTTTACGCACACATTTAATCATGCACCCAAACACTAATGCACAGATGGAGAGAGATAAAAATTACACATATTTATAATAATACAAATAATAATAGGCCAACATAGGACATGCCAGCTATAGAAAAATAGGCCACAGAGAACTAAAATAACAAACAGAGATGAATTGAAGGGGGCTCGTATATTTCTCCAGCTACTTCTCATTTTCTCAAAGACGCCGTGCCATACATGAGCTGTCAGTAATACATTTTTGCGCTGGTCCTGTCAGTGTGTATAAAAGCTAAGCACATACTAAGCTACAGTCTTAAAGTCTTGAAATGATCACTGAACTGCTGCTACATTTGAGAAGCAGTACTTCATGCAGTATGCTTCATAGGAATCATGATTATTCTGACATGCATGTGAATGCATTTACATTTACATATAGTTATTTAGCAGACACTTTTATCCAAAGCGACGTACATAGCAGCAAGGACTCACACTGTCAGTTGTCACAGTTTAGTAATAAGGATGCTACTGGATGTCCATTAGTAGAGAAGTTGTAAAGTAGTCTGCGTAAAATATATGTGTTGTTGTGTTCATCAAGGCCAAACTCCTGTGATTCAGCAAGACCTATTGCGTAATCATGCCAATGGCATAGGCACAGGGGAACTATACACAAGGAGGCCATATTGGCTCAGTGTCACACGGGAACTATACACAAGGAGGCCATATTGGCTCAGTGTCACACGGGAACTATACACAAGGAGGCCATATTGGCTCAGTCACACAGGAACTATACACAAGGAGGCCATATTGGCTCAGTGTCAAAGCAAACCACTGTCTGAGTGATGGTGCCAGGCAGTGACTAAATGGTGTACAATGACTGATGTGTTTATAGGCCACACACATTACTAATA
>NC_045160.1:22608546-22628546 GCF_900700415.2 Clupea harengus
ATCAGCACTCCCATGTGGACTAACCTTTGTGCTCTCTCGCTCTTTCCATATCTCTTTTTCTCCATCCCTCTCTCTCACACCAGATGCGCTCCACACGGAAGGTCTCGGTCTGGCCCGTGGCGTTTGTGGGCGGTCTGCGCTACGAGTCGCCTAAGGTCAACGCCGCCGGCAAGGTCTACGGCTGGAAAACCGTGTTCGACCCGCACCGGCCGTTCGCCATCGACATGGCTGGCTTCGCCATCAACCTGCGCCTCATCCTCTTCAAGCCCCAGGCCTACTTCAAGCTGCGCGGGGTCAAGGGGGGCTACCAGGAGAGCAGCCTGCTACGAGAGCTGGTCACCCTCAATGACCTGGAGCCCAAGGCGGCCAATTGCACTAAGGTGAGTGGGACCGAGAGAGAGGGATGGTAATTAAAACAGAACACGTTCCACACACACACACACACATAGACAGATATAATAGCATGACCAATTGACATGAGCATGGCCAATTGCACTAAGGGGAGTTGGACCGAGAGAAAGGGAAGGTAACTAAAACAGGGCTCCTGCTAAAAGTGTACTACTGTGTACCCAAGAGTTTGAGAGTTCAGTGCTGGAGATGGACACTGGGAATCATGGGAGAGGCTTCTTCAGAGATGCTACAGAGAGAGACAAACACAGATTTCACTTTGGTTTGATCATGGTATTATTTCTAGATATCTTCTGGGAGGAAAGAACAAACAGGTGCAGACGAGAAAGAAATCTATGTATATCTACATCACTCCTGGACATCTTGAGTTAAAATGGTCAAAAATCGATCAAGGGCTTAGCCATGACATTGCAAAGTTCTTTTTTCCAACTGGAACACCTTATGAAAGGAACACTTGCAACTCACCAAAAACTTTTCAAACTTGGCAGAGCGCTTGAGCGCTTACCTTTTCCCAAACTTTCCGAAAAGGATCGATAACACACTGCTCAGCACAACACAAAAGCCTGGCACCTCCTACACACTGGAGCATCTCACCCAGTGAAAGGGCACTTGTGCCCACTCGCCATCCCTGCCCATCTCTCTCCCTGCCCGCTCATGATGATGACTCACTCAGTGGGCATTCGGGTGGCAGAGATACATTTTTCTCACCAGTAGCACTCACTGCACGTGTCTGGCATAGGCTACGTGCACACTCACGATGTTTTGTAACCGTGCACGTGTCTGGCATAGGCTACGTGCACACTCACAATGTTTTGTAACCGTGCACGTGTCAGGTGTAGGCTACGTGCACACTCACAATGTTTTGTAACCGTGCACGTGTCAGGTGTAGGTTACGTGCACACTCACGATGTTTTGTAACCGTGCACGTGTCTGGCATAGGCTACGTGCACACTCACAATGTTTTGTAACCGTGCACGTGTCAGGTGTAGGCTACGTGCACACTCACAATGTTTTGTAACCGTGCACGTGTCTGGCATAGGCTACGTGCACACTCACAATGTTTTGTAACCGTGCACGTGTCAGGTGTAGGCTACGTGCACACTCACAATGTTTTGTAACCGTGCACGTGTCAGGTGTAGGCTACGTGCACACTCACGATATTTTGTAACTGTGCACGTGTCAGGTGTAGGCTACGTGCACACTCATGATGTTTCGTAACCGTGCACGTGTCAGGTGTAGGCTACGTGCACACTCACGATATTTTGTAACTGTGCAGGTCCTAACCTGAATCCCAGTATGAACTAATATAAGCTTTACCTTGTGATTCCTCATAATTAATAATTACTCATTTAAATATGAGTACATTGTAGAGCACTCAAGAGCACTCAATAGAAAAGTGGGGGCTGTTTTTCCATACCAGACCTACACAACGAGCACCGCATAGATCACAGAGCACAGAGCACCACACAGAGCACAGAGCACAGGGCACCGCATAGATCACAGAGCACAGAGCACCACACAGATCACAGAGCACAGGGCACCACACAGATCACAGAGCACAGGGCACCACACAGATCACAGAGCACAGGGCACCACACAGATCACAGAGCACAGGGCACCACACAGATCACAGAGCATAGGGCACCACACAGAGCACAGAGCACAGAGCACAGAGCACCACACAGATAACAGAGCACAGAGCACAGGGCACCACACAGATCACAGAGCACAGGGCACCGCACAGAGCACAGAGCACAGAGCACAGGGCACCACACAGATCACAGAGCACAGGGCACCACACAGAGCACAGAGCACAGGGCACAGGGCACCACACAGAGCACAGAGCACAGAGCACCACACAGATCACAGAGCACAGCCTTCACCATGCCGGATGGGAGCTTCAGAGGGGACCAAGAGGGACCGGCAGGAGGGGGAATCTGGGTCACGGAGGTCCCCCACAGGGGCGTGCCGGGCCGGGCTTTCACCACAACACTCCCCCCGCCGTCATAATCTAGCCGCTCCGGATGACAAGCGGAGACTGTTAACCTTCCTCTCACCCGTCTTAGTGGCAATGGGCCGCTGTCACGTCTTAAATGTGCCCATGCATTATTCACAACTCAGACCCACAGCTAAGGCAGAGCAGAGGAGGCATGGGACGGGAGGAGAGGGGAGGAGAGGGGAGGGGAGGGGAGGGGAGGAGAGGGGAGGAGAGGGGAGGGGAGGGGAGGGGAGGAGAGGGGAGGAGAGGAGAGGGCTACTGGGACAATGGGATGGGGAAAGTGGGACAAGAAGAAGACAAAGAAGAAGGAGGAGGAGAAGAAGAAGATGAAGGAGGAAAACAAGAACAAGAAGAACAACAAGAAGAAGAGGAAGAAGAAGAGGAGGAGGGGATTTGTTGTATGCTGCGGGGCCGTGTAGAGAGTTAATGCCCTCACAAAAGCTCAGCTTCATCCTTTGGGACTTCCTTTCTAAACTAACATACTACACACGTGATGATGGCACTGCCTGGTGCCACCCAGAGTGACTCGTAGCGGACAAATTACCGCATGACAATGAAGATTAAAAGACAGTCATCTTTAGCTATTGGTGTGTTTGCCATTAACCCCATTCAACCATGGTGATGAGGAGCCAATAAGCACACCAGTCTGAGATCTTCCCCTCTGCAGAGCATCTACTGTGGCATAGCCTCTACTGCCCCAGGCATGGGTCAATGTGCACATGTATATATACACTACACCTATATCAATATTATCATTAGGCGCAAATATTAGAATTATCTACTGTGTATGTCAACTTTTTCCAGGTCTATCTCCTACACAGCATATTTATAGAGAGGTACATAATAATAAAAACATTAAGTTGCCCTTGTACCATCGATTCAGCAACGCTCGCATCTAAACACGGACACGAGTTAGAGCTGACACACCTCTAGAACGAGAGAAACAAATTGTGAGGGGAAAAAACCAACAGCGGGAAAATCAACCATGCATTGTGTAGGTTTAGAGATGTGTTTGTGTGTGCATGGTTGTGTGTGTAAGTAAATGTGTGTGCATGGTGGGTCTTTCTGTGTGTGTGTGCTTATAAGTGTGTGTGTGTGTGTGTGTGTGTGTGTGTGTAGGCGTGTTGGAGGAGAGACAACATTACAGTATTAAGTGTACATCTGAACCCAGTGCCTTGCGAAACAAACCCAGAAAAGGGAGCTCTAAGTATCTCAAATCAAATCACACCAAGCCTACTATAGACAACCAAATAAACATTTTCTGAAGGTACATTTTAGTATGTAAATGTTTTATGTTCATGGGATAAATAAGCTGAATGTATTTTACTTAATGATATGAAGTGAGTATACAGTATTATTATCAGCCCTGCATAGTCTGCAAATACACTGACAACCACCTCTTATAGTAATGTTACTGCAATTAATTGTCATTTCCTTCTGTTCTTACAGATTCTTGTTTGGCACACCAGGACAGAAAAGCCTGTGCTTGTTAATGAGAGTAAAAAGGGATTCACGGACCCCAATGTGGAGATCTGACGTCCGCCATCTCTAACACTGGTGAGGGATCACACATGATACACAGCATCAGACATGGTGTGGTACAGCTGACACATTTTCAGATGTTTAGATTACTACTTTAAATTTGATCAAATCAGAGAAGCAAAACTCAAGTCAGCTGATTTGACTGAAAAGACGTTGATAAATTATGTCAAATACAAACAAAGCTGAAGATGTATGTCGTTTTACTGTTACTTTTGTGTCAGGGAAGAATAGCGATATTCAGTTGTTACATCTTGTATTTAGCCGAATCTGACACAGGAGGGGGTATGCCGCGTGTAAACACCCATACCTTCCGGAAGCTTCCAGGTATACGGCAGACACTAATCTGATTACAGATGCCTGGAGAGGAATCAGCGGAAAGCCATAGAACAGAAATTAGTCTAAATGCACAGTGATGAAGTCTCTGGTCAGACCAGCAGGTGGCGCCCACAGAGCTACACGCTAGCCCACGTTTGTCTTTGTTCCACTTTTACAAACATTTTAAATTTCATTCCAGTCATTTGGGCAAAAATGAAAACCTCAAATTCTCATCTCATCTCATTGTAACTATGATTGTGTATGTTATTTTACCCCATGCCAAGTGTGTTGGGATATGTTTCCTAAAGCATTAGACTCAGTTGAACGCCTGTAATGTGCAAACATATTGCAACTTCTCCGACAGTTAGGCATTGAATAAAAGGTGTAACTGACTGAAAGAGGGAGAGGGAGGTGGAGAGAGAGAGACTTTTAAAACCCTTTTGACTTTGAAAACCATTGGGGAAAAATACTGAAAGCAGTCCATTTCACCAGTTGAAAACAAGTCTCCCAAAGTCATTAAAGGTAACTATCCCCTCCCTTACACACCAGAACACATTCTACCAGCAAACGGAGAAAGTGGCTTGTTTAGAGAGAGAGAGGGAGAGAGAGAGACTAAGAGAGCGACAGAGGCAGAGACGGGGTTCTATGAGTTTACTGGGGGGAAATGGAGCATTGTCTTGTGCGTGTGCTTACTCTTGTATACATTAATTAATGAAGTGTTTACTTGCGATATCACACATATCTCTTCCTCCTGCATCATCTCTCTCTCTCTCTCTCTCTCTCTCTCTCTCTCTGTCCTGGTTTTCAGGGACCTGGCTTTGGTGAAGCTCTGTACGACCCAGAGAGCCCTCATCTCAGACTCACCTCAAAAAACGCAAGGACTTGGACACAGGACATATCCAGTTGTCTTTGAACTCAACTAAACTATTAACAGTACAAATGTACAGCATTGCATTAAAGCACAGAGTAGATGGCAATATTTATCAGGTTTAATGAAGAACAAAGAAACGAACAAACAAATACACAGATTCTAGACCCAACAAGAGGACATGGAGGAGGAAGGAACCGTATTTCAGCACATCACCCCAACAGAAATCTCTGCCTTCTGGAAGACAGCACAATGATGTGAACACAGAGAGGACCCAGGGCCTTCCACGCGGATGAACTTTGAACTCTGACCTGCGTAGAGATTAAGACTGACCTCCAGCAAGTGGAATTTGCTCTCGGTCAACTGTACAGAAGATATGGTGATGAAGACAGGGCCTGCTTAAAGAACAAACAAAAGCAGAAAAAAACTAAACTTTCAATGCTGCTCTTGAACAAAGCGAAAACTAAACGAACAGCATCAGTAACAAAAAAAAAACTTTTGCATCACTGCAATGGCCGTCCTGAGGTAAAGAGAGATAGTCATCTGTTAAGATTTTTTTTTTCATCGTGGAAATGAAAAGAAACAGAAGGGAAAGAGATCTCGTTTTCTTGATTTTGTTACATAACTAAGTCTGCTTTTAATTGAATGTTTTGTTGTTTACAATCATTGTCTTGCTGTTTCAGAACTACTGATATTTGCGTCCATCTCCAACTCACTACCCTAATGCATTTCTCAGTGTCCCAAAAGCTTGGAAGAGGACAGTGACACACCCACTCATATCAAGTGATAGATCCCTGGAAGTACACTTTGAAAGGAGGAGAACGTACTATACTCCAACTCCAGCACTTAAAAATGTTACTTACTGTGTTCCTGTGTCAGAACCCCCTGTAAATATGAACTTTTAAAAAAAGGAACAATCATAGGCTTCGACATGAAGTAACCTAAAAGAGCGAGCAATGTAACTACTGTATTTATGTACACCGGTAGGGGAGCAGAGAAATAACTAAGAAAACACACAAAAAGCATCTAAAAAATAATATATCACACAGAACAACATGCATACATTACAAGCAAATATCCCGCCGTGTGGAGGGAAGCGCCGTGCTACCTAGGACTAAGACATAACAACCCTTTGAGAAACAGGTCAAAGGTCGTAGGTCACTCTAAGAGTCGCACATTGAGCAATGCATCATATTACTGCACTTTGGCCCAGTCATAAAGGAATGACCGGTTTGTTTAGAGACTACATTTACATGTATTCATTTAGAAGACACATTTATCCTAAGCAACTTACAGTACAGATACACATCTCCATCAGTATGTGTGTTCCATGGCTGTCAAACTCATCGCCTTGGTGTTGCGTAGCACCTTGCTCTACCAGTCGAGCTATGGAAGCAGACCTAAAAAGCCAACTTTTCTTGTGCATACTCAGTTGTAAAAATAGGTCAAATGTAAGCTACAGGCTTTGCTTTGCACGTCTATACATGGTCATCTGCCTCAAGAATGACGTGCACATAGGCAAGGGGCTTACGGCAATAACAGCAGTGTTAATATGGGATCTAAAGGATCTGTCTACGGGATTTAAACACAGAGGCCATGAACCCGTTGTAGAGAGCTGTGCATTTTCAGTCTTATGTGGCTTCATTGGGAATCGCTCCATCTGAGCTTCTCTAGCACTGAAACACATGGATCGTAGTGGAACACATGGATCGTAGTGGAACACATTGGTCGTAGTGGAACACATGGATCGTAGTGGAACACATTGATCGTAGTGGAACACATGGATCGTAGTGGCTTCAGAAACAGTTCCATGTGGCTGTTCTGACCCCGTGCATGTCTTAAGCCCTTAGCTGTGACCAGGCATACTCATGCTCACGCAGAGCAAATCAAAGTGTCACATGTGGATGTTGAGGGCCGCGTAGGGCGAGCTAAAGACGGCGTCCCTGTCCTCTGCCTGTCTGCCTGACCGTCGAAGCGTAGTACACTGACGTGTCAGTTGGCCAAGAAGGAAAGTCTTGTCCGTCATTAACAATCTTGTGTATAAGCCATAGGGGTACCAATATGCTCATGTACCATCTATTGTAGATAGCAGTGTCGGGCTAGTTCTTCAGGTGAGATACACAGGTTGCCATGGCGCAGTTGCTTCTGGCAGGAGCCGACCCTGATCCTTGCAGCTCTAGCTGCAGTGTATAACTTGTTTATGCACGCACGCGTCAAAAAGCCATCTTTCTTTTGTCTGTGAGCAGGATGCAGTGTGTTTGTACGGGTAAAGGTCAGCTCGGCATCTCATGTGGAAGTTCATTTTCTTTTCTTGCAAGGGGTGTCATTAGTCACACAAGCACAAAGAGGTGATAGGAGGTTTAGCATAATTAGAACATTACGTGGCAATATGCTACAAGGTCCAGGTCTCTGTTCGTTGAAATATTGGGCCAATTAAAAAGGTGCAGTGATATACTGAAGGCACCCCTGTAGAGGAACTATATTAAAATAATTGAATGGCAAAGTCCCTGATTCCTCTTTTGCTACCTTACACAAGTTTGAATGCACACTCCTGGGCAGATCTTAAAAAGTAGAGCCCAAAATAAAAACCCCTTCACATCAGGTAGTATCTGTGTAGTGTACTAAGTAACGCCTTCTGTTTCGCAATTAGAGGAGAAGTTTTCACCCCATTCGGTTGAAGCGAACCGCAAGGCATTTCTTTTGACTATTCAAAGACGTCAGCTCAGCGGATGTGTGTGTGTGTGTGTGTGTGTGTGTGTGTGTGTGTGTGTGTGTGTGTGTGTGTGTCTGCTGTTGCTGCATCTTGTTAGAGAGGAAAATGAGTGATGGAAGCCGAAAGAAGGGAGACGTAGGCAGGAGGAAATAAACCAGTCGATGGGCAAAGAGCCCTCTGAGACTCCGTAAGAACACGTTTCTGTTTACGTCTTGAGATGGAAGCTTTTGAAACATGCATGACGGCTATGTTCCTACTCATTTGAAGAAGAAAAAAATGTGCTGCATTAATGTTTCATCTGGATTGATGCGTGTTAGGAGGGCAGTTGAGGTGGTTGCCATTGTAGGGCTTTTATTTCCTCCTTTGAAGTTTCTTCAGCATTCCCCCTTACGTGATGGAAGTTGTACGCAATGATAAAGGAAAGAGTCGGATTGATGGAGGTAAACACTGCATCAGATACCCCCCTGTTATCATTAGTCCATAAGCATCTATAGAAATGCTTAACAATTATGGCTTCCTTTCAACCCTCCAACCTTTTCTGTACCACCCACTCATAGCTAACTGTTTAACTAAAAAAGGACAGAATATATAAATACGTATTATATAAATATATGTTTCTTGCTGACAAGAGTAAGAAAATTGGGTGTCCACTTCAGAATGCAAGTTGCTACTTTTTTTTTTTATCCTCCGAGAAGAAGATGAACATGAAATCATCTTATGTTTGATCAAGAGGCAGTCACATGACAACAGAGGCCGAGCCCAATAAAATCATCTGGAAAAATATAATAAAGATTCTTATCACGACTTGGCTTTGCAAAAGGGGTTTACCCTCATCAAAGCTCACAAATCCTGTCTTAGTGTTCTGTAGTTTTGATGCCACCCGCCCACTTGCAGTGAGATCAGATCGCAGACACTGTGATGTGCAACGCAGGTCACAGTTCAAGTCAAGACGTGTCCAAGGTGTCTTTACAATCCAGCACCTCACTAGCAATGTGAGGTCTGTGTATTTATTCCACATTAATGTATTTATTTATGTTATTTATTTTGCATACTGATGGCTTCTCAATGACGCAATCCTATTCTCACGGCACAAGGTCTACGCTCCTCTTTCTCAAAGGGGTTCAAATGTATGATGTTGGTTCTGTTTATTTCACGGCTAGCTATCAGAAGTGATCTCAAGTCTTTTTTTAGGGATGTGCACATAAAGTTCCCCACTTGTTTTGAAGAAGTCCAGCTGTTTTTAACTTGACGTGTCATTTTGGAGAGAAACGCAAAGCTTATGACATGCGGTATTAGAAACAAAAACATGAGCATTCATCTTTCATAACTGTGGATGGGCGGGACGACAGTAGGAGTATCTCATCCGTCTAAGGTCACCCACAGAACATTCTAGATCTCAGCTGCTCTTCTTGAGTGTGTTGAGACATCTCCTGCAAGTAACACAACACAAACCCTTCATTCTACATACCTGAGTTTTGAATTGTGCCAAGCCATATGTCCCCTCCTCTAGTTTTTGGTCACAACTCCTGCTCTAAATAAGTTATGTCTTCAAGTGCTGTGTTTTCTGGAAGCCATATTCTTTGTCCCCGCAGGGTGGAGCATTAGGTCAAGTGGGGGAGGGGGGCAATGGAGACCATGAAATGAAATGCCTGATAAAATGTCTTCCCACTCACGATCTTAAGACTTAAGACAATAAGGAGGGAGGGGATAACTGGGTCAGACGTCTCAACTCTGAAACTCTCAGAAAGGGATTTGCGCTGTGTACTTGTTTAGTGTTCCCAAGATTGTGAGCTCATTCGTTCTTTTTTTTTTCTTTCTATCTGTCGCAGAAAGCAAATACACTAAATTGCTTTAGCTATTCTCGAAACTAAAATAAAGACGATAAATGGATCACATATAAAAAAAAATCCTCCAGAAGCAGCCGAATAATCCACACACCATTCACACACAAGTCAAAGACTTCTGCCGCATAGAAGACAGTGACAGAAACACCCACACAGAGACAAAAACTGGGAAAGATGGCAGAGAGTGTGTGTGTTAACTTTCCCTCGTTAAATCTCGTATTCCCGCGTGAGCCACAAGCCCTGTCACAAAGTGCTTTTTAACAGCTTGTTTTGGTCATTTGGTTCATAGTACCACACAAACACCACTGTCAACAGAGCCTCCCTCCGCTTTCATAGCTAGTAGTACACTATCACCCCTACTCACTCATCCACCCAATATATACACATACAAACACACACACACACACACACACACACACACACACACACTTTGAAGTGATAGGCCAACCATGTCTGCATGTTTCTAGAGTAAAGGTTGTTCTGTTTTCTTTGCAATGCCCATTTCAGAGAGAAAGAAAATAAAAAAGCGTTTTAAAAGAAAATAAATTAAACATGTTGAAAATTGAGAACGCTTGTTGCCTTGAGATATGTGATGTTGGTTGTTAATTTGGTATTCAGTGAACATGCATGCATACTCATGTGCATGGTTGTGTGTTCACAGTTCACACACACACACACACACACACACACACACACACACACATATACAGAGAGAGGGAGAGAGAAAGAGAGAGAGAGAGGGATAGAGGGAGACCATGATACCTAAGGTTGTTTTTATAGTGCATTTTGACCAAAAAGCAAATGTATTGTATTTATATTGTACATGCATTGTAAATTGTATTGTAAAACCACCCTGTCAACAGTACATTTAAGAATTGTATATTTTAGCAGGTACATACACATGTTAGACAATTAGAAGTCATTGAGATTAGCATTACATTACGGTCCCACCCCTGAGTAGTAGAGGTGAGAAACAGTAAGTTGGGTTAGCTACTGTGGGATTCAGCAAATTCAGGGCAAAGATGCTCTAAAGTATAAAGTGCCTTTCTACATAGCAGAGCCACTCAAGTGCCCAAAATGATTAGGATGCAGCCTCAAGTGATGAAAGTCATAACACCCAATCTGTCAGAAAAGAACACATCTCTCCTCACAGCTAAAAAGCCTTTCATCTTCCGTTCTGCATCAAACTTACAAACTCAAACTTAGTCTCAACTGTATTTAGTTATATAATTAAACTACAGTTAATATTTCACATAATTTTTTTTAACAATTGTAACGTTGTAATAAAAGTTTGCCATAGAGTTATCATTAGTTATTATATTTGTATTTACATTTTTTTTATATATTTATTATTTTTTCGTTCGGGCCTTGTTCCCTGTGATGCACTTTGAGACCATGTTTATTCTTAATGGCTCTATGTAGATCAATGATATTGAACTGAATTGAGTTAATATTAACCACACGTATTATCTTTACTCAGAGAAACCTGCTCAGAACAGTGCAGGATGACACAGCACCATGTCAAGGTTGAGTACATCAGCTTTGGCATATTGACTTTTAGTTCAGTGACTTTGTGTTTCTGCTGCATAAAAAAATACTGTCGTTAACAAAATGTGGTGAGTGTGAAACACACGGGTGGGGGCAGGGGGGGGCAGGGAGGCCGATCTCTGAGTCAGCACTATCTGTGGGAAACAAGCCACCCGGCACTTCCGTAAAACTGAAACCATAGGGTACGGACAGTGGCGGCGCCAGACATTTTTTTCTGCAGGTGCTATGGGGGAGCTCGGCGTTTTAGCGAGGGTGCTAGCCTATGTGTCACATGGTTCTCTACTACTACAACAACTCCCCACCATATCGTCTATCATCTGTTTACATGTTTGCTCTCTGAAGCGTCTTTGGGGTCCATGAAAAGCGCTAAACAAACCGATTTCATTATCATTATCATTATCTAGGCTACTTCCGCGACGGTCACTGACAAAAGGCATACAGCATGTTATAGAGTCCGCAATCCCAAATACTTAACTTACTTTAAAACACTTGTGGTAGTGAGGGTTAAATGTGGGCGCCAGGTGACCACTACCATGTCAGACAGTGAAATTAATCTTGGACTAGCAGATAGAATTAACTAAAACAGTCAAGGAGTCAGAAATGTGTTTAAAAGGTATATATTATTTCAGTTCACAATCATCAATAATCACATAAAACCTTATGTATACCTAGCACAAAGACAGACTGCTTGCCCTAGGCTAAAGAGTCTCTGATTTTTTTTTAAGGCGACTCCAAAAAAAATCTTAAAAAGAGGAAAAAGGCAAAAAGTTTAAATCTTCGGCAAAAAAGGGCATCTTCGCTACTAATCAACAGAAACGAGTCTTAAGCGACACAGGGCAATCAAAGCATCCAACAAATCAGACAGCTTTCATTAATGTTACACAGCTAACAATACCTTAGTTACATTGTACTCCAACCACGCAAACTGTTCCAAACAGCTTTTACAAAAACTCCTTTGTTGGACTCCAAACATGCGAGGTGGACATTTCTGGAGTTTTGGTCTTCTCGGACCATCCTGAGCGTTAATGCTAATGACACTGATGCTGCTAGCACCATGGTTAGCACCCTCAGTAGTGGTGGAGGGTTGACCTCCTTGACCACAACGTTCCTCTCCTTAAGAATCTACACCAGATACCCCTGGCATTGCTTCTTCTTCTACGTCACTCTCGTTTCTTAATCGTTCTTCCAAACGTGGACATTTAGGTAGCAAAAACCGATGCATTGTAAACTTGAAACTACCACACACCGCTGCTTTCTCCTTCAACTGTCCAGTAACGTCAACCTTCACAAGTGCGACGTGAAAATTGGGTCAAAGGTAATGACAGAATGATTGCTCTGTGTCTAAAACAATCTGTTCATTTCAATCTGTTATTATTTTCTTTTGTGAGTTAAATATTATTATCACACAATAAATAACGCAGAATGAAATTAAATAACAATAATAAATAAACCATTATTTTCTTGGGGGTGCTATGGGGGTGCTATGGCTAATCCAGGGGGAGCTCGAGCACCCCCTAGCCCCCCCCCTGGCGCCGCCCCTGGGTACGGAGCCATGGCAGATACACGGACGTGACCCATAGTACTGAAACCATAGGGTACCATAGAGACACGGAGACACGGACACAACCCCGGTGACCTGCGCTGTTCAATCCAAGGTGTTTGAGGGGCATCCAAAACCGAATTAGAACCGTACATTTGAATTCAGAATCAGAATTATAACTATACATTAGAATTCAAAACCAAATTATAACTGCATTAGAATTCAGAATCAGAATTATAACTACATTAGAATTCAGAATCAGTATTAGAACTATACATTAGAATTCAAAACAGAGGTATAACTATACGTTAGAATTCAAAATCAGAATTACATACAGGGCCTGGGGGTTGGGGGGATGAGTTTTATATATAAGGATTTTGAAAGACAAACCTGAGATAAAACAAATGGAATCAATGCAAGGCAAAAAGATTTTGAATATTTTTGAGAAACCGAAGAATCTGAAGACGACACACAGGCTGCCTAAGAGGGAGACCATTATTTGCTCATGGGAGCCTAGTGATCTACATTTTCATTTACGCGTGTGTTTGTGTGTGTGTGTTATTTGTGTGTATATTTGAGTATGTGTGTGTGTGTTCCAAAATAGTATGTACATATTACTCATTATTACGAACAATAATGGATTGTCCAAGTATATTATACACAGTAGAAATGCAGAATATTTTGCTTAAATGATCTGCATGTGTTGGTCAATTTCAAGGAAATATCTACATCTAAAACTTTTTTTTTTTAAATAGGCATTTTGTATTTAATAAAATCCATGATTATAATATCGATACAAATTAAACATCTCAAATATCAACAACTCAGTTGAAAAATCAAGTCAAAATCAACAATAAACCCTAATGTTGAATACTAAATGTCCCACATTTGTTTTATTTGGTGTCTTGACTAAATTATATTTACCCAAATAACAGTATGATTATCAAAGACCACTTAAAACTTAATATCACAATGAAGAAAAAACAGACACACACACACACACACACACACACACGTGCCCCCATGCAACCCGTTTCTCATTAAAGCATTTCTCCTGAGACCCATGAAATGGGTTATTTCCTCAAAGGAGAACAAATTACAGCAATAGTGAGTGAATAATTAATGGTGTATGCAGCTTGCAGACGTGCTGCATCTGCCCAGGAAGTGGAGTAAGTGCTCCTGAGAGAGCAGCGAGACACTGGTGCTGCTGCTGCTGCTGCTACTGCTGCTGCTGCTGCGGCTGCTGCTGCTGCTGCTACGGCTACAATGGCAGCCATGGAGATGCAGACCAACCTGGAGCCAAGACCCAGGTCCTCATGGGGCAAACTGTCCCCAGTGGTGTATGGGTGTTAATGTGTGTTAAACCATGTGGATGAGATGCTTCTCGGCTACTGCTGCTGATATGAAGTGGTTGTGGGTGTTAATGTGTGTTAAACCATGTGGGTGAGATGCTTCTCAGCTACTGCTGCTGATATGAAGTGGTTGTGGGTGTTCACTTACCTGGGTATGAAGCATGATTATTCACAAACGTGGATATAGCATTACACTTACAGCTAAATCTGTTCTTGTGTAACACCCCAATCTGTTCTTGTGTTACAATGTAACTGTTCTTGTGTTACAATGTAACTGTTCTTGTGTTACAATGTAACATCAGGATCTGTCGTGTGTGTGATTGACAGGGTTGACATTCATCTGTCTTGTCCTTGAAAAGCAGTCCTTCTCTTTCCTCTGATCTGAAGTGGTTCATGTCTCCCGTCATGCTGACAATCAATCCTGACCTCTGAGGAAGTGTTTGCTGCTAATCAGACGCTTGGTATGAGAGCCCTTCAATGCAGCTGAGAGAGGGAGAGACAGAGAGAGGGAGAGAGAGACAGAGAGAGATAGAGAGAGACAGAAAGAGCGAGAGAGAGAGGGAGAGAGAGTGTGAGAGAGGGAGAGAGAGAGATAGAGAGAGATAGAGCGAGGGATAGAGAAGGGGGGAGCGAGAAATCAAAGAGAAGAGAGAGAGAGAAAGGATGAATGGGTAGAGAGTAGCGCAGAATGAAACAGACAGATAATGAGACAGACAGAGAGGGTGAGAGAAAGATAGAGTAAAAGAAAGAGATATAAAGATGGAGATAGGGGGAGACAGAAGGGTGGATAGAGTGCAGGAGATAAAGAGAGATGGATGAAGAGGAGAGGCAGAGAAAGGCAGGGATTGAATGATATGAGGGGGGAGAGAGAGAGAGAGAGAGAGAGAGGGAGGGAGAGAGAGAGAGAGAGAGACTGAGACTGTAAGTGAGAACATTAGCAATCCTGCGGAGAGCTGAGAAGTGAGGATGAGAACAGAACAGAGAAGCAGGAGCCTCTTGCAGCAGCAGCAGCAGCAGCGGCGGCGTATAGCTGCAGAGGACGTCTCTCTTCTGTGTAATTCTCTCCTCTGCGATAATGCAATACAGGCCAATACAGCCCAACACACCACCTCCATGCATGTCTGATGGGCTAGTGCATGTGTGTGTGTTTCTCTGTGTGTGTGTGTGTGTGTGTGTGTGTGTGTGTGTGTGTGTGTGTGTGTGTGTGTGTGTGCGCGTGCATGTGTGTGTGTGTGTGTGCGCGCATGTGTCTGTGTGTGCCTGTGTGTGTGTGTGTTTGTGTGTGTGGCAAAAAGGAGGATATCCCTGGCTGCCTTATCACATCAAAAGAAACAGGTGGAGTAAGGCTGTCAGTAGCAGGACATCTAGTTGAGGAAGAATTGCCTGTCTGTGATTGGACTTTAACATGACCTCCCTCTTCGAACTCATCACATGCATGGAGATATTACTTTTTGGAAAATAGTAGCCTACAATTCTCCCGTCTGTACACTGTGAACTCCAAAAGATAAGAATCCCACGGGTGTTGAGGTTCAGAGTTCAAGTAAATGCAGAGGAATTGCTGTTTTAGCACTGATAACTGTGTGTATTTGGTCAGTCTTTGGATTAAAGCATGGATTAAAGTTTTAAGATGCAAATCAAAAATATGAAGCGCCATAACGGGGCAAAGACGGATGTCCTGTTTCTCTTTTAGAAACACAAAAGACAATTCAGATGCAACCAAGGCAATGCGTTTGAAAAGGTAGTAGAGCCATCTAAAGGCCAAATGAAAGATTGCACTCTATGTCATTCAGCTACATCAAAAGCAGATGTCTGTCTTTACTTGACTGTATGCTGTTAATATTATCACGAAGTAGAACTTTTTTTCTTAAATGTGCCACTCTCACAATCCTTACAGGTTCACAAACATTTTCTGGGCAAGAGAGAGAAACTGAAAGATATTTGTTTTGTGTAGCAGACCTGCTATGCACGTTCAAGCCAACAAACAGCATGAACAGACGGTAAGAAACCGCGCTTAATGCTATGGCTAGGGTTGCCAATATCTCCACTTGCAGCAATCATTTCTGAACATATGTTTATTAGTCGTCTTATTATGTATTAAGTTCACCTGAGAGCTTCACAATCTGTTCCAGTTTACTTCTAGTATTGGAATATATTGCCCTCAATTTTAGCTCAGCAGACCTCCAAAAGGAGGCACATTAACAGCTCTTTACCTAATTAGGGTGACCAGGTGCCACACAACACCCTTGCAGAAGGAGGGATTCACATACTGTAGGCAAAGAGCAGTGACTTCATATTACAGTATGAACAGCTTTGTCAGGTCAAATGAGCAATAATGGCCGATAATTGTCTGAATAATTATGTCATTATGGCAAAATGTCTGACTAGATTAACATCTGAACGGTAAGTGGGTCGGTTAGTGTAATGACAGAAAGGCACTAGAACAGATTTAGCCCTGATTTGGCACTGATCTGGCCCTGATCTGGCATGGATTTGGCCCTGATCTGGCCCTGATCTGGCATGGATTTGGACCTGATCTGTCTTCATGATTCACACTGGACTTTACCAAACAGTTCCCACAAGGAGAAAAAGGGCTTCAGCATTCTAAGGACAGGATGGTCAACCCTTGCGCTCTTCATTTACTTACTGTTTGACCCACAGCTAGTGAATTTCTTCCCTCCGCTAAAGAGTGTAGAGCAGCCGTGCTACGGTCCTGCACAGGAGATATGGCACAGGGCATACCCTTGAAATGGCTTCTTTTTAAAACTGGACTGAGATCAGCTGAGTGACACAGAAGGGAACATTATCAGCGTCACCCAGCCACACAGATGACCATGGGGGGATTAGAATAAATATGTGACTTCTGAGTCATAATTATAGTTGTTTTATACACGCCCAAAGTTGAAGACACATACACACACACATACACACATATACACACACACACACACACAGACAAACACACACACACACACACACCACACACACAGACTCATACACACAAACACACACACACCACTCACACAAACATGTATACGCAAACAGACACACTCACACTCACAGAATCTCAAATACACACACGCACTTACACATACAACTACACACCTCTGGAAGCACACACTTATTTAGTCTTTTTGTGTGTCAGAGACCTTGCATTAGTCATTAGATGTTCTGTGGGATTATGCGATAAATCCCATCAAAGACACTTGACAATCTTAGCATAGCAAGGACATAATTAAGCGTTAAGCCTCAGTAAGTGATTTAATGATGTGAAGATTTAGTGGCTTTAGAATATTTATTGACACTGAATTATAATCACTTCACCCCATGTGGAAGAAAAATAAAACGGAAATTAGATGACAACATTAAATTGTTACTACATGCCATTTTGGAACCTATTAGAATTCATATAAAGTTATTCATACCATTGACTTAAAATAAAAACAGACTTTTAATGCATTAATCACTGCAGTATATCTGTATCTGCTCACAACTGACAGGCTTTACACATCTAGCTCACTTCAGCTATACTATCTGACAAGGACACCACAGTATTGAGCTCCAACTGAAAAATATGAACAACACACAGTGATCATTGCATGTGTGTGTGTGTGTGTGCGTGTGTGTGTGTGTGTGTGTGTTTGTGTGTGTGTGTGTGTGTGTGTGTGTGTGAGAGACACAGAGAGAGAGAATGTACATCGCACCCCACCACCATGTATACATTCACTCACACAACTACTCACACACACACACAGACACCTCAGACAAAGCAGCACATTGTTTGTCCTGACATCAATAGTCCCCTTGTTCTTCTTGTATCGGTGCATTCTAGAACTTGTTTCATTGATCTCACACTGGTCTTTTTGGTACCAAGGCAACCGCCCCGCTGGCTCCCACCGAATACAAGTTCAAGCTAAAGCAACTTATTCCCTTCAGCTACCTGCTAGGACTTCAGTCATACAACAAGGTAGGCTCTCTGGTGAGGTGGAGGTTTTCTTAAGGGCTAGTGAGGATTAAAAATGCAAGACTGTTCGAGTCCATCTATAGTATCATCAGTTATTTATGGTGTATACATATATAAAACAACTCAGTATGTCTGTGGAGTATTGTGAACACCTCTATGTTAAATTCATACGCTTAGGATTCATAGGATTGTGTAATAGTATGCAATGCTAGAAAACCAACAGGAGCTACAAGGTAAACACAACTCCAAACCAGTAAACACACAAACACACACACACATACGCGCGCGCGCGCACATGCATGTACACGCACACACACACACACACACGAACATACACATGCACACACACAGTGTGAAAGGTCCAATCCCTATTAAACACATACTGTAGATATAAAGTCATGAGTCCTGTAGATATCAAATATTTAAGAAAAGTCACATCAATTGAGTTGACCTTGCATACACAGTTTCAATTCTTCTGTTTTTGTGATAATAGCCATTATCCTCCTGACTGTGCCATGATAATGTATGAATCCAGAAATATCAGTACATGTCAGGATCATATCATATCAACACTATCATCACAGTTGTGGTCATTTTCCTATGCAATGTGGCAGTCCTGTGATTTGATAATTTCATGGATGGATTTTTCCTACCATATAAGGACACCCAGAGTTACGAAACGCATAGGCTACCTCAATGACAGCCATGGCTGTGGTGGACTATCTCATGTTATTTGTCAGTATGGCTGCCAAACGCACAATACAAATTAGCATTACGTCACCAAGACATGGGTTTAATTTTCACTCCAGCCATGGATCTAAGATTAAGATGGAGGACCCTGTGTTTCTCCTGTCACACAAACAGAAGGTGAGAGGAGAGAGGAGCATGGCTGAAAGACAGGGTCTGCGGGCCGAGTCCTGCCATTTCACCCTGCAGGGGGCGCCCTTCCGGCTCTTGGGGGGATCCATCCACTACTTCCGTGTACCCAGAGCCTACTGGCGAGACCGTCTGCTGAAGATGAGAGCCTGCGGAATCAACACACTAAGCACGTAAGGAGCAGCAATACACTCCCTCAGAAATCAACAGCGTTGGCACTTTCTGAACATAACGGCCTTTAATTACAATATGCAACGTTCCTGTATTATGTATTTACGAAATGGAACTGGAATTGGAATGCCCGTCACAAATCTGTCATCATTCTGACACGTTTCGCATCTGATGGCATGTATGAGTTTTACAGGAGGGTCAGCATCATGATGTCATTGTGCCTCTATGTCGTTGTACCATAGGTACATTCCTTGGAACCTGCATGAGCCTGAAAAGGGCCTCTTCATGTTCAAAGAGCACTTGGATCTAAAGTGAGTGACTAGCAGTTGCCAGTTCTCTTTCTAGCTTTTTTTTACTTCACAGCATGCCCACATTTGTGTGAGGCAGAACCCCACAAACTGGAACAGCTTATCTTGTCTCAGCTTATCTTAAGGACAGTGTGGAAGAGCTGTATGTCTAAGAGTGATGTAATCAGTCCCTCCCAACAGGGCCTTCGTCTCTCTGGCGCAGGAGCTGGGTCTGTGGGTCATCCTTCGGCCCGGACCTTACATCTGTGCTGAGTGGGACCTGGGGGGCCTGCCTAGGTGAGCTGGTGTGGTGGTGTAGAGAGGCAGTACATGTAGCAAGTGTGTGTGTGTGTCTGTGTGTGTGTGCGTTCGTGTGTGTGTGTGTGCGTGTGTGTGTGTGTGTGTGTGTGTGTCTGTGTGTGTGTCTGTGTGTGTGTGCGTGTGTGTGTGTGTGTGTGTGTGTGTGTGTGTGTCTGTGTGTGTGTGTGTGTGTGTGTGTGGTATCATGTTTTTACATGTGCTATCTTTCATTTGCATGTTCTCAGTTGGCTCCTACGTGACAAAGACATGAAGCTG
>NC_045160.1:22633546-22743546 GCF_900700415.2 Clupea harengus
CGACTGCAGGATGCTAGAACCTTGAGTCTGCTCGTGGAGAACTGCGGCAGAGTGAACTATGGCGAAGCCCTGGATGCCCAGCATAAAGGTACACAGTAAGTGAAGGGAGTGAGCAGTGCTCACATAAAGCATTACCATAAGTTAATGAGCTCTCTCAGCAAGCAGATTGAACAGACGTCTAGCGAACCTTTACTGCTTATTTAAATTCAGTACGATGCTGGCCCCACAGAGGCGAGTCGTACCGGTATTCTGCCAGTGATTGTTCCAGTCAATT
This sequence comes from Clupea harengus, assembly GCF_900700415.2. Lineage (NCBI taxonomy): Eukaryota > Metazoa > Chordata > Actinopteri > Clupeiformes > Clupeidae > Clupea > Clupea harengus. The sequence continues at coordinate 22,633,821 of NC_045160.1, forward strand.
AATGTCACATTGAATGTGCCCATATTATTTAACTTTACTAAAAGACTGAGTGTGTGTGTCCAATGGGTGTCTTTTTCTCTGTGTGTTCAGGCCTGGTTGGAGATATTGCACTAAATCACACTCCTCTGAAGGGGCTTGCAGTGCACTGTTTGGATATGATGCCCAGCTTTTTAAACTGGTTTGTTTAGTAGTTATGAATTGATTCATTGATGTTATCATATCATAAACTAAGTAGTTAATATTTGCAACAATGTTCGTGTTGAACAAATCATGTTTTATTTTAATTTTTTATTGTTGACCACTGACCAGGCAAAATGATGCTTTATCAGTGTCACAAATATACATTTTTATGCACGAACACAGCGTGTGCATATTTTGCACTTGAGCTAAAGCTAAATAAGTCAATATGAAATATCAGCATCGTCTAAGCCCATTGTATTAACTTCATCCTCTTTAACCCTGTCATGCTCTTCATCCTCTTTAACCCTGTCATCCTCTTCCCCTGCGGTGCTCCTCAGTGTACACTCAGGGCAGTGGAACCCCATGATGGAGACCACGGGGTGTCCCGGCTTCTTCCAGGGGAACCTGCGTGTGGACGGTGAACCAAGAGACACGTTCATCAAGCTGCCAGTAAATATCGCATGCTGAATGTTTATATTAGCACACTCACACAGGATATGGCTCATTTCTGATTCAACTGTTAATGCATAAGGATAACATGCTCATGGTGTACACATGAGGTATAGACACGTATGTCATATATTCTGCGCTTAACTAAAATATAAACAGCAGTGCATACACTTAACTCAAATGTAAACAGCAGTGCATACACTTAACTCAAATATAAACAGAACATGTAGAGTTTTGGTCCCATGTTTCATTACCTGAAAGAAAAGACCCTGTAATTTCTCCAAATTTCTCATAAAAAAAGCTTATTTCTATCAAATTATGTGTACAAATTTCATCTTGTGGAATCCATTGTTTACTGCTCGGTGTATTGACCTTGGTAACACTTTATTTGGATAGTCCGCCTACAGAGACTTTACAGATGGCTTGTTGAAAGTCAATTTCAGCCTTTCTAATTGTTCACTGAACATCACCTTAAACATAGCCACTCCCTAACCCTGTAGTTAACAGAGTTTCAACAGTTTGTTTGTTTGTTTGTTTGTTGATTTATAATCTGAGCATCTGTACATAGTGTACAGGGGCCCATCCAAATAAAGTGTGACCGTTTCCTTATATGGATGGTAACTCTTTGAGATGGTTTCAAAGAAGGCTAAAGTAACCGTTTTGGGTCAGAGTACAACCCCCTGCCAATATTGCTATTGCATAATTCACACTCTTTTTAACAGGGATGGACCAAAGGAGTGGTGTTTGTGAACGGGCATAATCTTGGACGCTACTGGTGTATTGGGCCTCAAAAAGACCTCTACCTCCCTGGTCCTTGGCTCAAAAGTGGAAATAATCAGGTATGCTTGGTTGCTACACAAATACAGATAATTATATCTATTTATCCTTTGGTGTCACAGCACCGCTTAAAACATGACAAGGCCTTTTAACTCTGGCTCCTCTGGTTGAAAAGTATGAACATTTGAATTTGACATTTTTAGTACATTTGAAGTGTGAAATATCTAAGTATCTATTTTCTTTCCTCAGATTGTTGTGTTTGAGGAGCAAAGAGCAGCAGGCAAAATAGTTTTTGCTGAGAATCCAGAGCAGGGAAGGATCATTGATGTGTCCAAACATCCCTTCTGCACCATCATTTAAACTGCTATGTCCTATAATTTACTTTCAAAGAGCAGCAGTACTGACAAATGATGTTGATCTATCATGTACTAAATTAGAAATATCTTCCCAGTGTGACCCAGGAATAACATTCACTAATGGTAACAATGACGCTGTCACCAAGCCATGTATCTTTTTGTCTTCCTTGCGGCACAGAGAGCTTTCTGAAATATTTACTGATATGGCCAGTTATGGAGTTAATCGTGTTCATTTCAAGATGTTATGCCTGCCAAACTAATACAAATCAAGTGTCTGTTTGAACTAGATAGCAATTGTCAGATGTCAGCAAGGTAAATCTTGATTACTGTTACATCTGACATATTTCTGTGTATCTGTTATTTGTCAACCTGCCTCCCATGGGGTATATACATGTGACAACAATAAACATTGATTCAACTACTTTTGTCAATTCAATGTATTTAGTATTCAATAGCCAAATGTCACACTGGGCAATTCAATGTAAATGTTCCAAGTCAAAGCCCCAAACACTATAACTTAAGACTGCTGAGGGATTCATATAGGCTGGTGAACAAAGTCCAGGGTCATGCCCCCTGACTTCTTTACCTAATTGCATGTAGAGCAAAAGTCATTACTTATATTGTGACACCTCTACATTATCTATCTATCTAACTATTTATCTAAATGTGTCCATATTATTTAACTTTACTAAAAGAAAGTGAGTGTGTGTGTCCAATGGGTGTCTTTTTCTCTGTGTGTTCAGGCCTGGTTGGAGATATTGCACTAAATCACACTCCTCTGAAAGGCTTGCAGTGCACTGTTTGGATATGATGCCCAGCTTTTTAAACTGGTTTGTTTAGTAGTTATTCATTGATTAATTGATGCTATCCTAAAGTAAGTAGTTCAATATTTCCAACAATGTTCGTGTAGAACAAATCATGTTTTATTTGTTCATCATTTTGACCATTAGGCAAAATGATGCTTTATCAGTGTCCCAAATATAATTTTTTTATGCACTAACACAGCGTGTGCAAATTTTGCACTTGAGCTAAAGCTAAATAAGTGAATAAGAAATCTCAGCATCGTCTGTAGACAATCATGATTATAATACAATGGTGTGGTGAACATGAAGCAGTTTTGCAACAACAAGTGTCATGAGGCCCGTGTGCAGAGGTGAGTGTCTTGTTAGGTCAGGCCAGTCAGAGAGGGGCCTGGGTGCAGAGAGGCTTGTGTGCCAGGCAGAGAGGCCTGTGTGTAGGGATGAAGGTCAGGCCAAACAGAGAGGCCTATTTTCTCAAAACAAGATCACACAGTTTCCACAGGTGCAGGCTTTCAGAGACAGCCAAATATTAATTAAAAGGTTTGTGCATAAGAGGATGCGGAATTCATCAAAGAGCAGGTAGAAGTTCCCAAGAAAGAGCACTGCCATCATAACAGGGAGGGGTGAAACTGCTGATAAGGACAAAGCTGCTCAGCATCTTGAAAGATGTTTTAGCAATTAGTGAGCAGAATATTCTGGTTGGTTCAATTTGGAAACGTTTTAGGCTTTTGATTGGAAAAGCACAGTGACGGAATATGCCCTTTAAATAGTTAGTGCACTGGGTTTTTGACAGAGCTGCTCCATGGACCACCACTCTCGATTTGAATGAAATGTCTGCAAGATTGAATAAAACTTCAGTTCATCGCATTTGGTCTTCTGACTCTGATTGAGTATCAACTCTAAGATTTGAAGAGGTTGTTTTCGCTACAACACGTCTAAGCCCATTGTATTACAGTTTTTCTCGATTGCTTAAACACAATTTTGACTGCTTTGTTTTGTTTTTCATTTCACTCACACAATTAGTACAACCACACACCCAATGAGCAAAACACCTCAGATCCATTGCAAAATGAAACACTCTTGTAAAAACTATACACTAATTTAACAAAACCATATTTTGTTACCATATGAAACACACGTTGCATATGACGGAATTCTGTTTGTACCACTTACACACTGCTGTTATAAACCTAAAACACTTTTAGCAATTCTACTTCTCAGTGATTAGAGTAGTGTACGTGAAGTACACAGATAAAGTGCAAATATCCAATACATTCACCGAACACTACACAAGACCAATGCTGCAGACTGATGAAAATATTATTTAATTCTCTCCATATACACAAATCAGTCAAACATGGAGAATCACAACAAAAACAACTAAACTTGTCTCAGTTTTCATAACTGCATAACACTTGATGGCTGTGTTCAACTAATTGCCACAAAGTGTGGTAATTTGACTTGCAGTGCTTTGGAATTGCAAGGAAGTGACATCTTGATATACGTCTGTGTCTAAAGCATAAAGGTGTGTTTAGTGTTTTGCAAATCACTTGTGTGTATTGTTTCGCAAAAAGTGTGATGTTGACATGTGCTTATAGTGGTGCAAATCTGAGCCGTTGTTTTGCTCCTTGAGTGAAGGTTTTGATAATTGTGCAATACTTTTGATTTTAGTGTTTATCCAGTCCTAAAAAACTGTAACATCATCTCTTTTAACCCTGTCATGCTCTTCCTCTGCGGTGCGTCTCAGTGTACACTCAGGGCAGTGGGACAACAATAAACATTGATTAAACTACTTTTCAATGTATTTAGTATTCAATAGCCCAATGTCACACTGGGCAATTAAATGTAAATGTTCCAAGCCAAAGCCCCAAACACTATAACTTAAGAATGCTGAGGGATTCATATAGGCTGGTGACCAAAGTCCAGGGTCATGCCCCCTGACTTCTTTACCTAATTGCATGTAGAGCAAAAGTCATTACTTATATTGTGATGCCTATAGAATATCTATCTATCTATCTATCTATCTATCTATCTATCTATCTCTCTCTACTATGTACTATATATATAAATACAAAATACAACTGCAATCCATTCTAGCTGTGTAAAGAGTATAGTGAGGGTTTAACACAGACCAGGTCAATGAGGGTGTTATAGCATGGAATTCAACAGTTCGGCTCAACAGTTCAGCGAAAGTCCTTCCCCGACCCCGGAACCAGGAAGTGAGGGGCTGACACGCCCCCCCACAACTGGCGAGGTATACTGCTAGCGTCTGGATTGGACAAGTGACTTGTATGTCATGATGCTCCTGCAGTAGCGTCCTATTCACAACACAACATACACCTACAAAATCTGCGTAACAGTCTCAAATATCGGTGTGTTACGGACTAAGTGGATCTCCAAATGACAGAGCGCTAGGTAGAGGGAAGACAGCAGATCGGTCATCTCAAGTTGACATATTACCCACTTCTTTTATGAAGCGACGTATCATTGTTGCTGCTTTGTCGCCGTTGTTTAGACAGTAACATAATGTGACTGCTTATGTAGGACAGTACGTAGTAGAGTATTTAAATAAATGTAGGGCTACCTGAAAGGAACTTGACAGTTTGCGTGGTTAGGCATTGGGGTTTTTGCATAGTGCCATAAATTATTTAGCTAGCTAAGTTACCTAACTACGATTAGATAGCACGTAAACGCTCTCCTCCCTATCAGCTTCAAGCTGTTTTGAAGATATGGATATTGACATTAGTACCATTTTAGGATGCTCTCTCGGTATTGTTTTGGGAGGACTTACTCTTGCTGCTTATAAACTTGGTCTTTTGTACCAGCTCTTCCACAAGGTAGGTGCACTTCTATGCTTAGCGGTTCATGTCCAGGTTTAAAAACGCACCTTGCAGACATGAATGCAACTGAACTAACGTTAAACTGCCACTGCAATGTTAACGGATCCGAAGTTACACAAACAGGCTACTTAGCTGATGACATGAAAACATAAGGTCATGTACGTTAGAGTTAGTTGAAAACCTCTCCCATTTGTTTTGGTTCAAGTAGGCTTCAGCCCTTTTATCCAAATGAAATTAAAAGAACAACACTACTAGCCAATTGGAAAGGTAGAACAGACTGTTGTCAGGCACACCATTATCTCTCCATCTGTAGAAGACAGGTCAGGGCATTCGGGAAAATAAACTTTGACCTGCATCAGGTGCATTACGCAATGCAAAAGGCAGCTGCACGGCCCTTACAATAGAGTGAATGAACATCGACTTCTTTGGCAACTCTAGTGATTTTGGTTCCACATTGCCTACTCTACACAAAACACGAAATACATTTGCTAGACATGTGTTGACAATTTAAAGAGGTTAGGTTGCACATTCACACCTACTAATCTTTTCTTTGTTTTGGTGTATGTTTCTGCGTGTTTTGCTCGAGTACAATTACAATAAAGGCCTACACAACTGTATGCCAGCGTAGCCTGTGCAGTTTCAGCACAGTGCACTCAGGACAACAAACATACCAACAAACAAACACGTCCCTTGTTCACTTACAGAGTATAATCTTTTACAGCAAGTTCCAGTTTAATCTAATAGTGATAAGAAAAAAAAAATCAAAACATAGCCCAAATCCACAGATATGTTTCTGGCTAAAAAGCCTCAGCAGATGGCTCTGTAATACTCACATCTGCAAACCTCCTTCTCCCTTGGCTTCCCTCTCAGACAGAGACGAAGAGCCCTCGACATGGCGGCGAGAGTGTGGCGGAGGTGCTGCGTGCCCACGGGGTCAAGTTCGTCTTCACCCTCGTCGGGGGCCACATATCCCCCATCCTGGTGGCGTGCGAAAAGCTCGGGATCAGAATCGTGGACACAAGACACGAGGCCACGGCGGTGTTCGCTGCTGACGCCGTGGCCCGACTCTCAGGTAGGTGAATGTGATCAGCGGGTTCAGTGTGAATCACCTGTGGAGGGATTTTAACCACCCTGTTCAGCACAAAGCTGTCAAAGTATCACAGAATCACATGCAGAGCTTGCAGCATGACACACTTGATGATGTGGCGTGGTGATGGTGCCATCATTGTAGCATCTTGTAATCGCTATTCATTTCTTTGTCTGTGTGTGTACATATATTGAGACATTCATAATAACCTTTAATTACATTACAACTCAATCACCGTCCATATTAATTACTGTCCAAAAAAGGTTGGTTAATAATTTTTTAAATAGTTCTTTTCCGATCCACTGGCCCTCATTTAACTGAACGCTTGCTTCCAAAGCTGCACCATCAACAGAGGTTAATCTCTGGAACAGCAGGACTCCTGAGAGACAGAATCTAACGTTTTTAAATATTTATTCTAATGGAGGTCTTGATATCAACACCATTAGGAGAGTTTCCTCTTGGGTGTGATGAGAGGGCTTCACGATCCAAGGCTGCACACAGACATCAGCTAGAAAAGGAAAGAGACCTCATTAAAGGTTTTGTTTGTGCGCTCAAATAAACTCTTTGTTCATTCACAGTCCTGGCGCAACAACTTTTTGCCAGAATCGGGGACTTTGCCTTCAAGTGCCATGACACCTGTCATGCATTTTTAAAGGCCCGCTGCAATAAGCATTCACGGTAGTTTTCCTCTTTTAATAACCAGTACACTTATCAAGGTATAGAGCAGGTGTCTATACTGACTATCACTAAGACCTTAAATACTAATATTTTAAGGTCACTGCAACACATGTTGAAACCAACATCATCAGAACAGTTTCTTAGTTGTGCAAAATCTTAAATGCATGCTGAATGCATGAGTTATGAATCTAAACCAAAGACATCTACAATACATGTCTTGTACAATCCTGTTAACTGAGACTGTAATAGAGACGGCTGTGCTTGTGTTTCTCCCCAGGTACTATAGGCGTAGCTGCGGTGACTGCAGGCCCAGGCCTCACCAACACAGTGACTGCGGTGAAGAATGCACAGATGGCCGAATCGCCTCTGCTCCTGATCGGGGGTGCGGCGGGCACCATGCTGCAGGTCAGTTATTCTTTGCCACGGTCATCGGTGTGTGTGTTTAGGGGATGCAGCCATTTGTTTCAGTAAAAGGTCTTCAGACAATATTGTTGATGGCGCTAAAATAAATAAATAAATATATGCAGTTCAATTTAATTTAATTTAATTAGTTGGTGTGCCTTTAGCATTGGGGGCGTCCACAGGCCAGTAGTGCTTTTGTAAGAGGACAGTTGTGAATGACTGTTCTAAAGGTCAAGAAAGCTGTTGGAGGTGGATGTCATTTTAGGTCTAAAATGTGCCTGATGTTTTCCTTAAACAGAATCTTTCTTTTGACATCAGTAGGAAGTTTAGGTCTAAATATTGCAAAGCTCCTCCAGAGACACTAGATGGCGCCATTAAAACATCATTGCCGGCACTGCCTCACCATGACTGAATAAATCTGGGTTTAGAAGTGCTGTTTCTCAAGTTTCTCAAGTTTAGTTTGCGTGTTATATACCAAGTCTATAGTCCCATTTTCTGTTGACCCTCAACAAGGAAAAAATTAGGATGATGGAGAAAGCTGGTTAAGGAGCTCTTTGTAATACAAAGCAATAGAAATGAAGCTTGAGCTTCACTGTGTATAGCTAGTTGCATAATTTGCACGGGCTGTAGCCTGCAGGGAAAGTGAAAAAGGTGGTGTTGGTGTTAACTCTCCACCGTGTTCGTTTCATCTGTTTCAGGGTCGAGGAGCATTGCAGGACATTGACCAGATGTCGCTGTTCAAGCCGCTTTGCAAGTTCTGTGCGTCGGTCCGGACCATCAGGGAGATCGTGCCTGTCGTCAGGAAGGCCTTGGCCGTCGCACAGTCTGGGACTCCTGGTAATAGCATAGTAATAGTAGTAACGTAATTTGATTAGTAGTTGGTTGTTTAGGGGTCCCCCCTCGAGGCTCACCCCACACATTGGGAACCACTGCTTTAAAAAGAGGAATGGAACTAAACTATATGAAAACGTCTTTCAAAGAAGTTGTTTGCTGAACCACTGCAGTTAGTATGTCTTAGTGTTTGTGCATAATGACGTTATTGTAGGTCGTATAATGCACTGGGCTCCCTCTTTGTGTTTCTGTGAGATAAGTGTGTGTGCTTTGAGGAGTGCCACAGATGTGTGTGTGTTTGACTAGTGTCATTCCTCTGTGTGTTTTCCACAGGGCCTGTGTTTGTGGAGTTCCCCATCGACACACTCTACCCGTATCACCTGGTGTCCAAAGAGTTTGGCGTGAAGAACCCTCCCAAAGGCCTCATGGGAAAAATCGTCACCTGGTAGGAGGAGAGAAGTCTAATTCTATACTATTCTATTCTTTTTTATTGTGTTTTGAGCGGCTTATTATACATTTTTGTGATTATGTGATTTACAGAATTGACAGTTGACGTGTTGTGTGGTAAAGAGAAAAAGAGTTTGCTTCACAGACTTATTTTGTAAAAGGTGTATTCCAGAAAGGTGTATCTTTCAGCAATAGTGCAAGAAAGTAAAATGTACTTTTTTTTTATGTACATTTTTTCTTTACCTAAATAAGGTACATCCAGAATAGCCTCTCAAACCTGTTTGCCGGCGCTTGGGAACCCCGTGATGTGTCACCTTTACCTGTACAGATTCCGCTGGCCACAGACGACCAGGTGAGGTTTTATGTCTCCTGAAAGCCGTCTCAGGTGTCAGAGGTGAGACAGTTAATTTCCTGAATTAGCATTACGTAGTGGCATATCAGGAGAAAATTGACCCAAATATTATGACATTCGAGACCCAGTTAAACGCTTTATTTATTATGTTTGTTTTACTTTAACTAGGCTTAGTATGACAGTGGTGTCAGGTGACAGCATAAGAGCGATTTAAAGTCGTTTTTTTACTAGGTACCAGGTGCGAATTTACCAGGCAGTTTCGTATTTCAGTTGGTTTCAAGAGACTGTTTGTATGCTCTCACACACTCAGTTATAGATGCAGGTGTCAAATGTCATTAATGTAATTGCCATGCAGGTCCAAAGATGCATAGAGCTTGTGAGCAGAGCCAAGAAGCCAGTTATCCTATTGGGCAGCCAGGCTACTCTCCCTCCAACACCCGTGGAGGACATCAGGTGAGGCAGACACAAGACTCCACTAACCACCACAAGCCAGCACAAACCAGCCTTACTCACTAGGGGAGATCACCACAAACCAGCACAAACCAGCCTTACTCACTAGGGCAACCCACCACAAACCAGCCTTACTCACTAGGGCAAACCACCACAAACCAGCCTTATTCACTAGGGCAACCCACCACAAACCAGCCTTACCCACTAGGGGAGATCACCAGAAACCAGCCTTACCCACTAGAGAACACCACAACAAACTAGTACAAACCAGCACAAACCAGCCTTACCCACTAGGGGAGATCACCAGAAACCAGCACAAACTAGCCTTACTCACTAGGGAACACAAGCACAAACCAGCCTTATTCACTAGGGCAAACCACCACAAACCAGCCTTATTCACTAGGGGAGATCACCACAAACCAGCCTTACCCACTAGGGGAGATCACCACAAACCAGCACAAACCAGCCTTACTCACTAGGGCAAACCAGCACAAACCAGCCTTACTCACTAGGGCAAACCAGCACAAACCAGCCTTACTCACTAGGGGAGATCACCACAAACCAGCACAAACCAGCCTTACTCACTAGGGCAAACCAGCACAAACCAGCCTTACTCACTAGGGCAAACCACCACAAACCAGCCTTACCCACTAGGGGAGATCACCACAAACCAGCACAAACCAGCCTTACTCACTAGGGAACACAAGCACAAACTAGCCTTACTCACTAGGGCAAACCACCACAAACCAGCCTTACTCACTAGGGCAAACCACCACAAACCAGCCTTACTCACTAGGGCAAACCACCACAAACCAGCCTTACTCACTAGGGCAAACCACCACAAACCAGCACAAACCAGCCTTTACTCATATGTGCAAAATCCATCCACACCAGCCTTACTCACTAGGGAACACAAGCACAAACTAGCCTTACTCACTAGGGCAAACCACCACAAACCAGCCTTACTCACTAGGGAACACAAGCACAAACCAGCCTTACCCACTAGGGAACACAACCACAAACCAGCCTTACCCACTAGAGAACACCACAACAAACTAGTACAAACCAGCACAAACTAGCCTTACCCACTAGGGCAAACCAGCATGCACACCTACCATGTTTTACATATGGATACCAACACAAGCCAGCATGCTCAGCCATCCTGTGTGACATTTGAATCAAACCAATCAGCCTGACTCACTAGCATGCACAGCCGTCCTGTGTGAAAATTGGCCATTGTAACAATCATTAATTAATGTGTCTTAATGAATGTCTGGGTTATTTTTTTCTACTCAGGAAGGCCTTGGAGACTTTGGGTATCCCATGCTTCCTGGGTGGAATGTCCCGAGGGATGCTGGGAAAAGACAGCCCCATACACATCAGACAGAACCGACGTGACGCCCTGAAAGAGGCTGATCTGGTGGTGCTAGCAGGCAAGGCCCAGAGAGACCCTTAGAGACGCACGAGAACACGTAGAACGTCCTGTAGTGCTGACTTACTGTCAGAGAAGTGGGATATAGTACATGTACGGTGCAGTTGTGGAAAGTTGTGAAGCACAAGATTTCTTGTATATTTTTGTAGAAGTCTTGTATTTACTTCAGGAGAATAGCAAAGAGGGTACCCACGCTACCCAAGAGTGCTTGATTTAATTTTGTTTTTTTTCCTCAACACTTAACTAGTTTTAGTTTTTCACATCCAGTCCCTCTTGATGTGTTTAAGTAATCAGTCCTTTTTCATAAATTTACACATCATCTATGGTAAAGCCCATAACCAACTGTGTTAGAAAAGAACCGCTGAGTTTTTGTAAAAAAAAAGTACACAAAACAATGCTTACAAGTCCTTATTGTCTGGTTTACCTTTCAAACATGTCCGATAGATAAAAAAAACGTCCTCTTTTCCCATCAGTATGATGTGTACAGTACAGCGGCTGTGGATGTGGATGTGGATGTGTTAACACTGTGTGTATGACAGGTACGGTGTGCGACTTCCGCCTCAGCTATGGCAGAGTGCTGAACCGACGCAGTAAAATCATCGCCGTGAACCGAGACAAGAGCCAGCTACTGAAGAACTCTGACATGTTCTGGAAGCCTACAGTGGCCATTCAGGGTGAGGCCTGCAAACACTTCCTACAACTGCTACTCTGTTTCTTAGACAGACAGCCCATGGTAGCTGAAGCATTTAGAAGAGTTTGTCTCACCCATAGACGTATCAGTGTTGCCATTTGTCAACAGATAAAATGGCTGAATAGGGAGAGTGAATGACGGAGAAGAGCTTTGAGGGTTAATATATATATAATATGAACACATGCACCATATGTTTGCCTTGGGCTCATTGCCTCAAAGCAACAGTATGCAGGAATTTATGACTGTGTGATTCATAGTTTTATAGGCAACTGGATTTGGTATTATTTTTCGAATTAATTTTGATGTATCGCATTTTGAGTATGCACTGTGCTTTCACGGGAAGATGTTGCTAACTATATCACCAAAATGCACCAGTTATGTAAGCAGGTTTATATCAGTGCCAGCTGTGCTGTTTGTTGGTGGTGTTTGTAAGATTTTTGCATGCCTTTGAGGTAGTTAGCGCACTAATTTCAGACCAGACCTCCTTACTGCCACTTTAAATACAACTGGAAGATACTCAGTCATAATAGTGAGCAGAGATGATTTTGAAAGACAAATATAGTTTAAAGAGCTATGAAGAAAATAACCCCTCTTGTGTCTCCCTATCGTCTATCGTGTCCATCTTGTCCAGGAGATGCAGGGTCTCTCCTACAGCGTCTCTCTGAGGGACTGAAGGGGTACAAGTGTCCTGAGGACTGGCCCCAGAGCTTAAAACAGGGGGACATCACCAAAGAGAATGCAAACCGGTGATGGCATTTCCCTCACCTTAAAAGAATATTCTAGCAAAAGAGTCGATCGAGTCTTGCTTTAGATCCACAGTTCTGCTACTTCAGATTTGTCAGCAATACATGTGTCTCTAGTATGTTACGCAAATACAAAAGCACTTTGAGACTTCTTTGTATTTTCTTTGTGTGCTATATAAATAAATCCATTATTATTATTATTATTATTATATTATTATTATTATACAAGCCCACTATGTCTCTGTCTTCCTACACACAGATCGAAGGCGGACGAGAAGACAGATCACCATCTCAACCCGCTGAGCGTGTTGCACCGCGTGGACGAGCTCATGGCCGAGGACAGCATCATCGTCGCCGACGGCGGAGACTTTGTGGGCAGCGCAGCGTACATCATGAGGCCGCGGGGACCGCTGCGTTGGCTTGACCCAGGTCAGGACCAGGGACAGCGTCCGAAATACTGCTTCACAAATACCCTCCCAAGCCACACACAGTCAATATTTCACTATAAATATTATCACCTAAAGACTAGTGGAACATTGGTGGGATGTGTCACATCATTCAGTTTAAATATTATATGTTATAGTGGGAGGAAGGGAAATAGTAACTATATAATACTATTTATTATTACTATGTAACTATAAAATACAAACTAAATACTAAAATAATTTATTTATTTGCACCAGATTTGTCTTTTATTAGACATTTCTGCATGGACCTGACAGTATATCAAGTCCAAAAATACAAAGAGGTGGTCACGCATTATTATAATATCCAGCATATTAATATCACGGTACCATTAAACATTAAACCTCAAACAGACTCAAAGACAGAGACTGGATAGAGGAGAACAAAAGAGGAAAAGGGAACAAGATGTTGATATTACCTTCTGTGTACAATTTCTGTGTGTAATGGTGGTTGTAATACGAACTCAATCAGGATTGTAATGGGTCACACTTTATTTGGATGGTCGTCTATTGACCATCTACAGATTTCACTTGAATTTCAACAAACCATCTGTGAAGTCTCTGTAGGCGGACTTTCCAAATACAGTGTTACCTTGTGACATGCTATATGAGAGCTCAGTATGTACTCTATGAGTGCTGTGCAGATGTGTAATGTGTGGACGCTGACAAAAAGCTACCCTTGTTTCCGCTCAGGGGCTTTCGGGACACTGGGTGTGGGAGGAGGCTTTGCTCTTGGGGCAAAGCTCTGCAGACCGGAATCAGAGGTGCGGCCCCACACCATCACTATGGTTACACCGATCCTCTGACTTAGATTCAGGAACTTATTTATGCCAACCGCTTCTTCACTGAAGCAGGTTCTACTAATTCAGAATATTAATGAATTCAACAGCATAGTTGGGATATGCTTTTTTGCTTAGTATCAACAGACTAACAGTTTTCTGTAAGACCAGAGTACACAAACATACTTTTTAACTTGGTATGTGTGGTTTAAAAAAACAAATCCAGAGGAGGGTTTTTCATTAGTTTGTTGACTGATTAAAACTGACTTCCAGGTTTGGGTCGTCTATGGCGATGGTTCCCTTGGCTACAGTGTGGCAGAATTTGACACCTTCACTCGGCATAAGGTAGAGTGCATCTCTCTCACACGCACCACAAGACACAGCAGTTATCTTAAAGACCCACCCATAACCCGTCTGAGGGGATGATCAATTCAGAAAAATATTCTTAAGAAAAACATTTTAGACTTAAATAAATAAATAAATAATAATAATAAAAATACATTAATTCATTTAAAAAGCTTTAGTCAATAGTATTACTCCAATCTCTTTCCTGCTGACTCTCTCTCTCTCTCTCTCTCTCTCTCTCTCTCTCTCTCTCTCTCAGACTCCTGTGATCGCTGTGGTGGGAAATGATGCTTGCTGGAGTCAGATATCCAGAGAGCAGGTCCCTATCCTGGGAAGTAACGTGGCCTGTGGTCTGGCTTTCACAGGTCGGTGTTAAGCCGTGTTAGTTGAAAAACTGCGCAAATACTAGGCTAGTTCAACATTAAGACACATAATGGTCGTCTCAGGGAAACGAATCAAATTCTAGGCTAGTTCAACATTAAGACACATAATGGTCGTCTCAGTGAAACTAGTCAAATACTAGGCTAGTTCAACATTAAGACACATAACATTCGTCTCAGGAAAACTAGTCAAATACTAGGCTAGTTCAACATTATGACACGTAACGGTCGTCTCAGGGAAACTAGTCAAATACTAGGCTAGTTCAACATTATGACACATAACGGTCGTCTCAGGGAAACTAGTCAAATACTAAGCTAGTTCAACATTATGACACGTAGCGGTCGTCTCAGGGAAACTAGTCAAATACTAGGCTAGTTCAACATTATGACATAACGGTCGTCTCAGGGAACCTCAGTCTCTCAAGGATCATACTGATTGTTGTTTTCTAGTGTCTTTTTGACACCAGTCCCTTTGTTGGTGACATGTCACTGTGTTGCTGTAGCCATGGTAACAGTGCTATTGTATGGTGTTGATCGGTCTCTTGGACCAAAGGACTTAATAGTGGCTTGACTGCATTTTATGGCCCATTGAGTGCTGCTAGTTTAACTGTGGGTTTGCAATGGGATTGCCAGGATTTGCAACACTGTTTCACTGCAGGATTCAGTTATCTGTGCCTTGAAATAATTTCCACATCTCACACTGCCCCCATCTATACTAGACTACCACGTTGTTGCCAATGGCTTCGGAGGCATCGGCCACCTGGTTGGGCGCGAGAATGAGGCGCAGCTGGATGACATCATCAAGGAGGCGCAGCATCAGAGCAGGGAGGGCCGGGCGACGCTACTCAACGTCCTCATCGGGAAGACCAACTTCCGAGAGGGCTCGATCTCCGTGTAGGACTCCTCCTCCTGACACTGTACTCCTCCCAACCCGGCCAGAGAAGGAAATCACTAAGCATTTTATTCAGCCCTGAGAATCATTCCAACTTTACTGCACTCATGTGCTCTATCAGAAGCCCAATGATTTAAGTGATACTGTAAATGAGAGATGGCTGGGATGAATGTGCATATACTAGGGCGTAGGGGGCGCCCTTGGGGCAGAGAATGGAATGCTGTTGTATGCTGTGCTGCCTCTCCCCTACTGTACTCTAATGTACTGCACGGGTTTTGTAGAAAAGGGAATTATAGCAACAGTTATATGTGCAACTCCAGTTATCCTCTCCACCAGCAGTTCTTCAGCCAAGTTCATTGAAGGCCTTATAGTTGAACTATATATGTATATGTGTTGACTTGGAAAAAAATATGTATTACACTTAATTATTATTTTTTAATATTGGAACCTTATTAGGAATTGCAAAAGTTGCAATGAATCAATATGAAGTAACCGTTTACAATTGATGGTTAAATGTCTGGTGTATCCTCAAAACATGCTGCAGGTCTACAGAACTGTGACCTGGAATGCCAATAAACAGAATGCTCATTCACCTGTAATGACTGAATGTGAAATCTCACTTTTACAAGCAACAACACACAGAGAAAGTATGTCACCCAGGAGTTCTCTCTGAACGACTAAGCAGACCATTGACAAATCATTTGATTTAATGTTCAAGAGCACATCAAAACCTGCTCAATTAAAACGGTTCAGTAACATGAAAGCAAATTCTATAATCTCCTTTTATGTGTGTGGGGGGCGCAAATTCTGTCCACTGGTATGATTTATTTGATGAATTTCCTGAGCACGTCTTACTTCTATGCCTTTAGTGGACACAGATCAGTCCATTTGTCTGTTTGAGAGGGAAAACAGTGCTGAATAGAAGGGATTGGGGAAAAAATTGAAATGTTTGGTGTTGCAATAAAGAAATGAATGGGCAGTTGACTGATTTATTGTGAATGTTATCATTGAGGCTTTGAGGAAGGAAAACAAAGTGGCTTGGACTGAGCCGTACAGCATTTCAGCCAATCAACAGCAAAGGGCGCTCATGCTCCAAGGCTGTTGAGTACAAGTGAAGGACAACACCTTTAAGCCACACAACACCAATTCAGGATTTCTTGGTCAAACTACTCTTAGTTCAACGTGAGGTGAGAGTAAAGGAAGCAGTATGGACTGCTTAAGCTTTGTGTAGAAGAATTTGAAAGTATAAGCGTCTTTAATATTAAAGTATAAGGTGTTTTCTACTCGTGGAACTGATTGTATAGTTGGTGTGAGATAATGAGATTGTCACTGTCTTGAACAGCATCATAAGGATGTCATTATATCCTGGAGGAACAAGGTGCCAACACCACCAGCGCCATGGGCTTATTCCCTGGGAGCATACATGACTGCATCTTGTCTCTCAGGCTCAAGGGCACATTGGAACACTTGGACATTTATTTTTCACTCTTCTGGGCGACGAACATAGTATAGATAATAATACGAATGAGTTTGCAAATATATTGTGCAAAATATTTTTTTCTAACAGGCAATACAAATGAATTAATCCTGCAAAAATGGAAGAAAAGCTTTCACACGGATGACATTGCCAGCTATACTGCCAAAAGACACCAGTCAGTGTAAAAAAAGGATTTTATGTGTTAAAGCAGCAATACGGAGTTATGTTCCAAAACTAGTAAGCTAACCTAAAAGGCATGCAAAAACCTTGCAAACAGCCCAGCTGACACTGATAGAAGCTTGCCAACACACTAACTGGTGTCTTTTGGCAGTATAGCTGGCAATGTCATCTGTGTGAAAGCTTTTCTTCCATTTTTGCAGGATTAATTATTTTTTTTGCCTGTTAGAAAAAAATATTTTGCACAATATATTTGCAAACTCATTCGTATTATTATCTATACTATGTTCGTCGCCCAGAAGAGTGAAAAAGAAATGTCCAAGTGTTCCAATGTGCCCTCGAGCGTGAGAGACAAGATGCTGTCATTGCATTGGCTGAAGAGGCTCACGTTCGCAGCACTTGCAGAAAGAGAGCTGGCAATAGTCTGATACGGGAAGATACTAAATACGCCAGGAAATAATAAAGCCTAATATTAATATTTTGTTTGGTGTCAGCATTGATATGTTTGACCCTTTTGTGCTTTGTACCCCTGTTCTTGCTTACCTAATCAGAATTAACCATATCGAGAACCTTTGTTACATCTATTTTTAACAGCGTGCATATTGCACAGTTTCTTGTGATAACAGGTGTCTCGCCTTTTCAGATATGGAGTCTGGAGACTGCCTATCTTGTGGTCTCTTGTGGCCTTTCAGAAGCGTCTTAGAGGAAACTGTAACCCCGTCATGGCCTGTCAGAAGCGCCTTTCTGAAGGCCTGTGGTCTCGTCATGACCTCTCAGAAGCGCCTATCTGAAGGCCTGTGACCCTGTTATGGTCTTTCAGAAGCGTCATGGCCTGTGACCTTGTCATGACCTGTCTGTCATGTTGTTTATCAGAAAAGGCATCTCTACCACGTGATTTATCAGAAAAGGTATCTCTGCCACGTGATTTATCAGAAAAGGCACGTCTGCCACGTGGTTTATCAGAAAAGGCCCTTCTGCCGCGTGGCAGCACTCTCATCTAACTGCTTCTTCAATCTGTTGAGATGTCCATGTTCCAGTACCAGCAACACACACAATATTCAACAATACAGTCATAAGTAGGTAAAAATACGACACAATCTTTCGACCAGTGTGTTAGGAGCAGCTGGTTTTGTTGAAGCCATAAGAATAAAGTTAACGTGCCCACATAATGGGACCATGCTAGTTTAGACTAGTACCAGCAGGCTAGCAACTCAAAAGTGATATTAACTGGTGATAAGTTAGCCTATATGATCCCTTGGATAGTAATAAGGCTATCTCTGTTCCCTGTAATCTCTCGACCAATGTCAGCAGTCAACTAAGCATGGTTAGTGTCTGTATTAAATTGATGAATTACTGTGCAGGAAAAACAGCAGCCTGAAGCTAGAGATGTAGAGCAGGGTGATGATGAATCAGCATCAGGGTTTCAGGTGAGACGTTGAATTTTCCATTTTCCACAAGTTAGTACACAAATGTTAATATATTCTAATAAAGTTTGCCTGTTCAACATAATGTATAAAATATACTGTTATTGTATATTGGCATAGACATATGTTTGGGATATCCAAAAAAGGACAACAAAAAGAAGTGAAGTGAATACTTGCAAAAAATGTGGAGAACGTGAAATGCCGTGCAGTGTCCCTACCAATGCTGAGACCAAACCTACGCCCTTGGCTAATCACAACAGTCAAGAAGTTAACTAACCTCCCTTCACAGTTGGTACCTGTGGCATCTCTCTGTTCATAAGCGCAACGAGTTTGTATCTTTTATCGAAGGTAAAATTGATCAGGTAGAACATCTTTCAATAACAAACAGTTAAACATTTGGAATCTACCATTTGTTGGGAAAATCATTGAAAAGTAATTGTTAATCAGCTAACTGCTTTCTTCATGTCAAATGGCTATTTTAACAACTTTCAGCCAGGATTCCTGTTAATCACAGCACTGAAACAGTATTTATTAAGGTTTTAAATGACATATGCCTCAATACTGATACAAGCAAAACATCAGTCCAAGTGTTAGTGAAAAAAAAAGCCTTGCATTGATGTGTAGGCCTACAACAGGGGCAAATTTAGGTTCCCACTTTTGGGGGGGGCTAAGCCCTTAGATAAAACCTATAATTTTTCTTGTAACCCAGCAAAACTAGGGTGGTTCGCTATACCTTTATATCCAGCAGCAGATTATGGCAGCTTTCAACAGCTTGGGTTAGACAGTCGCTCCCAGTCTGTTTACTAGACGTTATCACCGTCTGTCTGCACGCTCACTCACAACAAACAGAGCCGTGCGCTTGACGCCACGGTCTCAAACAAGCAGGATTCCCCCCCCAAATAGGGCTAGATACGCCACTGGTGTACAATATTGATGATAAAATGTGTGTTTCTCTCGGAAACATTTAAATCTTTAAAGTGAGGATTGAGTTTAAAAAAAAGTGAGAATGAGAGTTCAATGTATTCCATCACATTGTAATTTATTAATGGGTACATTTGGGTTTTACAGATATTACTAATGTTTTTAGTCTTTTTCATGTTTGGCCTATATTTGCCATCCTAGGGTACAAAAGGGCAATACCCTTAAACAGAACATATTTGTTCCATTTCCAAGGCTACGTTTAAATTCCAATGTCTCTCAGGGTACAATGTGTATAAAATAGGGGGATATTAGATGTGTGAATCCCAAAAGGATCTGTATGCTGATAACTGAATGACTAGGTGACAATCGGCACAGATTGTCCGGTAAGAACTATAATGAATGTGAAGTTCCAATGATGATGGTATTTATTGTACACATACACTTGCAAGACATGAAGTGGTAGATTAATTTGAAATTACTTATCCGTGTAAAAGGATAGACATTGAACCATGAATCCGTATTTGAACCGTGGTTTCTATGAAATGGTACAAATGACAAATATATACAAATATTCACAATTACATACAATAAAGATGAAAACAGTATATACACACGATGATTATGACGGCTATGATATACATATGGATATGTTCCTTTAACACCGTGCCCCGTAACAGTAACTCGTTGGTATAACAGTAACATGAATGAGACATGACACGACAGTGAATGATTAATACACTAAATGACTAACATATATTATCTACAATGATATGAACAGACTAAATCACTAAACACACATATATACAACACTCACATTCTCAAAGACGCACGGCAAGAACAAACGTGAATGTCCTTGATCCTAGATAATGTCCGATGTACTTCTGGACGCTCCTCTCCAGCTTTGGTTGACCGACAAAATGGCCATAGGAGGGTCGGACTTATATAGGTGAGAGGGAGAATGAGAGGGCATGTCAGGGCATGAACTGAAGGGAAGCCTTGAAACTGTCTTGAAACTGTCTTGGGGTGGCCAAATGGTCAGTCAAATTCCACTGTTCACGGGCCCCACGGACCCTGGGATCAATTGATTGGGTGACCTCCCCATAGACCCCAGGTCCCGTGTGGCTCGCACAGTGGGGTGCACAGCTGTAGACCGCTGGTTGCTTAGCGGCAGCCTTTTGCACAATGCGGTATCCTTGAAGGTAACACCCCAGTGACAAGACATTGTAGCCCTAAAGGTAAAACAATTTACTTTAATGCCTGAGAGGTTCATTAGTGTTTGATGCCATCCTCATCTAGCCAAATGTTTTCCCCTAATCCCTGCCACTTTATGTGGCCTTTTTTCGTCACAATAAAGGACCTGTTGGTGGGGATGCAGAAATTCTCAGAGATGGACTTCACAAATTCTCTATTGCAGTGGGAGCAAACCCAAAAGACGCTGACGTAAAGGGGCCCTGCTTCTAGAATTTTGCCGTACTCGTCTGCAGGAATGAGTATGCAGCGGGCACGGGTGTCGGCTTTGAAAATCATCTTCATTGATTGGCTCGCTCCTGTAGTCACAGAGCCATCCCCACTGACTTTAACTTCCATCACCAGCTCCTCCAGCCGCATTTTATCTGTGCTGTAGTAAACCCGGATGGGCATCCCCGAGGCGTTGGCCACATGGGTGATTTTGCTCCCCATTATTGATTTTGTAGACAAAGATCTGTAAAGTAAGTGTGAAAGAGGCAGTGATGCCTATAATGTACTGCAAATATCAAGCACCTTTTGAGGATCTTATGGCACTTTACAGCGAGGTGGGTGGTGATGCAGGTTTATTTAGACCACATGCCGCATCTATTAATGTTGCTTAATGTAATATTTGAGCTTGTAGGCATGTGGGCAGGTATTTGGACTTCACCTGCGTAGTTTGACTCCCCACAAACTTTGTCTGTCCCACAACTGGCTTGTCTGAATGCCAACACTACCCTGGTTATTTTTCTCTTTCTATGAGACTGTCAACAACAGCAGTTTGTTTCTACGACCATAACTAACCTAAGGAAGGTTAGATGAGCCAAGATTTCTAAGAATCATGTTAAGAAAAACAGGCCAACAAACCAGTCATATTGACCGATCCAACATAAAAGTTTGTGGAATTAGTTCACTGAAGCCAAAGGTTACTTTGTGAACTTTACCCAGAAGGCTTATTTCAAAAGTGGCTTATCTGAAAATCTGAAAAATCAGACTGCCAAAACTGTTCTAAGGTCTGTGCCCCTCCGATGGAGAAAATGTGATATGGCGCCATATAGGTGCCCTTACTAAAGAATAATCTTGAGGTTTAATACATTATCCTGATACGTGTATGAATCAATCTGCCATGTTCTCTCCCATCCCTTTCCTTTCGGCTCCAAACAGCCTGAGTCCGCCTCTGGTAGGCTAATCTGTAGCGCACATGTCAGCGAAAGTGAAACTACATTCCACGCCGAGTCGCATCTGCTCCGAAATGTAACGGGTCCATTAGACCATGGCTATTTGCTAACAGCTTAAACCCTTTTTGGCAAAGTTTTCAAAGTAACTTTAGGCTTCACTGAACTTATCCCACTAACAATATGTTGAATTTATCAACATGACTCTATTTTGGCCTCCGCCAAAGAGATTATGTTTTCGGTGCAGTTTCTTTGTCTGTCTGTTTGCAGGATCATATGCAAAAAAAAATACCGGCCCGATTTTCAGGACACTTTGTGGAAAGTTATCAGTAGGCTAGGCCTATTTGTAACAGTCTAAGAGATGTAAAATTATACTTACCAAGGACAAAAGGCAGGCTTACCAAGGCTCAAAGGATGAAAAGTAGACTGTCGTCCTGCACTTGATCTCGGAAGCTTCAAAGGAGACCCTCCCCATTCACTTTCTGTTGCCGAACTGAATTATAAACTAGGCATCGGCAAAATGCAGTATGCCGTGCGCGTTTACTCGGGCCGGATGCACATTAACCCATATGTGGGTAACCGAAGCATAACTGATCACCACAGCACATATCCTGAATAAATTACCTTCAGTAAAAACTATTTATGGGCTACTAAGCCTATCGGCGGGGATTTCATTTAACTGACACTGGAATAAAGAATAGCCAAATTATAAATATAAAAATGTGTAAATTTACATACCTAATAGTAATTTATTGTTAACGTTTTTAAATAAATAATAATATTTTGATTGCCGTTAATGAGGTAGCCATTTGGCACCATTTTGCATGAGAAATTATTCACTAAAATATGCTATACTGTCTTCTGTTTCCTGTCAAAGATTGAGCAGGAGTGCTGAGGACGGGGAGGCTGCAGCACCTCCTCCATCTCCAGCCAGGGTGAAAGCCCCAGGACATTCTCTTGCAGCACCCATCATCTCACCACCTAGAAGGAGTTTGTGGTCCACAGGCCCTGCTACACTGAACATCAGCGCAGCTGGAGGGAGCTAGGGCCAGGGAGCAGACTTATTCCAGGTGCAGTGATGTTCTGTTGGCTGGATTGAGTCCCTTGCTCTTGCTACATAGAACATCACAGCACCTAGACTGAGTCTGGTCTACAGCCCCAGTTACACGAGCATCACAGCACCTGGATTGAGTCTGGTCTCCAGCCCCAGTAACACAGAACACCACAGCACCTGGACTGAGTCTG
Source organism: Clupea harengus (assembly GCF_900700415.2). Classification (NCBI taxonomy): domain Eukaryota; kingdom Metazoa; phylum Chordata; class Actinopteri; order Clupeiformes; family Clupeidae; genus Clupea; species Clupea harengus. The sequence continues at coordinate 22,656,843 of NC_045160.1, forward strand.
GTCTACAGCCCCAGTTACACAGAACATCACAGCACCTGAATGTAGTCTGGTCTCCAGCCCCAGTTACACAGAACACCACAGCACCTGGATTGAGTCTGGTCTACAGCACCACTGTGATGAGGGATACCTCAGGCAACGACCCTGGGGCTCTGCCTTTATTTTAAACACTTTTGTTGCTTTTTGTACACACACACACACACACACACACACACACACACACACACTCCGTGATCCCTAGCGCCTGCTATAAACACCACAGCGCCTGGATCGAGTCTGGTCCCTGGCTCCTTCTACACAGAACATCACAGCACTTGGATGAAGTGGTCCCCAGCCCCTGCTACACATAATGCAATGACTGGACTTGAAACCACTTTCTCTTGTATACTGTATATACACACACACACACACACACCGCAGCACCTGGAGGTAGTCAAAAGTAATGGTCCGATTCATAAACATGCGGTACCCGACAGTCGCAACGCTTTCAAGCTGAGTGTTTGGGCTGGACCTAGATTCAACAACAGAGTTTGGCCGAGTCGGGCAGCCATTCCGCTGTTTTTTTGCTACTTGGGTGGGCTATAAGTAGGCCTATAGGCATACAAACTACGAACTGGAAGTTCTTGCAATGGCATCCATCCTCTCCTGGCTAAGACGGAAGCAATGCGTGTCCTCCAAGACTCTGAGAAGGGAATTTCCTTTGGACAGCCCCAAATGAATCATCCCAGATATCTAAAGGCCAGTGAACCACTGACTGGTTGTCCACTGCTATTTTGCTCTTTGGTTTTAACCTTATTGTTTACTGACATAATATGTAGAAAACATACAATTTTACAGTGAAAATATAATATTTTGGTAAAATGACTGGGAAAATAGGCTACCATGTCACAAGCAAGTAATTAGGCCGTCAAAATTCAGTCAAAAGTGTGGGCAATATTTTGCTACTGTGTAGGTCATTTACATTCACAATATAAAATATTTCACCATTCAGCAAAAACATAGGTCATTTTTCTACAGAAACAAGGAACTTGGTGTCGTGGTTTTCCGTCACAATAACGGACCATTGGGGATGGCACTCTGAGATTCTTCTGAATGAAGAGTGCATTACAAATTAAATGAATTATTACTATTATTACTCTCCAGTCATTCACCACTGCAGCTGCCAAAAGACGCTGGCGTAAAAGATCCCTTCTCCCGAAAATGTAACATAATCGTTTTCGAGGATCTCTATGGGTAGGATACTGAGTAACGGGCCGTGCCTGTTACGTCAGTATGTGGTATGTTCACACAAGTCCTTGAGAGACTGTACAGATGATCAAATATGAATCATATTACACATTCTTTATCCACACATTCTTATCCAGCAGGAGCCTCCTCCTTTCAGTTACAATGTTGTGGCTCTTCGATGTCTTACTCTACTTCCTAAGTCAATATTTTTAACCTGTTTGTAATGCTGTAGTTTGTTTGAAAAACTATTTCCATATTGTTAAATTGATTCCATTTGAACTTTTTGAATGAGAAATACACCACTCTACATGCAATTCAGCGAAATTCCCATCACATTCCTTTAGCTATCCATCCAGTGTGTGTGCTCCAAAAAAACAAAAAAAAAACATACATATCAGCAACCTTTCATCAGGATTTGGGGACTGTATCTTTGACGTTTATTCATTGAGTATGAAGAGACAACTGTGCAAAGTGCACCACCGCCACCTATTGGTCATTTATTGAACCCGTTAATTAAAAAAATAATAATGTGAAGTACTTCTCAGTGGCAGGGAGAAAAACTGTAAATTTAAAAACATTCATATTATCTGATTCCTATCCTTATTGAATACTCAACGTTGCTCTACTTAATAGCAACAGCTAGATAATAGCTAGTGTCTGTTGCCTTGCTCATCTTCCCAAATGTTTTCCCCATATTTCTGCCACTTTATGTGGCCTTTTTTCGTCACAATAAAGGACCTGTTATTGGGGATGCAGAAATTCTCCGCGATGGACTTCAGGCATTCATTACTGGAGTCGTTGCTCTCCAAAAAGACGGTGACGTAAAGTGGCCCTCTTTCTATAATTTTGCCGAACTCTTTTGCCGGAATAAGTATGAAGCGGACACGGGAGTCGGCTTTGAAAATCATCTTTGTTGATTGGCTCGCTTCTCTAATCCCAGTGGCTTCCCCTCTGACATTAACTTCCATCACCAGCTCCTCCAGCCGCATTTGATCCACGCTGTAGTAAACCCGGATGGGCATCCCCGAGGCGTTGGCCACATGGGTGATTGTGCTCCCCATTATTGATTTCGGAGACAATGATCTGTGGAGTAAGTGTGAAAGAGGCAGTGATGCCTATAATGAATTGCAATTATCAAGCACCTTTTGAGGATCTATGGCACTTTACAGCGAGGTGGGTGGTGATGCAGGTTTATCTTGACCACATGACGCATCTATTAATGTTGCTCAATGTAATATAAGACCTTGTAGGCATGTGGGCAGGTATTTGGACTTTGGACAAAACAGTGCTCTGGTTATTTTTCTCTTTCCATGGGATTGTGAACAACAGCAGTTTGTTTCTGCGGCCATAACTAACCTAAGGAAGGTTAGATGAGCCGATTTATCATATTCATGTTAAGAAAAACAGGCATATTGACAATCCAACTTAAAAGTTTGTGGAATTAGTTCACTGAAGCCAAAGGTTACTTTGTGAACTTTACCCAGAAGGGTTTAAGATGAATCTGCCTTAGTTGGACTCCCCACCCACTTTGTTTCAAAAGTGGTTTATCTGAAAATCAGAAAAATCAGAAAGCCAAAACTAAGGTCTCTCTCTATATGTTTGTCTACGGGTATGTCAACTGCGTCTTTTTGTTTCTGTGACCATAACTAATTATTACTATATGGACGGTTTAAATGAGACAAGGATATTATGTTTTCGTTGCAGTTTGTTTGTCTGTCTGTTTGCAGGATTATATGCAAAAACTACTGGCCCGATTTTCATGAAACTTCGTGGAAAGGTGTCAATAGGCTAGGCCTACTTGTAACAGACTGAGAGATGAAAAAATATACTTACCAAGGACAAAAGGCAGATTTACCAAGTCTCAAAAGACGAAAAGTAGACTGCCTTCCTGTAGCTACTTAAAAAAAAAGTAGCTCACTAACGGAATAGGGTCTACCCATCCAACAAGAAGACTAGAGCCGAGTACGGAATCTGTGCTGGGAATTCGGTTTCGGTTTTGCTTTTTTCGCTTTTGGCACGTAGCGTTGGAAGCTTCAACGGAGACTCTCCCTATTTACTTTACTTTGCCGAACTGAATTGTAGAGTCGGCAACGGCAGACATCCCAAGTCTCCCGGAAGTCTCCCGCATATTGATAGCAACTCCCTGATGCCCGCAAATTACTTAAAATCTCCCGGAATCTATAGCGAGCGAGCAAGACCGCGCACTTGAGACAGACGTGCTACAAACCGCGTAAGCATCTGTGTAGCGCGCGCACGACAGAGAGGGAGAGGGACCTAGAGACTGTGCGTGTGTGTGGCAGTGTGAGTGTGTGCCTCATGAAGCATCCTGATTGGCCTGTTTCGGTAAGTCAACCTGTGATAACGTAGTTTCCATTAAATGAGGATTCAATCCAGATGATCATGTTCAGTATTTAATATAAGAACTCGCAGAGGTTGTAGATAACGTACATCACTCAGGTTAGGTATCTGCTTAATCTACTGTCAATGTCTTGACCTCCAGGGTTAACTGTACCTCCTGATGGAGTGGGGTGGTATTGCAATAGTATCTATATGAACCAGATAATCACGATACCACATTCCTCCCCCCTTAAGAGTAAACTACTCTGGTGAGCTTCAACATTAACTGTTACCTTAACTGCTCACTATATACTATAGACAGTAACATTCTGACAACCCATCCTGTATGCTTTAACTATCAAAATAATCTACATAAAATCATAACACTATTGACTATCTTAAAATAGTGTTCAGATGTAAACTTTTAACTGAGAAGAATAATTAGCCTATACATCAATGGCAATGTTTACAGGTGTTGTGCATTGTTTTTTTTTTTTTTACAAACATCAGAAAACAATAACTAGGAAGGTGGGTGGACTACCATCCTTCCAGTGAGTCCCAGAGCGCATTCTTGCTCTTGCTTAAGGGAGCTCACTCCTATTTCACAAAGTCTCTCAGATGAGTTGGAGTCTTTTTTGTGCGCTCAGAGCGTCGCAGCACCGGTGGTGAGTCTGCACTCGCGTCTGGTGGATCAGCTGGAGGGTGAACCTGGGCTGTTTCAGTGGGCTCACTTCCTTCTCCTCCCACTGACGCTGGAACAGCAGAGTCTCTGGTCAAAGCCTCCGCTGCGTTCTCTGGAACCTGAAGACTCATGGGCTCCAGTATCATGTCCGGCATGGATGTCTCTGTCATCGAAGCGTGACGTTTACGGATCTGGTCCACGTGACGTCTCATGACGCGTCCATCTCCTGTCTGCACTGTGTAGGAGACAGGCCCTGTGTTCATCTCAATGACGGCTGGGACCCACCTTGGTCCGTGACCATAGTTTCGGATGTACACGTCGTCACCAGGAGAAAAGCTTCTCCATTTGCTGTGTAAGTCATGTTGTGCTTTCTGTTTGAGTTGTTTCTTTTGAATCTTTGACTTCACATCGGGCAGCAGAAGATCCAGTGTGGAACGCAGTCTCCTAGACATCAGCATTTCAGCTGGAGACAAGCCAGTTGTACTTTGGGGTGTAATCCTGTAATTGAACAGAAATCTTGCTATTTTTGTTTCCAAAGTATCTCCTTTTGTTTTCTTAATTCCTTGTTTGAACGTTTGCACGGCTCTTTCGGCTAGGCCATTTGATGCCGGGTGAAAGGGTGCAGATGTTATGTGCTGTATACCATTCTGTTTCAGGAATGATTCGAACTCTTGGCTTGTGAAGCATGTGCCATTGTCTGATACTATTGTCTGAGGCAGGCCATGTGTGCTAAAGCACTGTCTGAGTTTTTCAATGGTGACTTGGCTTGTTGCATTACTTGTTGGATACACATCAAGCCATTTTGAATGTGCATCGATAACGATAAGAAACATCCTGCCTAAGTGAGGGCCGGCATAATCAACATGCAATCTACTCCAGGGTGTCTCTGGCCACTCCCAGGGATGGAGAGGAGCTGCAGCTGGAGCCTTTCTGTTTTCCTGGCATGTGTGGCAGGACTGTACTTCTCTTTCTATGTCAGCATCCATACCTGGCCACCACATGTATGAACGTGCCAAGCCCTTCATCCTGGAGATGCCTGGGTGTGTGTAGTGTAGATGTTTTAAAAGGGTGGCCCTCCCCTTCTTTGGAACAACCACTCTCGCTCCCCAGAGCACACATCCATCTCTGACACTGAGTTCAAGCCTTCTCTGGCTGTAGGCCTTGAACATTGAAGCCACCTCTTTTGGCCAGCCATTCAAACACCACAACAGCACTTGTGATAATATTTCATCTTTCGCAGTCCACTGCTTCACTTGGGCTGTTGTGATTGGTGGGTCTTCCACCACATCCAGCATGAGGACCTGTCCTGTGTCATCCTCCTCTTCAGTGTGTGGCAGTGGTAGCCTGCTCAATGCGTCTGCGTTTGCGTGGTCTTTGCCTGGCTTGTACACCATATTGTACTCGTACGCTCTCAGAAGTATTGCCCACCGTTGCACTCTTGGTGACCCCATCTGTGGCACCGGCTTCTTTTCATGGAAAAGCGAGATCAATGGCTTGTGATCAGTGCTGATCGTGAATCTTCGTCCATAGATATACTTGTGAAATCGCTTGATTCCGAATATGATGGCTAACCCCTCCTTGTCGAGCTGTGAGTAACGCTTTTCAGCTGGTGTCAATGTGCGTGACATGAAGCCTATGGGCTTTTCACTTCCGTCTTCCATGATGTGTGACAGCACGGCGCCGACTCCGTACGGTGAGGCGTCGCATGCCAGCACAAGTTCTTTGTCTGCTGAATAGTGAGCCAGGACTTTTGCTGATTTCAGCAGCTGTTTAGACAAACAAAACGCATCTTCTTGTTCTTTCTTCCAAGTCCACTGAATGTCTTTTCTTAACAATCTGTGTAATGGTGCTAGGCGTGTGGCGAGATTAGGAAGGAACTTGTTATAGTAGTTTAAAAGGCCAAGATATGCTTTCAGCTCAGTCACTGTGGTTGGAGGTGGAGCTTCCTCGATGGCTGTTACCTTGCTTTGCACTGGGTGCAGGCCTTCAGCATCAATCTTGTGACCCAAGTACTCAACCTGGTCTTGCAAGAATGCACACTTGCTTCTGCGCAGTCGCAGTCCTGCCTCTTTCAGTCGTCTGAGTACCTCATCCAGCGTGCTCAGATGCTCTACAGTGTCTCTTCCAGTCAGTAAAATGTCGTCAAGGTAAACAGCTACTCTGGGCAGGCCTTGTAACAAACTCTCCATTGTTCTCTGAAATATGGCTGGAGCAGATGAGACTCCGAACGGGAGCCTATTGTAGGTGAAAAGGCCTCTGTGTGTGTTTATCGTTAGGTATTTCTTGGAGTCATCCTCCACGATCTGCTGATAGGCGTGGCTTAAATCAAGTTTGGAGAACCGTGTCCCTCTTGCCAGTGTATTGAACAGGTCTTCTACACGAGGAATAGGGTATTGCTCTAGTGAGGAGGCGCTGTTTACTGTTAGTTTGTAATCGCCACATATTCTAATGGAGCCGTCCGGCTTCAACACAGGAACAATTGGTGCCGCCCACTCAGCGTACTTGACAGGTGTTATGATGCCCTCTTTCAGGAGCCTATCTATCTCCTCTTCTACTTTCGCCCTCATGGCATACGGAACTGAGCGGGGGCCTATAGAACTTTGGACGGGCCTCCGCAGACACACGGATTGTTGCCTTCATGCCTTTTAACATGCCTAGTTCTTTTTTGAAAACATCCTCATGCTTTGACAGTACTTCCTGTAGCTCATGTGCATCTGTTTTTACATGTTTGATTTCATCCCACTTGAGCTTCAAAGCCTCCAGCCAGCCTCTACCTAACAAGCTAGGTCCAGTGCCCTTCACCACCACTAGGGGCAATGTCTTCCTTTGCTGAGCATAGTTCACTTTTACTTCAGAAACTCCCACTACTTTGATTTTCTCTCCAGTGTATGACTTCAGAGACATTTTACTTTCATTTAATTTGGGGCGTTTATTTTCTTCCCACATCTCATTGAATTTCTTTTCATTCATAATGCTCACACTGCATCCTGTGTCTATTTCAAAGTTTACTTTCTTTTTATTCACTTCCATGTTGACTTTGAATGGTTTAATTCTCTGCATGGAAGTTTCTGTATTCAGGCATGCCAGTGTGAATGCTTCTTCGTCATCAGAGCTATCGTCATCATTTTGTCTCTCACACACGTTGTGTGACCTGTGTGGACGGGGTTGAGGGCGTGCGCGCCGCTCTGCTCTGTGTGCTTTGGTTTCACTGGGACGGGCATCATCTTTACTTTTATTCCTACAAGCCTTAGCGACGTGCCCTACTCTCCCACAAAAATGACACTTGGCATCTTTAAATTTACATTCGGCTGCACTGTGCCTTCCGTGACAACGATAACAATCTCTCTCTTTGTTTCTCCATTCTCCTCTTGTCTCTTTTCCCTCCGTTTTCATGCTGTTACATGCTACGGCCGCCTTTTGTAGGTCTTGGGCATTTTTACTTGCAGTTTCTGCAGCTACTGCTATCTTAAATGCTTTTTCAAACGTCAGGTCTATTTCGGAGAGCAGACGTCTTTGAATCCGGTCGTCATTCATACCGCACACAAGACGATCTCTTAACCTTTGCTCCAGTGTAGTGCCAAAGTTACAGTCATGAGCTAGTCGTCTGAGCTCCGCTACATATGCACTCACAGATTCCGTAGGCTGACGTGAACGCGAGTCAAACACATATCTCTGCACCATCTCGCTTGGTTTAGGATTGAAGTGCTCTTTCATTACTTGTGTTAACTGATCGAATGTTTTCGAAGATGGCTTATCTGGACTCACCAGGTTTCTCATGAGCTTGTACGTTGCTGGACCGACCACACTGATTAGGATAGCCCTCTGTTTCTCTCCATCATCGATCCCATTAGCTTCAAAAAACTGATCGAGAACCTCGCAGTACTCTTCCCAAGTCTGCTCTTTTGCATCAAAAGTTGACAGGGTGCCTATCATCATCGTAGTCATCTTTCCGTTTTGCTCGTTACCTCCAGTCCAATAGCACTTTGCACGTTCCTACCGTCTGCCACCTGCGGTCATCCCGACGCATCCGACTTTAATCAGGCACTTTTCTCCTCCATCCAGTATCCTCGTCGCCAATATGTGATAACGTAGTTTCCATTAAATGAGGATTCAATCCAGATGATCATGTTCAGTATTTAATATAAGAACTCGCAGAGGTTGTAGATAACGTACATCACTCAGGTTAGGTATCTGCTTAATCTACTGTCAATGTCTTGACCTCCAGGGTTAACTGTACCTCCTGATGGAGTGGGGTGGTATTGCAATAGTATCTATATGAACCAGATAATCACGATACCACACAACCAATCAATTTTCAGTGTGGGCGGGCTTTTATCTCTTCTCCCGAACCGAATTAATCAGTTCAGTGTATCTAGGAACAGGAGCACCATGGCAGAGGGAGAGTACCCCAAAAAACGAAACAAATAAGACATATTTTACAACAGACTATACAAAGGTGTACCCCTGTCTTAGAAAAGTAAATCACAATGACAGTCTTGCTCGCTGTACAATCTGTAACAGTGATTTCAGCATTGCCCATGGCGGGTTAAATGACTGTAAAAGACATGTTGAGGTGAGTTCAACAAGTTTCATTTCATGTGCATATTATTCAGGCCGGCTAGTTGCCAGGGCTACATGAAAACTCCTTAGACCTGTTTAAAGTTGCAATGGAATAAAAATAAAAGCAGTTAACATAAATAGTATAAGCAGCATATAAATAGTAAAAGTAATCTACATATTTAAACATAATTAACAAAGAATTGCATAGGGCTATAGCCTATTGAATGATATTATTTTAGGGACCACAACTTGTTAGGGAGCGCAGGGAAATAGGCCTAGGCCTACATGAAGGCTACATGTAGGCATGCATGTAAATATTTATATTTTAAATTTCCCGGGGGGGGGGGGGGGGTGGTAGGTTCGGGATACCTCCCTGAAATGACTTTTTGCAGGTTGGGATGTCTGCAACGGTCAACTGCAATCTGGCCGAGTGCGGCTGGCAACTTGACAGCATAGGGCGTTGGCAACATGCAGTAGCGCCGATGCCGTGCGCGTTTACTCGGACCGGATCCACATTAACCCGTATGTGCCGGTGTGGCATCTGTGGTCATTTCTTGAACCCGTTGATTACAAAAAATGCAATGTGAAGTGCTTCTCAGTGGCAGGAAGAACAAACTGTAAATTACTACTCTTAATCACATTAGCCCAGTAAAAACATTCACATTATTTGATTCCCTATCCCTATTGAATACTCAGCTTTGCTCAACTCACTGGCAACAGCTAGATAAAAGGTAACACATGTTGCAAGATGTATAAAGTGTAGTCTCAATTGAAATTACAATCTCCATAATAAACTGTGGGGTCTAAGTAGTCTACATTTACCATCATGTCTCTGGAGGACTCAGTGAAATTCTCTCCATGTTCTCCTACAGGCCATTCAGTGTCCCTCAAAAGACCTCTGGTGTTTGTGCACAGTCTCGGCTTTGAGGAAGGAAAACAAAGTGGTTTGGACTGAGCAGTACAGCATTTCAGCCAATCAACAGCAAAAGGTGCTCATGCTCCAAGGCTGTTGAGTACAAGTGAAGGACAACACCTTTAAGCCACACCACACCAATTCAGGATTTCTTGGTCAAACTACTCTTAGTTCAACGTGAGGTGGGAGTAAAGGAAGCAGTATGGACTGCTTAAGCTTTGTGTAGAAGAATTTTAAAGTATAAGCGTCTTTAATATTAAAAGTATAAGATGTTTTCTACTCGTAGAACTGATTGTGTAGTTGGTGTGAGATCATGAGATTGTCACTGTCTTGAACAGAATCATAAGGATGTCATTATATCCTGGAAGAACATTATTCCCAGGATTTTATGTATTAAAGCAGCAATACGGAGTTCTGTTCCAAAACTTGTAAGCTAACTACCTAAAAGGCATGCAAAAACCTTGCAAACACCACCAACAGCCCAGCTGACACTGATAGAAGCTTGCCAACACACTACTAACTGGTGTCTTTTGGCAGTATAGCTGGCAATGTTATGCGTGTGAAAGCTTTTCTTCCATTTTTGCAGGGTGTTCCAGCCCGTTACACAGAACTACATAAGGCATATCTTGGATGGCTAGTGGGGAGGACGCAGGTGTTTGTTTGTCCTTCACATGACCAAATGCTATCAAAATGAATTTGAGGATGGTACCAAAACTAGTTGCCTATAAAACCATACATCAAAAAGTGTCAAATTGTTGCATAGTGTTACTTTAACTTGACTGTGAGAACTTTAGTGAGTCGGCTAAACGTTAATTAAAATGTATCCTGATTTACGTAGAGGTAATGTGTATGCCTACCATGCAGTATGTTTCTAAAGTGATTATTAACAGTGTTAAATATTCATGTAAGGATGTATTCATTATTGATTAGGCCCTACATACATGCAGAGAGTATTCCCCTGTCCTTGATCAATTGATGCCATTGTTAAACACTCACAGCATCCAGGACTGTTACAGAGGACAGGGAAAACAGACAGTCTTATGCACAGAAAGACACAACATATTGGGTAATGGTAGACAAGACCCTAATACTCAAGGACACTTGTTGATACTCAGGTAAATTACATATAGCACACGGTTTTGCAAACTTCAGATCCACTATCAAATCCATAAAGATGCTATGCACATATTATGATGAAATATGCAAAGAATGACAGTCTTTCTTTTCTAACATCAGGAGAAATATAAACAATACTCATGTGCTAATCACAACAGTCGAGAGGTTAACTAACCTCCCTTCACAGTTGGCACCTGTGGCATCTCTCTGTTCATAAGCGCAACGAGTTTGTATCTTTTATCGAAGGTAAAATTGATCAGGTAGAACATCTTTCAATAACAAACAATTAAACATTTGGAATCTACCATTTGTTGGGAAAATCGTTGAAAAGTAGTTGTTAATCAGCTAACTGCTTTCTTCATGTCAAATGGCTATTTTAACAACTTTTAACCAGGATTCCTGTTAATCACAGCACTGAAACAGCATTCATTAAGGTTTTAAATGACATACGCCTCAATACTCATACAAACAAAACATCAGTCCAAGTGTTATTGGACCTTAGTGCAGCTTTTGACACTGATCATGATATATTACAACAGACTGGAACATTCGGTTGGGTTTTCTGATATGGTTATGAAGCAGCTCAGATCATACTAACAAGACAGGAACCTCTTTGTTGCCATTGGAAACTATACTTCAACACCAATATCCTTAACCTGTGGTGTCCCCCAGGGGTCAATCTTGGGGCCTTTATTATTCATCCTTTATATGCTCCCGCTTAGACAAATCATTAAAGACAACAATATTTCTTATCGTCTTTATACTGACCTCTCACATGACGACTATAGTCTTCTCGAATCTGTGTCAATCATTTCCAATGGTAGGGATTTTCAGCTCAAGTGAGTAGGTTAAAGTTGTAGGCTAGAGTTCACTAGCTAGTTATATCTGGCTGAGCTACTGATTTTACTATTTTAAACTTCATGTGCTATACCTTTATATCCAGCAGCTGATTATGGCAGCTTTCACCAGCTTGGGTCAGACAGTCGCTCCCAGTCTGTTTACTAGATGTTATCACCATCTGTCTGCACGCTCACTCACGACCAAACAGAGCCGTGCGCTTGACACCACAGTCTCAAACAGGCGGGATTCCTGTGCTACAATATTGATGATAAAATGTGTGTTTCTCTCGGAAACATTTGAATCTTTAAAGTGAGGATTGAGTTTAAAAAAAAAGTGAGAATGAGAGTTCAATGTATTCCATCACATTGTAATTTATTAATGGGTACATTTGGGTTTTACAGATATTACTTATGTTTTTAGTCTTTTTCATGTTTGGCCTATATTTGCCATCCTAGGGTACAAAAGGGCAATACCCTTAAACAGAACATATTTGTTCCATTTCCAAGGCTATGTTTAAATTCCAATGCATTTATGTCCAAATGTGTCCCTTAGGGTACAATGCAGTATCCTTGAAGGTAACACCCCAGTGACAAGACAGTGTAGCCCTAAAGGTAAAACAATTTACTTTAATTCCTGAGAGGTTAATTTGTGTTTGATGCCATCCTCATCTACCCAAATGTTTTCCCCTAATTCCTGCAACTTTATGTGGCCTTTTTTCGTCACAATAAAGGACCTGTTGTTGGGGATGCGGAAATTCGCAGAGATGGCCTTCAGGCATTCATTACTGGAGTCGTTGCTCTCCAAAAAGACGGTGACGTAAAGTGGCCCTTCTTCTAGAATTTTGCCGTACTCGTCTGCAGGAATGAGTATGAAGCGGACACGGGAGTCGGCTTTGAAAAACATCTTCATTGATTGGCTCGCTCTTGTAGTCACAGAGCTATCCCCACTGACTTTAACTTCCATCACCAGCTCCTCCAGCCGCATTTGATCCGTGTTGTAGTAAACCCGGATGGGCATCCCCGAGGCGTTGGCCACATGGGTGATTGTGCTCCCCATTATTGATTTCGGAGACAATGATCTGTGGAGTAAGTGTGAAAGAGGCAGTGATGCCTAATGAATTGCAATTATCAAGCACCTTTTGAGGATCTATGGCACTTTACAGCGAGGTGGGTGGTGATGCAGGTTTATCTTGACCACATGACGCATCTATTAATGTTGCTCAATGTAATATAAGACCTTGTAGGCATGTGGGCAGGTATTTGGACTTTGGACAAAACTGCTCTGGTTATTTTTCTCTTTCCATGGGATTGTGAACAACAGCAGTTTGTTTCTGCGGCAATAACTAACCTAAGGAAGGTTAGATGAGCCGAGTTATCAGATTCATGTTAAGAAAAACAGGCATATTGACAATCCAACTTAAAAGTTTGTGGAATTAGTTCACTGAAGCCAAAGGTTACTTTGTGAACTTTACCCAGAAGGGTTTAAGATGAATCTGCCTTAGTTGGACTCCCCACCCACTTTGTTTCATAAGTGGCTTATCTGAAAATCAGAAAAATCAGAAAGCCAAAACTAAGGTCTCTATATGTTTGTCTATGGGTATGTCAACTGCGTCTTTTTGTTTCTGTGACCATAACTAATTATAACTATATGGACGGTTTAAATGAGACAAGGATATTATGTTTTCGTTGCAGTTTGTTTGTCTGTTTGCAGGATTATATGCAAAAACTACCGGCCCGATTTTCATGAAACTTCGTGGAAAGGTGTCAATAGGCTAGGCCTACTTGTAACAGACTGAGAGATGAAAAAATATACTTACCAAGGACAAAAGGCAGATTTACCAAGTCTCAAAAGACGAAAAGTAGACTGTCTTCCTGTAGCTACTTAAAAAAAAAAGTAGCTCACTAACGGAATAGGGTCTACCCATCCAACAAGAAGACTAGAGCCGAGTCCGGAATCTGTGCTGGCAATTCGGTTTTGCTTTTTCCGCTTTTGGCACGAAGCTTCAACGGAGACTCTCCCTATTTACTTTGCTTTGCCGAACTGAATTGTGGAGTCGGCAACGGTCAACTGCAATCTGGCCGAGTGCGGCTGGCAACTTGACAGCCTAGGGCGTTGGCAACATGCAGTAGCGCCGATGCTGTGCGCGTTTACTCGTACCGGATCCACATTAACCCGTATGTGCCGGTGTGGCACCTGTGGTCATTTCTTGAACCCGTTGATTACAAAAAATACAATGTGAAGTGCTTCTCAGTGGCAGGGAGAACAAACTGTAAATTACTACTCTTAATCACATTAGCCCAGTAAAAACATTCACATTATTTGATTCCCTATCCCTATTGAATACTAAGCTTTGCTCAACTCACTGGCAACAGTATTTGTGTAGAAGAATATGAAAGTATAGGCGTCTTTAATATTAAAGTATAAGGTGTTTCCCAGGGAGCACAATGCTGATTCAAAATGTGTATGTGTTAACTGGACTGTGAGGGACTTTAGATGAAAGTTTTGTACTTGAAGTCAATGTACTTAAACTTTTTTCAGTTTAAGTACATTGAGAGCAACTAAACCCAGAAAAAAATCCTTGTATGTGGAAATATACTTGGCCAATAAATAAATAAATATGATTCTGAAAGTACCTGCAAAGTGAGTAAATGTTAATGAAAGTGTATCCTCTTCATTTCTGTAGAAATAGTGTGCATGCCTACCTTGGCCACCAGGGGGCGAGCTCTGACATGCTCTGATGTTTTATATTTTTATTTTTGAGTTAAATGGTATGACACCAGGATCATGATGAAATATGGCGAATTAGGATAATTTTGAGTGATCGACTTTATGGGGGTTAATACTATTCCAAACAAAATGTATCACGGCAATAAAGACATGATATTTGGCATTTTATTGAAGCACAACTTTAATATAATATTCAGCTATTGATTTCCAGATTTGTAATGACTGACAAAAATGTGAATGTTATACTAAAGTTTTCAACATTGTCTTGAAATGAATGAGATGGATTATGCTCAGGTCATAAAGTGCTCAAGTTATTGTATTGATATTCAGGTCAATTTGGTCTGGTCTGAAATATGTTTTGTAACAAAGTGCATATTGACTACATATGTGACTTATTATAGAATTCCATAGGTAGAGGTAAGACACTGTAAACACTTTGTAAACACTGTAGACACTTTGTTGCATGATCTGCTCTCTTTCAATTGAACAATCCATGAGCTGGCGCTCTTTGACTGAGAGAGAGAGGGAGAGAGAGAGAGAGAGAGAGAGAGAGAGATTTGTTGTTGGGACTCATTTTGACCAAGGGGATGCATCTTCTTTTCAAGTATCTTTCCTCTGGTTAGGATTGAGAGGACAGTGCACCTCTCAATTAACACACGCCGAAGAACATACAGTATCAGGCTCTGGTTAAATGGTGCGATATGGAGTATTTTGTTGCCAAAAGATTTAAATGTTTGCACACCATAACCATATAATTCTGAGGGAAACGCCTCAGGTCTAAATTAGTATTTTTTACCATTTACCATTTACATTTGACCATTTACCATTTGCAATTACCATTATCCTGACGCTTCTTCTAAGTTGTTTTTATTCATGCAGGCAAATGCCAACTGACTTGGAAACGGATTCCAGTGTTGCTCTACAGGAACCAACCCATATTTCAGCAGCTATATGATGGCAGTGTAGTTAATAATAACACACGATCAACCTTATCAGCATGTAAATGTTCAACTAAATGCCTTTTCAGATTTTAACATTGTCTTAAGATGGATGAGTTGGGTTTTGCTTAAGCCACAGGTCCACGCTCAGGTTATTGTATTGACTAACTGGTCAATAAGGGGACCCCATGAGATTTGCTGTGTAACAAAGTGCATTGTGACTGCAAAGATCACGTGTTCTTATGATGTAATTCCAAAGGTAGACAGAGGAAATGATTTAGGGTGGCCCCCTTCTATTTAATAATGCCCATATGTGTTGTCTCTGGCATCGTTTAACTGGTCTGCGTTCATTCAGTGGAATAATCCATCAACTGGTGCTGTCTGACTAGAGTCCCTGTCAAAGCCTTAAAAAAGTGACACCTTTACTAGTGGAGAACGACAGATTTACATATCAGGGAATATCAATACATTTTCCTTTATACTGCATACTACATTCATCTATGTATTGAACTCTTAATGAGAGAGAGAGAGGGGGGCGGGAAAAAAGTAAGAGAGATTTGTTGTGGAGACTCATTTTGACCTAGAAAATGCAACTCCTCTGGTTTAGTGAGTTCTACTTGCTCATCCAATACTTGACATTCTGAAGGGAAGAAGCACACCAGAAGGTGTAATATGCAGTTTTTGTTGCCATGAACAAAACTGTTTAAGGACCTACCCATATAATCCTGATGGACAGGACTGAATATATATATATATATATACACACATACACACACACACACATATATATATATATATACAGATGGCAGGTGACTTGGAATGGATTGCAACACTGTACTGCTGTACTGGGTCGACCCCAGATCTGACAGACTCAGCAGCTATACCCAGACAGGCGCCCCATGGCTTTCACATGTCTCGCCGGCATGCAACCCTTTGGGGCCTACATGTGAATCCTGAATGTCTTTGGGAGGCCTGGCCAGCATGATTCATTGTAAAGAATAGGGCAATGTGTATTTGGGGAAAAATGTAAAAAAAAAAGAATATATAGTTTCCAGTATACTGACTTGCATTGTCTGATTCTTCATTTATCATTCATTTAAAGTTCTGACACAAACAATACCCACACTCTGTCATGAGTGTCTAAAGCAGCCAGTTCAATGTCAGATCCATGGTATTTGTAGAAGGCAACATCATGTGTAACATGTTTTAACATGTTTTCATGTGTAACATGCCGAGAGGACACACTGATTATGATACCTTAATCAGTCAGTCTGGCAAAGCCTACTTATTCTCAAACCACATATTTATAACTATTATAATCATTCGTTATAATAATCACTATAACTATAGCTCATCTTACTTATCAGGTTGAATCACTACTACTAGGCTACTGTATCTGAAATATAACAAGTTGAGGTGGCGACAGTCGCGTCAAATACACACTTCCTGCTGAAACTGAGCCAATGGGATTTTTCATTCTGCATGTGAGCTGGCTGTCGTGTGTACACAAAAGGTTTCGACTTAATCCATCTGGTTTCCAAGTCAATTAACAGCTGGTCAACTATACTATTAGGCTGTCGAATAAAAAACAACTGCCATTTTTGAGTGGATTATGTTACGCCTCTCTTTGGAATTACACTGGCCTATTTTAACGCGCTGAAATTATTTGACTCAACAGTTTACAGTTGAAGAGTTTGTTATCCAAGGTAAGTGTGTTTAGGATTTATATTAGCTCACCACGTTAACGCAAAGCAAAACTCTGTTATCCATGTCTTGGCTTTTAAATGTTTAACGTTGATTCACAAATTGAAATGAGTTAGCAAACTTAATGAAAGTTTGCCTACTTTTAGGTGAGAACAATTAGCTTGCTATCGTAGTTATGACAGCTAGGATAACCTAATTCCATTTGGTTTCGGCTACGCTAGGTTTGCAAACCAGTATCTTCAGCACTTTCTGATAGAGTTTTTGCCACCTGTATTTACACGAATTCATTTACCAACAGATAGCTAACTCATTCATACACAATTAACAGTGACGCTAGCAATAGCTCTCCTTTTCCATAGGTTTACCTTACGCCTACGTATGTTGACTAAGCTCCGCTAACTAGCTACCTGTGATAGCTACTGAGCCTAAATAAGGATTACAATTGCGTTACAATTAAACTATATCGTTATTGTTTTGTGTCATTCAATAATTGTTAAAGTGACGTGTTACGTGTTTAGTAAGTGTCTTTGCTGATTGAGTTATGAATACGTAGGTTACCGCTATAGCCTGTACATTAAAGGCTAGTCAGCTATTCTAGTCGTTACACTTTTTGTTTAATTCAGCTCCTCACGGTCCTCTACCTGTCCGTTCAGTGTTTGCGGTAAAAACAATAATAATAATAATAATAATAATAATCCGATGTTACTAGGCTACAGCCCTGGCTCTGTAAACTGCAAACAACAACCAACAAAAACTGCATACTGTATCTTTAAGTTAGATAAACATCCAGGAAACGTATGGTTACTGGTGAAGTGACCAAAAGTAAGTTACTGATAGATAACGTTAACGTACATGAGCATGAATTTAGCTGTCAGTCAGGATCTTATGGCCTCAAAAGGATATCCTGCTCCGAAATCTGATCAGTAAGATAGTTATCTTTACCTAAAATAGAGATAGCATTGTAAGAGTTCTCATCAAGATTCAGAGGAGGATGATACCATAAAGTT
Organism: Clupea harengus; assembly: GCF_900700415.2. Taxonomy (NCBI): domain Eukaryota; kingdom Metazoa; phylum Chordata; class Actinopteri; order Clupeiformes; family Clupeidae; genus Clupea; species Clupea harengus. Next base: position 22,674,891 of record NC_045160.1, read on the forward strand.
ATTCTCATCTCGTTAGTGTTTGCCATTAGGCTCCTTTCTCAAAACTCTGCTTGGTCAAAAAGCAGATGTGGCAGACTCACGTTTAATTTTAAATCTTTACCACTGTTTTGTGTTATCCTAAATGTGTTATCCTAAAGCAACTCTACCTACTTTAAATAGGTCATCATGTATGCACAGAAGGATTAAATCAATTTCGCTCTTTGCTGGAATTTCGGGCCAGATTAGTTGGAGGTTGACTGCAAGTGAGGTTAGATGAGGCAGGCAAACCCTCTCAATAATGAAACTGATGTAGGTGTGAGAGGATGCTCATATATTAAGGAAGGTGAGGGTTAAAACACCAGAACAATGGTTGTAGGGTTAAAGGTATTTAGTCTGTGTTGATAGAGACACTACAGACCAGTATGTTAAGGCAATTGATCTTTTTAGGGTCTCACACTGTGTTTTGCCTGGTGTGTGTGTGTTGTCATGATCATCAATTTGGCTTCTCACCGAGTCTGTTGACAATAGTGTGTAAATGAGCTCAGGTGTGTCTTGTAGGTCATAACCTTGAACCTTTCAGGTCATCATAACCTTTCAATAAAGTAAGGCTCACTCCATGGCTCATGCTAGGTCTTTTTTTCTTCAGTTTTCTGAACACTGAAATTAATATTCAGTGTTTAAGCATACATGATTGTTTGCCTGTGTTGTACTTGTTTGTTTATTGCCTGTTGTCTGAGTTGCAGGAGTCGAATGGCCTCTAGTGTGAACGTGAAGACGGAGAAGCGCCCGGCTCCCAACCCAGAGGATGGCCACACGAACCCTAAGAAGGCCAGGTACCCTCACAACATGTAATATAACCTATGACCTCCCTCGCAGCCTGCTAACTGTGTGTGTTGAGTCTGGCCCAGGTGTGGCCCAGATGTGGCCCTGACCTGGCACAGAGTAGAGATGGTGCCTCTGCACTGCTGCTGTAAGCATGCCAGCGTCCTTCACGAAACGTGTCCGAATACTGTCACAGTATTGTCACAGTGTTGGGAACTCACGTGGCTCTAATGGTAGCCCAAATGGGTTTGACTGGCACTGATTAGGTGCCGCAAAGGCAAGAACTGAGATCTTTGTTAGGGCCGGTTGTTTGAAACGACTTGTAGTCTTTGTTGAACATGTGGGAACATCTCAGGAGGATATGGTTTTATTTAAAACTGTATCCACAAAAGACACACCATTAAACACATTATTTGTCGTGAGTTTATTTCAGTGCAGCCTTGCAGGTAATATTCACTGCATAAAAAGAACTAACCAAATACTGCATGGCTGTGTTTTAATGACCAGATACACACCACATACACAAACAGGATTGTGTTGGCATGAATCAAATTATTACACAAAAACTTCCACACCCACCCACCCACCCGCACATACATACACCCTTACTTGTGCGTGTGCCCTCTTACTGTTCCGTTACCCCTGGCAGGAAGCTGTTGCCCAGCCTGAAGACGAAGCGGGCGCGGGAGTTGGTGCTGGTGATCGGCACAGGCGTGAGTTCGGCGGTGGCACCAGAGGTGCCCGCGCTGCGCTCCTGGAAGGGCCTGATCCAGGCGCTGCTGGACGCCGCCAACGAATTCGACCTGCTGGAGGAGGAGGAAAGCCGGCGCTTCCAGAAGAGTCTGCAGGAGGACAAGAACCTGGTGCACGTAGCCCACGACCTCATCCAGAAGCTGTCACCGGTAAGCCACACGCAGGGGCGCAGATGGCACTGGGGACAGGGGGGGACATGTCCCCCCCCAGATTCATAGTGACCCCGATCCGTCCCCACCACTGTCCCTACGTAAGGCGACAATCATCAGTTAATAACTCTGCACAGCTGATTAGGCGATGTTAGCGTCCCCCCCAGTTCAAAAATCCCATCTGCACCGCTGGCCACACGAGCTGCTGCCGGCCTGGTCCATGCTGACACAACCAGGCAGTGATATGATGAGACTTCATGCTGTGTCATAACAGTTCTCAAAACATTAGCTTAGCTTTGCTCGCTTGTTTTGTCGAAGCTAAGTTTTCGCTGACATTATAGTCTGGAAACCCTATTTGTGAAATTAATGACTCAGCCACTCTGAAGGTTCGGACCAATCGGCGACCAGTAGGGATGGCTGAGTGTAAAGGCATTGAAGTGAAGGATTTGTTTTGAAATGTAGTAACAACAATGGCGGCAGTGCTAGAGCTGGACGAAGCAATACAAACAGTTGTAGCAACGCTAGCAAACCTCAAAGAATTGAGACCATAGCAAGAAGAATGTGTACATTTATTCATCAAGGGTGAAGACATTGTTCCCTTACTGCCAACGGGGTTTGGGAAAAGGCTAATGTATCAGCTTGCACTGTTAGTGGCTAAATGGGACATTCTCAGCAATCTCACAGTGGTCAATGCCAATTGGTTAAAGGCTGGTCCAGTGGTTTCAAAATTAACCAGAGGTCTATCGCCCATTACGACGCAATGACTGGAAACAATCCCCAGTGGAGCGTGGCAAGACCCTGTCTACCCACAAAGTGGATTTGGGTCTGGGTATACCAGGCTATCAAAACATAGCAGTTTGTTTACTACCTGTATCAATAAATACAGTTTTCCCTTGGTTTGGTTGGTTTCTATTGGCAAGGCCCTAGCATTACTCGACAGGCTTTCTATGTGAAGTCACTTCTTGGTCTTGCATGACCTTAACTCCTGTCTTCAAAACACTGGAGGCTAGTATCATCTTATGACGTGACATGAGATGACATGATAGAAATAACAGTGAAAGTGCTCACACAGATGAGCAGATTAAGTGGGTAAGACAGCATGAATCATTGCCAGGATTCCGATAACAGTTAATCACACAGCAGACATCCAGACAGCGGAAACAAAACAAAACAGTATGCTTCCATTTTTGTGTTGTCGCAGCCTGCATTGATATCAGCTGCTGTTAAGCCGTTGAGGGTCACATATCTTGGAAGTAAAAGTTGTCCTGTGCCATACCATAGGTGACCAGATGACTGTTGAGACGCACTTTAATGTGCCGTGTGGGTGTTGTGGCAGGAAGACCATTTGCACTTACACACAGAGGCATACATGCATTAGGGTTGTGTCTTCTATCTCTAGGTTACATTCCCCCTTTTTTGCCCAATTCAGACTTTCGTTGGCCGTCTTTTCTGATTCCCTTCACAAGACCTATGCATGGTTGTTCAATGTAGCGCCTCTGCAGACACTAGTAGCGTGGCATGAGCCCTGCCCTGGGACCTGGATGCTTTCGAAGGGAGCTATGAGTGTTTATCACCACTTTCCCATGCCACTGGGTCAGTCTTGGAAAAACATGGTGGATTTGGCTGACCCTGCTCTGCTTGCCTGGTGCAGGGTGCCGTGTGGTAAAATAACAAAGCTAATCTGAAAGGGAAGGCCCTGTGTGTGTGTGTGGGGGGGGGGGGGGGGGGGGAGAGAGCCAGGCAGCCCAATTCCACTAACTGATCTTGGCCAATGGTTATAGAGAGCTGAAAACGGAAAGGAAGTTTCATTAAAACATTTACAACACAGTTAAGAAGTTAATCTCAGTTTGTGGTGGATTTTTTTGCTATTTGCACAGTGAAATGTTCCTGCGGCTGCACACAGTGTCTGAGTTGCTATGGCTGCACACAGTGTCTGAGTTGCTATGGCTGCACACAGTATCTGATTTGCTATGGCTGCACACAGTGTCTATGGCTGCACACAGTGTCTGAGAGACCTCCGTGTCGAGGTGGTCACTGAATCTGGCCCACATTAGCTCAGCTGCTTTCTTTTCATAAGGAAAGACACACACACACACACTGGCCCAGACACAAACACACACAAACACACACACACACACACACTGGCCCAGACACACACACACACACACACACACACACACACACACACACACACACACACACACACACACACACACACACACACACACACACACACACACACACACACACACACACACACACACACACACACGTCAGAGAGGTGTGGGCTGGGTGTTTGTTGGATAACTTCCTTCCTGTAGAAGTGGATCCTGGGCTCCAGCTGGGCTGATTTATTATCAACAGAGCCTCTTGCTCTCTCTCTCTCACTCTCTGTCTGCCTCTCTCTCTTTCTTTGTCTTCCCCCTCTCTCTTTGCAGGCACGCAGCTAGAGGAAGATTCAGTCTGCCATTCATTCGAGTATGTAACATGCAGTTAGCTGTTAAATAGAGAGTACCTGTAGTATTCTCAATGTAGCCTACCTGTAAGAGTACATAACACACTCGTTGTGAGGTGTGTGTGCGTTTGTTTCCTCGGCTGGACTTCCATCAGCTCCTGCCAGGTCTTTTGCGCACAAGGCCAGCTCAGTGTTATGAGAATTGGGCCTTCGTAGACACCCCGTAATCTCTCCAACAGTCACTCCACACTTTCCACATTCCTCCTCTCTCTCTCCCCTCCCCTCCCTCCATTTTTCTCCTTCACATAAACAGTCCTCTCATTTAGCGCTGCTTAGAGGTTAGGCTTGGGTCAAACGTGAGGCAAAGCCCAGCTGTTCGGAGTAGGAGACTGACCTGAGGATTTTTAATCCTAATTTTGAATTAGGCCTCTTTAGTTTGGGAAATGTGTTTGATTGGATTACGTACATGCAGTGTTTCAGTGGACGGAGTTTTCAAACAAAGGGGTAAAACTAATCACAAAGCAAATGTACTTGAGATATGTGAAGTGTGCTTTACATGTTCAATCTTGGTATTCAGCTTTCAGTCCGATAAGTCCTAGTGAGTGATCATATGGATTTAGCATTTCACCACGTTGTCCTTTTTTAAGTTTTTAAAATGATCTGTGTTTTTGGCTGCTTACATATTTTCACATGACCTTTTTTGGCCAAAGGAAAGGAAAAAGCACCGTATCACGCTACATGCTATAGGTTTCTATACCACCCAAACAACCAACCAGATAAACAAGCAGTGTGAATGACGTGTGTGCACACAAGAGTCCTGTCCTTAGCATCATGATAAAAGTTCACCTACTCATAGCTCTGCATCAGCACTCATCTTCCTCTCTCTTCCTTTTCTTGTCATCCTCTCCTCTCCCTCTCTCTTTTCTCTTCTCACATTCCCTTTTTTTTCTCTCCCCCTCTCCCCCTATGCCCCTAGCGGACCGGTAACGTGCGCTCCACGTTCTTCAAGGATTGCCTGTACGAGGTGTTCGACAGCCTGGAGAGCAAGATGGAGCACTCGGGGAAGCACCTGCTGCGCTCCGTGCTGCAGCTGATGGAAAACGGCGCGCTCGTGCTCACCACCAACTTCGACAACCTGCTGGAGATCTACGCCGCCCACCAGGGCACGCGGCTCGAGTCCCTCGACCTCACCGACGAGAAGCAGGTAGCGGAGACGAACACTGCGCGACTTTCAGTTAGCATAGCATACAGTCGGCTAATGCGTATGAGTGGGTGTTTGATCCAGAGACACTGCATGACTGCATAACACATACACTGTAAACCCGAACAAGTTCAGAGTACTTAAAACTTTTGATGTAACCGATTACATAATAAAATTTGAGTACATATATTATTATTTTTAAGTAAACTTAACTTAAAAATGATACATCGGCTATACTGATTTATTTTGTTATCGTTTTCATAATTTTTAAGTTCTCTGACCTTATATTCAAATATTTTTATACTTAAAACTTTTAACCTCTATGTACTAAATTATTTTCACTCAACAACACAAAATAAAATTAAGTTTTAAGCCTTAAAAATCAAGTTCAGTGCACTTCATATTGGTGAAAGAGTTCAACTTAATTATTCTGAGTAAATAATACTTAATAAGCTTACTTTTTTAAAGTTAACTCCGCTTGATTATTCTGAGTAGGTAATACTTAAATAGCTAACTTTTTTTAAGTGAGCACTACTTATTTTCAATTATTGACCACATATACTGATTTTCTGGTTCTGTTTACAAACTGACTTTAAACTGAAAGTTACTCTACAAGACACATTCAAATCTATGTAAGATTTCTATTAAAAAGAGTGAGATGAGAAAAACTTAAGAGGTATCACATCATTTATATTTCTTGTAAAACAACTGACAAAATAAAAGATTACATCAAAGCTTTAAAGAACAGCGTTACAAAGTTAACAAGTCAACAACAAATCGTTTATTTCAACAAATCATTTTTTAAGGTGAGTAAGGACGTTTTCAGAGGTTTGTTGTCATCCAGACACATAAAAATGTTCTGTATGAGAATGTGCGTGAGTTTTTTGGGATATTCTAAATTGAAAGCATGTCAGGCCAAACAACAACATAAATGCCTCAGAAAACCTCTGCACCCAATTCAAAGATGTTCTCGCAGCTGAAGGGGTCGGGACCCGATGTAAGGAGAGCAACAGGAGCATCATCAAAATCTGGCTCCTCTTCCTCCTGCAAAACACCATCAATACAATTACCAGGAGAGTTTCAATGGAAACACTTACAAAAAACCTGACAGAAATGAACAAAAATGCAAATATATTCTGGAATTATTTTCATTATGTAAAATACCTGAAGACACAATCAGATTTTGTTATATTTATGGATATTAACAGGGCTTACATTGCAGGTATTGAACACCAAAACCAGTCCGTGAAGCCTTCTGCCTGTACACAAAAATATCTCCTTTGGTTGACTCTTCTTATATGTCTACATCAAATCGGTTTGTTGTTTATATGCAACACGAATGCTGTCAGGAAGAATATTGTAGGTCTTAACTGAAGTTCTCGACCATTATTGTTAGCTTGCTGCTAACACTTTTATTCATCAGATCCATTAAAACACATAGAAGCTAGCTAGCTGCTAAAAAGTTACATATAACATTAGCATGCTGATATGAATTATATGGGGTTTCTGTAGAACATGAGTTGTTTTCAACATAAACAATTGATTGTTGTTTACTTTGCACATGAACATACTTGGGGGGAAATAACCCACTAACTAGCTCTTTAGCTTCCTAGCCGCCAGCGCCAACAGTCGCGCAACTGAACTTGCTACTTGACAGCCAAAACGTGATTACTCAATAATAATTACAAAGAGGGAAATTCGCCACTTCTTATCGCAATTTCACTTGCTCCCGCAATTTTGTCGCAACAAACACCTAAAAAACACTGTTTACTTACCAGATAAGGACGCTTAGCAGCGACAGGATTACTAAAATATCTCCTTTGATGGGGTGACCAGACGTCCTCTTTTACCCGGACATGCGGCCGGCAGTGATTGCAAAATCGTCCGGGATTTTGCCTCGTCGGATATTTGTGTTTCTCTGGGTCCTTCACAAACTAGTTTTTACGCCCTTACAAGTTTAGGAAAGGGTATCTCCCTTACGTTCCACCTTCTAGCACAAGCTCTGACTGTAGCGAGAACTGTCATTGGTCGACTGGCCTCTCAGTGTTGCCAGATGCACGATAATTATCCTCCAAAGACGATCATTTTGAGCATTTAATACGATACTTCACCATTTCCAATCTGGCAACACTGAGCACCGTGCCGTTTCCACTAGTTCCATTGTTTACAACAGCACATGACATCTGCATGTGGAAAAGATGTCAAAATTCCGTCGCGGGGGGAGGGAGCGGGGTCATCTGTATGCTACACACTACCACGCCCCTCCCCGCGACGAAGTGTCCTCTTTTTCACAAACTCACACCCTACGAAGTTGGTCGACTCCTCTTCTACAGGAGGAACATGCTTATAGAAGTCTAACTGATACTATACAATTATTAAGTCTGCTGTCTCCGTCTCTCATCACAAGATCTCTGATTCTGTTCTGAACTAGTCCTGCAACGACGTTGATGACGTCAGACGTCACGTTTGAATGAAACTAAAAAAATATGAGTTATCAGGCAATGTTTACTCAAACAAATACATTCCAATACAATTAAAACGTCTTCATCTGCTCAGAAAACTAACACATTTAAAGTTGTGTCAACTAAATACCAGGTTTTAAGTACTGAATACATAATGTTAATAAGGTAGCCGTCCAACTACATGCCCGCTGGACCCCATCCCATCCAACATCCTTCAAGCCATATCGCCTGCCGTCTTACCGGCAATAACACAGGTGATTAATGCTTCATTTAATTCTGGAACATTTCCTTCTCTTTTCAAAGTGGCTCGGGTAACGCCGCTGCTCAAGAAGCCGTCTCTCGATCCCACTCAGGTGGAAAACTATCGACCGGTCTCACTTCTCACGCTCCTATCTAAAACCATTGAGAGGGCAGCTTCCAAACAGGTCACCGAGTTCCTGTCAAAGAACAATCTCCTCGATCCGAACCAGTCTGGCTTCAAAAGCGGTCACTCCACCGAAACAGCCCTGTTGTCTGTAATGGAGGCCTTAAAAACAGCTAGAGCAGCAGCTCAATCCTCGGCTCTCGTCCTGCTTGACTTATCAGCTGCGTTTGATACAGTCAACCACCGCATCCTTCTGTCCATACTGTCAAGTATGGGCATTTCTGGCAATGCGCACTCCTGGTTTGAATCCTACCTCACTGGGCGCTCGTTCAACGTGTCATGGCAAGGTCAGCTGTCTGTACCTCACCGCCTCACCACTGGGGTGCCCCAAGGCTCGGTGATGGGACCACTTCTCTTTGCCATTTACACCACCTCGTTGGGCCCTATCATCCGCTCGCATGGTTTTTCCTACCACTGTTATGCCGATGATACTCAACTGTTTCTGTCTTTCCCTCCTGAGGACACCACGGTCTCGACGCGGATTTCGGACTGTCTCGCTGATATATCCACATGGATGAAAAATCACCACCTTCAGCTGAACCTGGCCAAAACGGAACTGATGGTCTTCCCAGCCAAACAGGTCATCCACCACAACATCAAGATCAATACTGACTCTTTATCTCTTGCTCCATCCAAAACAGCAAGAAACCTCGGGGTCATTATTGATGACCAACTGACCTTCACGGCCCACATCGCCTCTGTCTCCAGGTCGTGCCGCTTTGCGCTATACAACATCCGCAAAATCAGGCCGTACCTAACCCAGTATGCCACCCAGCTGCTGGTGCAAACCTTGGTGAGCTCCCGCCTTGACTACTGCAACGCCCTCCTAACGGGCCTGCCGGCTTGCGTGGTGAAACCACTACAGATGATCCAGAACGCGGCGGCGCGTCTGGTGTTCAACCAACCGAAAAGGGCACACGTCACCCCGCTACTCATCGAGCTCCACTGGCTGCCAGTAGCTGCTCGCATTAAGTTCAAGTCACTTATGCTTGCCTACAGAGTGCTTACTGGTTCTGCTCCCACCTACCTAAATGCTCTTGTAAGGGCAAATGTTACACCCAGGACGCTGCGCTCGTCTAGTGAGCGTCGTTTGGCACTGCCGTCCGTGCAAGCACGGCAATCCAGACTATTTTCATTTATAGTTCCACGTTGGTGGAACGAACTGCCTAGTACTACCAGAGCAGGGGCGTCCCTCTCTACCTTCAAGAAGCTTTTGAAGACCCAACTCTTCAGAGAGCACCTCCCCTCCTAACTGGCACCTGACTAGCGCTTAACTTGCACTTCAGCAGTTACATTCCTGCACTTCTTTTTCCTCTTTTCTAGGTTGTTGTTTTTCTAATTCTCATGTAAAGTAGTATTTATTGTTACACCATGCTTTTTTATTGCTCTTAGCTTGACTGTTCTCTCCCTTGTACGTCGCTTTGGACAAAAGCGTCTGCTAAATGACTAAATGTAAATGTAAATGTAAGTTAGTAGAACTGTTTGGGTTTACAGTGTACAGGGTGCTGATGTGTAACTTTAAGGGGATTTTGAGCTAGATTGGCAATGGCCATTATGCCATGACTGTTGTAGAGTTCAAGAGTGTATGAACTCCCTCTCCCTCTCTTTCCTCTCTCTCTCTCTCCCTCTCTCTGTCTCTCTCTCTCTCTCTCCCTTTCTCCTATTCGTCCACCCCTTCAGAGGGGAAGTGTCCTCACAAAACAAAACATGTAGTCTGCAACAGGTCCTCTCTTGTGTGTATGATTGTGTGTGTGTGTGTGTGTGTGTGGCTGTGATGCAGGAAATCTGGGTAAAATAGAGCCATCTTTGTTGGGGAGGTTGTAAATAGCACCCAGTGGAAATGTTTGAACAGGTGCTCTAGTATTTGCCTTCCGCATTTAATGTATAATTAGACATTGGAAATGGACAACAGACTTTTTGATGTTAACTTCTTTGGGAACACATGTAGTTGTGATAGCTCCCAAAAATAGATGATTTGCTAGTATGTAACATTGTAATAACGTTTATGAAACACTTAAGGTCTTCAGCACCTCTTCAGTGAAAGATTCCGAGCTCGTCGTCAGCAGTGCCACAGATCGTAAACCCTTCTCTTTGATGCAGCAGCATTCTTTTATATTGGGCATTACACACTAGCTGTAAAATCTCAGTTGTTTCCATGCAGTGTTTGAGTCAGACCAGAGTTTCAGACATCTGCCCCAGCTGTTGTTTGACTCAAACAGCCCATTAAGGTTTGTCTTTGGTTATAACTGGCATGTGGCGTGGAACATTAGGGCCCTCTGTTCAGGAGTCGTAAAGTGAGCTGGTCTGCTCTGAAAGGCCTGCTCTGCCCACCCCACTCACGACTCTCCACTCACGACTCTCCACTCACGACTCTCGACTCTCCACTCGGGACTCTCGACTTAGACTCCACTCACGACTCTCCACTCATGACTCTCGACTCACCACTCATGACTCTCGACTCTCCACTCACGACTCTCGACTTAGACTCCACCCACGACTCTCCATTTGGGACTCTCGACTTAGACTCCACTCACGACTCTCGACTCATGACTCTCCACTCACGACTCTCCACTCACGACTCTCTACTCTCCACTCACGACTCTCGACTTAGACTCCACTCACGACTCTCCACTCATGACTCTCGACTCACCACTCATGACTCTCGACTCTCCACTCACGACTCTCGACTTAGACTCCACCCACGACTCTCCATTTGGGACTCTCGACTTAGACTCCACTCACGACTCTCGACTCATGACTCTCCACTCACGACTCTCCACTCACGACTCTCTACTCTCCACTCACGACTCTCGACTTAGACTCCACTCACGACTCTCCACTCATGACTCTCGACTCTCCACTCACGACTCTCGACTTAGACTCCACTCACGACTCTCCACTCACGACTCTCAACTCACGACTCTCCACTCACGACTCTCCACTCACAACTCTCAACTCACGACTCTCCACTCATGACTCTCGACTCTCCACTCATGACTCTCGACTTAGACTCCACTCACGACTCTCCACTCACGACTCTCCACTCACGACTCTCGACTTAGACTCCACTCACGACTCTCCACTCTCCACTCATGACTCCACTCTCCACTCATGACTCTCGACTCTCGACTCTCCACTCATGACTCTCGACTCACGACTCTCCACTCATGACTCTCGACTCACGACTCTCGACTCTCCACTCATGACTCTCCACTCTCCACTCATGACTCTCGACTCACGACTCTCCACTCATGACTCTCCACTCATGACTCACGACTCTCCACTCATGACTCGGCCCCCAGCTCATTCATATCTCTCTGGCCAGGTGTCTGTGGGCTCTCACTCTCTCAAGCACAATGAGGGGGATTTAGCATGGCACTCTTTGTGCTCTCACTCTCTCTAAAACAATGAGGGGGATTTAGCATGGCACTCTTTGTGCTCTCACTCTCTCTAAAACAATGAGGAGGATCTAGCATGGCACTCTTTGTGCTCTCAGTCTCTCAAGCACAATGAGGAGGATCTAGCATGGCACTCTTTGGGCTCTCACTCTCTAAAACAATGAGGAGGATTTAGCATCGCACTCTTTGTCATTTGAGCTCCACTGCCACCCCTTTAAATTAATGATTTGTTCTCCAAAGTGTGTGTCTGTTTACATCTGTTTATGTCTGTGTCTGTGTATGTGCATGTATTTGTGTGTGTGTTATTAAATGATGTGACCTATTTGTTGGTACTGTTGAGTCCCAACCCAGAGGAACCAGTGAGAATCTGGTATGGGAGCATTAAATAGTGAAATAAATTCATTTTGTATGTGTGTGTGTGTGTGTGTGTAGGTCCTGGAATGGGCTCAGGAAAAGAGGAACCTGAGTGTGTTGCACATTCACGGCGTGTACACAAACCCCAGTGGGATCGTGCTGCACCCAGCAGGCTACCAGAACGTCCTGAGGAACACTGAAGTCATGGTGAGCCAGGACCTTTTAAAATGTTTACTTACACACACACAACCACAAACAGACTAACCCTCTCTGACCCAGGACAAACAAGTTGATTATTAACACAACATTTACTATCTATCTGTACTTACTATCTGTACTAAGCCTTAGAGTACGCCAGCTCTCATCAGAGGGACACGAGTGATTGCTCGATTTGCTATTGCTCATTTATTTGCAATTCAAGGAAAAAAACTTCCAGTAAACACATTTTCAGGCCAGTGTCAAGGAGGCGCTGCCTCCTGACTACATAGCCCAGTTTCTGAATCCCTGGAGTGAAAACAGCTGTGCGCAGCACGTGGAGCGCAGCTGTGCGTAATGATCGGGGTTGTAGCAATACCCCTGAGGCTCCAGCACAGCCTGAGCGTGAGCGATCACTCAGGGCTGCGTGATCTGATGTCATGTGGGGAAGCCCTGGTATCGACGTGGACCCTAGTTGTTTACTTAAGATCCCGGCTGAACAAATGCGGTCACTCTGCGAGTTTCACCTCGTCCACGAGCGAGATGGAGGGGTAGGGTTTTTACTTCTGACTCAGAGGGGGAAGACTTGAGCAATGGCAGCGTGATTGGAGCTTACTTTAACAATCTGTAGTTTGATGGCAGCAGGGAAGCGAAGTCAGGAAGTCAGGAAGTTTCCTGGTACCACACCTGCACTTTCCAGCAAACTTAATAGATAAACCTCTTTATCTGATTTGCAATTGTATCGTAACGGTGTTAATTATCGGACGGCGTGTGTTATCGGCAAACGTTCACGTTGTCATGTTAACCCATTATTAAACTGAGCATATCGAGTGTTAATCCATTATTAAAGTTAGCATTTTGATTTGTTTAACAGAATGGCCGATGTTTAACACTGTCCGATAACTGACATAGCTAAGGTATTGGTCTACGGTGAGCTTTATCTCACTTTTAATCTCGTCCTCCCTTTGATGAGACTGAGGCCTCGTCTGAGGTGTTTGTTAATATTATTTCATCTTCCTGAGAAGGAGTGATTTACGGTAGTTCATTGTTTTCCAGTTCACTTTGCTCTACCTCTCTCCCAGGTATGTTGTCCAACTCCCTCTCCCCCTCTACCTCTCAGTGTTTTCTCTCTCAATTCTTTTCCAGCTCACTTTCTTTCTTTCTCTTTTTATCACTCCAATTTTCTTTCTCTCTTTCTCACTCCAATTTTGTCTTTTTCTCTCTCCACCATTAACCCCCCCCCAACCTTCAGAGAGAGATCCAGAAGCTGTACGAGACCAAGTCGTTTGTGTTCCTGGGCTGCGGGCGGACGGTGGACGACACCACGTTCCAGGCTCTCTTCCTGGAGGCGGTGAAGCACAAGTCGGACCTGGAGCACTTCATGCTGGTGCGCCGCGAGGACGTGGGCGAGTTCAAGAAGCTGCGCGACAACATGCTCGACAAGGGCATCAAGGTCATCTCCTACGGCAACGACTTCACCGACCTGCCCGACTACTTCGAGCGGCTGGCCAATGAGATCTGCAACCACGCCTCGGAGACCAATGGCTGGGGTAAGGGCTTAGACTTAGATTTGGGTCTTTTGGTGTGTAGGTAGGTGTGTGGGTTCATTTAATTACCTTTTACAAGTCAAATCACACTGTACAGACAAACAGCAAAGACAGCCCAGAGGTGAGCGCTCTGATTGGTCCACATGCATGGCCCTTTAGCGGTTTATAGTTTTATAACAAATGTAGCAGAGGGGTACGCCGTTCAAGTGATTTTAAGTTTTGCACACGGCACGGTTTGCCGGTATAGCATACCTAAATGGACCCTAAGTGGATTTAAGTGTTTGTTTGTGTCTGAGACTGTGGGTTTAGGGTCATGCTGCCCTGCTCGTAGGCTCTCACTCTGGCTGAGTTTGTTTGTACCGTCACTTTATGTTCAGACACTAATGACCAGCTTGTTTAGAGTCAGTGGGCTAGAGCAAGCACTCACACTCACACACACTCTGACACACTCTCTCTCTCTCTCTCTCTCTCTCTCTCTCTCACACTCACACTCACACACACACACACACACACACACACACACACCTGCACTTTCTAACCCTTTCTTGTCTGTTCCTTGTCAGCGTCTCCCTACAACGAGGAGGAAACCCAAAATGGCTTCAGCTCACAGAAGAACCTCCTGCAAGGTTAGGGTTCCAGCCTGTCTGGCGTTGCCATGGCACCTCGCATGCACATGGCCTCTCCACCCAAAGGACCTGCTGTTGCATGACTGTGCGTCCTCTTCTGATTGGCTCTCTGTGTGATCTCTTTCTGTCAGTGCATGAATGACAAGCCTTTAGACGGGAACAGGGTACAGGGTTATTTCACAAGATTATGTTAATAGTATATATATATATATATATATAAAGCATCACATCAAAACATTGACTCCTTAGACTGGCATCCCTGTGTAGTGTGTATGAGACTAGTGTGTATGAAGTTGTGCCTGTGTTTGTGGAGTTCACCAGTTTCTTGTCTGTATGAAACACACATTATTGTTCTGGGTATATGTGTGTATATATATATATGTATTTAAGAAACGTTGTTCACCACAGCTGTCCTTCTTCTCTCTGTCCAGACAACCACTCTTGACAGGCGCAGGAGTAGGGAGTCTCAGGTCTTTCCCTCCGCAGTGTCCCCGTAGAATAGCAGTTCTTCCTCTTCCTGTTCCTCTTCCCCAGGTCTACCCTCCGTGGATTGACAGTGGAAGAAAGCCCCCCCCCCCCATCCCGTAATATCCTAATTCCTTGCCCCCCACCCATCCACCCTGCCCCCACTCAAACTGACAGCTCCCTAACCCAGCCCCATGACAGACTGATCATGCTTAAGCGCACAGTGAGTGATTAAGCCGACAGACACTCAAAGAAGATGAGTGCTCCAACACACCTTGATCTGTCCACCAAGTTGTTGTTGAACTCTGGACGCTACTTCCTGGTCCGAGCCCTCTGGAGCCGGACAGCAGCGGTTCTGGAAAAAGAAGCCAGTAGGACGATTAAGAGCTGACCATAGACGAGCTGAGACTGAGACTGGGTTTTTCATCTGTGTTATGCGTTTCTCAACCAGTCATTGTGCTACAACAGGCCGCTAATGTGGGCCTGTAGCTCAAGGAGAATACCATGGAGCAGACGTGGCAGGAGTTGGAGCTTTGTCTTTGAACATCAAAAGAAGAAAAAAAATGGAATGGTGGATTTCTCAATGGCTAGCATTTTGTATTTTATGTTACGTTTTTTGTCTACTGTTGTCTTTATGTATTTATATGTTCTCTTTTAGAATAAATACATTCAAAATGTATGGAAATTGTGGACAGGCCGTTTTCTTTTAATGTATGGTCACATGTGGCACACTAAAGAATTATGGCTGGTAAAACTGGGAAGGACTCCTTAGACTGTGAAGAAGCCTCTATAGTTTAGGACCTTTTAATATCAGTGGTGTAAGGAGGTAGTGACTGGACAATTTAATGTACATGAGGAAAAAACTAAAATCTTTATGTGATTATTGGAAATGTCAACTCTACTCTACCTATTAGTGCAGCTACTCTTGAAATAACACTTTGGAGGGTTGATGAAATGACACCAGCAGTCACAGGCTATAACAGCAGCTTTATTTAAGAAATGTTTGTACATTCTCATAAATTATGACAAAGTCTTCTCTATGTCGCTCTCGGTGCATGTTGCACTACTGCAAATCAAAGTGGGATAGTCAGGTCAGGGTTCAAAATGAACAAAATAAAATAAAACGGTAAAGAAAAGGGTTATGGGGCAACATTACTCTTACTCATCTCTGATCGGCGTCATGTACAATACTATCCAAATAGTTTGGCAGTTACACATGAAAGAAAATAATCATGTCATATCATGCCCCTAAAATGATTTTCATTTGAACAAATTCTTCACTTATTTTTGCTGTTGGGCATCCTTCTTACCCTGACAGGCTTTCCCAATTATAAGGTATTCATTGTTCTCTATCAGGTGGACTACAGTATTGTAAACTGTTCTGTTGTAATTAATAGAGCAGAAACTGTGAGTTCATATTTTGTTCCATCTTGAAACTACAGACTCTTGATTAATTGAAGCATTCAGCTGCACAATATACCTTGAAGGAAAACACAGGAGGTCGGCAAGGTGGGAAAAGAAATTAATAACTTAAAGCAAGATCAGGTTTGCCAGTAATCAATACGAAATCTGTACGGTTAACAGAGATTGGGAACGGAGCGAAAGAGAGAAAAAGAGGCAAGACTGGATGGCATGAGAGGAAAAGAAAGAATGATGGCTTGACTTGTCCCAGGTGTCTCACCATCAGATCAGGCCTGGCTGTGGAGGTTTTGTTTGTTTTTGTTTTTGTTTTTGTTTTGCATTTTCATTGTTATGTGTGTACATTTCCATGTCAAATTCTCGTTGTTATGCGCGTCAGCAGATCAGGTCCAAACTGCCCGCTTCTCATTGCCTGTGATCTGGCAGACATGGATGGTGGAGAGAAAATTCTAGAAGATGAACCACTCCTCATCCAGGCTGCCAAGTAAGGTCCAGAGAGCAGGGGTATACCACATACGTGGTTTAGTCACAAACCTGGGTGAGCAAACTCCGGGTAAGTGGTAAACCTCCTAAAAGAAGAGCCCTATGGATTTGTTTTGCCAGGAGCCAATGAAGCCACAGGGCACTTCTATTTGGAGGTTTACCACTTACCCTGAGTCAATTTACCCAGCGTTGTCACTAAGTCACCTACTTGGAATATATCTTTCTGGATGAGTGGAGGAGAGAGTGAGTGTGTGGTAGTTCTTCCGAGACTGAGGGTTTTTTGGAAAGAGTAGTGTAGGCCTTACTTGTGTCTCACAAATAAGAACAGACAGATGCCCATGCGTTATCAGATGCATCGTGGGATTGTGGAGGGATAGGCACTATGGTCACATGGTCAGCTTTCACCAGCACACAGAGGAGAGGAGGCCGACTGAATGAGGAACGTTCAACAAGACTGGCAGACCAGCAGACTCTGAACTGGCCAATAACAAACACAGCTGTGAAAAATATCGGGGGAGCCACTATGTACAATTAGTGATGTGTTTCTTGACCAAAATTCTTGTCCTGGTTGCTTCTGAATAAGTTTTGATTAGTTATATAGGGAAGCCTGTAAACACACTTCATGCCATGATCCAAATAAAACAGACAAGATAAACAAAATAAAATTAGGAATATATTACCCTTTGATTTATTCATATGTTTATTTTATATCCAGGTGTTTGTTTTTACTAATTCTTTTGCCATTTTTGTTCATAAAGAGCTATCAAAACTGGACATACACTCTCTTTGGCCCCACATTATAACCAGGAGGGAAGGTAACAAAAGGGTGTGTGTGTGTGCGCGTCTGACGGTTGCTTGCTAAAAATCCACATGCCCTCCTTCTCCTCCTCCTCCTCCTCCTCCTCCTCCAGGGTGGCAGGATGAAAGCTGCTATGCATGAGAAATGTCCGAGCGATAACATGGGCACGGCAGGTAGGAAGCCTCAGACAGACAGACAGACAGAGAGAGGGTCATCAGGGCTGAGGAGTGACAGAGCACACTGGGCACAGCACAGGGCAGAGAGCCTCACACTGACGGCTATCAGAATGGGGGGGGGGGGGGGGGGTCACTGGGCGCTGTATCAGGGACCACTTCTTGCTGGAGAGGTATGGGGAAGAGTGGGTGGGGGGCCACCATGTTTTCATAGTTCTCAGATTCAGGAGGTGCCCACGTGCCTAAATGTGGACGCCAACCTAAAGAAAGGGACTAGTTTTCTGCACAAACATTAAGACTACATCTGATTTAGTTTTGATCCTGCATACACGAAGGAAGACAAGAAATCTAGCTATTTATTTAGTTCCACATCATCCAGATAGTCTCCCTCGGGGGGGGGAAGTAACACACCGCACTTGATTGTGGTACTCTTTAGATCATGATTAGATAGTTATATTCAGGTGCTTGGCTTTAGACATGGTGGCCCTCCGAGACCTGGTTCTGGGGGTGGGGGGGTGGGGGGTCCAGTTAGGGAAGTGGGCATCTCTTAGGCCTTCATGAGGGCGCTGACCACGGCACGGGCATTGAGGCTGCGCAGGTCGTTGTAGGTCTGCCCGGTGCCCACAAACACGATTGGCTGCCCGGTGATGTAGGTCATGGAGATGGCAGCACCAACCTAAGCGGGACAGGAAGAGACGGGTCAGCCATTTTACCCTCAAAAAATAGTGACAGTGTAAAGACAGGGATGCATGTTACGCTACTTTGGATATATGGGCGAGTCCATTCCATTATGGGGGCCACCCACCCCCCCACAACCCATTCAACCACAACCCAAGCAAAAAGAAACAATATAAATATACAAACAGTAAACAATAAACAAACAATTTAAACTGTGGAATGGTTTGTAGCTGCACCTTGTCATCAATGGTGTCGAACTTGGTGAGGACGATGCCATCGATGAGGCGGGGTCTATCAGACATGGAGTGGTCTGCCAGCGCCTGATTGAATTTCACCTGGAAAAAGAAAGCAAATACACAAACGTCAACCAAACCACTAATTTCTCTTGTCTCTACATGTAACACATTTTTTTTTACATCTACTGACATGACCATCAGTGGGAAATCCACACGTCTTGATGTAAACTGATACAGCATGTAGCTAGACAGCGCCATCTGCAGGAGATCTCTGGAAATGACGGTTGTCTCGTGTATTAAACTGACTGGGGCTCGCCTGTGAGGGCCAAGAGGCAGTCTCTGGTTCTCAAAGACAAAACAAAACATTCCATCTCGAAAATCATTTGTTTTCAGGGACAGAGCCAGCAACTGAAATTTCACGAGTTCACGCTAGAAATGAACCTAATGGAGAAGCGAGCAGAGAGCATCTCTGGCGAGGTCTCTAGCCAGGATCCTGAAATGCGCAGGCAGGAGTCAAAAGTTATCTCTGCGTACACCCCATTCCATTCCTAACCAATGAAGACGGCAGGCGGGAGGGGAGGTGGTGGGTTGAGAACAAGCGCCGAAGCAAACGCTGTGTCTTGATCAGGTACGGTGGGAATAAATTACCTGAGAGATTTGACACTAGAGACTTGGCAAATTTCATCACACTCCACAGGAACTTCCATTTAGAACGCCATTTGAACAGTTTCATAACTTGTGTAGTAAATTTCCTATAAAAATGCAATTTTGGCTTTTACATTATCATGTAGGAGTGGCTAACAGTCCACCACCAGCTCATACATACAGGAGTCAGTTGACAGTTTTAAAGACATTTAGGATCCTTGTTCTTCCAGTTTCACTGAAGGACAATGGCAGGTGCACAACTAGCACAAGTGATCTCTCTCTCTCTCTCTCTCACACACACACACACACACACACACACACACACAAGTGCTCTCTCACCAGCTGGTCCACTGCCTCGTTGCCCACCAGCGCCTCCCCCACGAACAGCACCAGGTCCGGGGTGTTGACGGCGATTAGCTTGGCCAGAGCGGTCATCAGCGGAGCGTTGTCCTGCATGCGCCCGGCTGTGTCCACCAGCACCACGTCAAAGACCTGGTTACGAGCTGGGCCAGGGGAAGACACACACACACACACACACACACACACGCACAAAAGACATGCTTTTACTTACAGAGTAACAGGTAAGAGAAAATAATCATAACAAGCTCCAGATGTTGTGTTGAGCTGCAATCACAGACTCCACTCAGTAGAACAGACATTCTGTCTAAAGGAAACATTGTCTCTCTAAAAGGACATACTATCTATGATGGCTCAGCAGGTCCGTTCGTTCTATTTCATTCTTATATATCCTAATTCAGGGGTTTGTGTACCACTCTAACACCACTTGCAGCTGTACCACAGTCTGAACACTTCCTCACAGACACACACACAGACACACACACACACACACACACACACACACACACACACACACACACACACACACACACAAGGTGTAGATGATGTTTGACTATATATTAAGGTGGTTGCTTGAGGAGTTTCCAGTGATTCACAGAAACAGCACCAAACCTGTGCCATCCCAGCACACAAACAAAACAAACAAGCATGAGTGCGCACACACACACACACACACACACACACACACACACACACACACACACACACACACACACACACACACACACACACACACACACACACACACACACACACACACACACACACAAAAACACACAGTAAATGTAGTGTGTGTCTATGGTTGGAAATTAGGTCAGTAGAAACCTCTGAAGCTTAAGCTAATTAGGCCAGCTCCCCTGCTGCATGATAAGGTGAACCTGGCATCTCATTTTGGGGCATCAACAACACACACAGTCGCTCGCTCGCTTGCTCTCACTCACTCACACACACACAATGCTGCTGAACAGTAAAGCCTGACTTCAAAAATGAAAAACAAAACAAATAGTAGCATGTAGTTAAGCAAACTCCACAATGTCAGTATGCATTGTGTGGGCAGAGTGACCAGGTGCTTGAGTGACTGGAGACCCCATCTCCACTAAATCACCCAAACCCAGCTCCCAGTAGGTGTGGGGTCGTGTCTATTGACTTTAGTGTGGCAGCTGTGTCAACCTCCTCTGGGTGAAGCGTACAACCTGGAGCATCTGTGCGGCCCAGGAGGGAAGAGCAGGACAGATAAATGAGCTCTCTTTTTTTGGTTGTTACTTTAAGATGGAGGCAGAAGCCGGAACAGATGTGTCTCAGCCTCCCCTCCTGGTTCTTTGTGCCGCCCCCAACCAAGATGAACTGCACCCAAATTGTTCTTTCCACTGTGCTGAGAAAAGACTACGGGGGGGGGGGTACATGGGTGGGTGGTTACCGTAGGCGATGGCTTCCATGGCGATGCCGGCGGCGTCCTTGCCGTAGCCCTTCTCAAAGAGCTGCACGGAAGGACGGCCCCCGTGCTGATCGGAGGGGTGTAGCATGCTGAGGCGGCGCTGGTGGGTGCGCAGCTGCTCCACGGCCCCCGCCCTGAAGGTGTCACACGCCGCTATCAGCACGCTAAAGCCGTTCTCAATCAGCCAGTACGAGATCTAAGAAGGGGAGAGAAAAACGGATTTATTAAAAACTTAACTTTTCCATTTCACTGAGATACATAAGACTACTGTATGTATCTTATGTGCATTTTACTCACACTCACACTCACACTCACACTCACAAACTAGAATCTGTAGAGCACACATTTCTATTCCATTACCAAAAAGGGAAGAGGAAGTATCTAGCCATGGGGATTTCCAGCAGAATTTTATAACAGATTAATGGTATCCATAGCGATAACAATGGAGAAGTACGAAGTTGCGAACACAGAAGAACTGTGTGTCCATTATCCATTGTATGGACTCTATTCGTAAGATGCTGCGCAGTAGATCATGTAACTGAACCTGCACATCCCTTGGACTCACTACTTGAGTGTCTCTGGTTCTATTCTGGAAGGACGGGGGACTGCAGGGATGCTGGTGTGTGGTGGTGGTGGTGGTGTCGGTGGTGCCTGACCTTGGCGAGGTTGGTGGACTTGCCCACGCCGTTGACGCCGCAGAAGGTGATGACGAAGGGCTTGCGCTGGGAGCGCGCCTCCATCACGTCCCGCAGGATGTCAACGCGCCGCTTGGGCTGCAGGATCTGCACCAGAGAGTCCTGCAGAGCCTGCTTTACTGTCGAGGCCACAGCTGCACAAACACACACAGACACAAACACACACGGCTTAGACGTGCAATATACACACACACATAAATGGCTTTACTGTCGAGGCCACTGCTAAGACAAGAGACAAACATGTGGGTTACACGGAGACACATAAAAACACATGCAAATACACACACAACACAGCCTGGTTTATGGCTTGAGGCTACGGCTCAGAGAAAAAAACATGGGCCAGACACACAGATAAACACACATGATGACACAGCCAACACGGCTCGGAGAAAAACACACACAGTCACACACAAATAACCAGCATTACTGTCAAAGCCATAACTATAGAAACGGTCACAAGAAGACAGTCAAGCAGTATTCATGGCACACACTCGTATTCACACACATACACAGACCCTCAAACGCAAATAGAGATTGTCGGTGTACGCCACAGCTAAAGATAAAATGACCTCACAGAAGCACAAACAACCGCTTCACAAAACCACCACAATCTAAGCCTCACGACTGCCCTAGACATGTCAAGGCCATGCACACAGAAATATAACTTGCCCTGTAGGCAGCCTCATGACCAACAGTGAATATGACTGCCTGCGTTTGGGTGCATTTCATTTATTCTGCTTCAAGCAAACCTCTACACTGCTGCCTGCCACACTATGATTACAGAGAAGGATACGGTCAATCCACTGTAACATTGGCAGTCTAGTGAAGGTGGGTGGACTACTTACTCATTTGGTAGCAAAGTATGCAGCCTCAGATTTAAATCAAAGTCTGAAAGATCAATTATGGTTTTAGCTAGACGCAATGACCTCTTCCAAATGTGGAAAAGATTAAAATAGAACTTCGACTTGGAATGTAGAACATAGGTATCATTGGAGAAGACAGCTACTGAATGCCCCTGCTGGCTGTGTGCCCCACACTCTACCATTTATTATGGGTTGTAAGGTGCTATATGTCTCCTGCTAATAAAAACAAGCACTCCAACAAGCACTCCAATAAAAATCCACCATAGGGTAAAAACTACACATGATTGGGAATCGAGTTTTTGAACCCCGTAGTAGAGTGCTAGCATACTCAGAATTGGTACACTGAGAAAAGCTGTAAATAGCCAGCTTGTTTTTCAGGCAGTCTAGTATGCACATTTTCCCGCAGCGGCCAATCAGAATGTTTGGTGTCGTCTCTGACAGTTTGAAAATGCTATTTCCACACGCTACAACACGCCCACTCAAAGTGATGGAAGCGTATCGCGTCGCTGTCATGGGTTTGCACCGTAAGAGTGTGTGTGTGTAAGAGACATATATATGTGTGTGTGTGTGTGTGTGTGTGTGTGTGTGTGTGTGTGTGTGGGTACTTACTGGTGAAGGTGCCCATGACTTTGCCCTCCAGCTTCTTGGCCACTGAGTCGCAAAGCCGGGAGGCAATATCAGCAGCTACATTCTTAGCTGGAGACACAGAAAAACAACACAAACACAAACAAACCCTATCCAGTCAATAAACAGTCTTAAACACGCCTGCCTCTTTAAAACTAATGTACACCAGAGTCGTGTCATCTGTATTGGTTTCACACAGGCATATGCTAGTCACTGCAAACCAGAGCAATATACTGAGGTGGTAGTTTAATGTAAACACCAACCTTAAACTGGTGGCAACAAAAAAAACAGACAAACATGCTTTGTGAGCAGTCAGAAGACAAATAGACACACAGTTGACTGGGTGTGGTGTGGTGTGGTGTGGTGTGGTGATGTAATCGTACCGATGAGGTGGTCCCTCATCTTGTCCAGGACGGGTTCCATGTCCTCCTGGGTCAGACTCTTGGAGCCCACCAGCCCTTTGAACATTCCAAACATCCCGCCCAGGCCCCCGCGCTTGGCCCTGCAGATTCACAAATCAGAAATCAGATTCACAAATCAGAAATCAGATTATTGCCAAGTAGGTTTGACATACAAGGACTTTGCCTTCTGCTGTGTGACACAAAACATGTGAAGTATAGAAAGGGAGACAAGACAAAGGCATTGTTAACAAACAAAAAAAAAAAACTCACCCTGTCTTGCTGGCTTCAGTGACAACCACCCTCTCCACCTCTTCCTCTTCCTCCTCCTCCTCCTCCTCATCTTCTGGTTCACTGGACTCGTAATCTACGTCCCGCAGGTCACCAGCCATAGACTCCAGATGCATTTCCTGAGGAGCAAAGCATCAAGGGAACCTCTGAATCACTCAGAAGCCAGAGATCATTTGAAGGCTAAACATCACATTGCCCAATAGGGGGATTCTATGAAACTAGGGGAAACAAGGAATACTAATATATAATGAAACAATACATGCCCATCCTGAAGTCGCCTGTGATCTATGGACTAACTTCACACACATCAATTAGTCAGATGCAGAATAATAAAGTTCCATTTCTCTGCTGACGTACCGGCTCCGCATGCTCCCTGGCCAGCCCTGCATCCTGGGAGCCGTTGACCTTGTCGCTGTAGTCCAGCTCCTTGAGGTTGGTGCCACAGTTGTCCCACACGCGTTTCGCCTTAGCAGCCTTCTTCTTCTCCTCCTTCTCCTTCTCCTTCTCCTTCTGAGGCTTGGGAGATCTGTGGACCAAAAGGGCCAAATACATCTCATGGATGAGCGTGGTTTTCTCTTTGTGTGTGTGTGTGTTACATTTACATTTACATTTAGCAGACGCTTTTGTCCAAAGCGATGTACAAGGGAGAGAACAGTCAAGCTAAGAGCAATAAAAAACCCGGTGTAACAATAAATACTACTTTACATAGGAAATACAAAAACGACCTAGAAAGGAAAAAGAAGTGCAGGAATGTAACTGCTGAAGTGCAAGTTAAGCACTAGTCAAGATTCCAGTTAGGAAGGGAGGTGCTCTCTGAAGAATTGGGTCTTCAAAAGCTTCTTGAAGGTAGAGAGGGACGCCACTGCTCTGGTAGTGTGTGTGTGTGTGTGTGTTTGATGAATTCTGCACAATTTAGAAATTCTTCATGGCCTTGCACTGTTACTGTGTGTGTGATGGGTATGTATGTATGTATGTATGTGTGTGTGTGTGTGTGTGTGTGTGTGTGTGTGTATGCATGAGTGTGTATGTGTGTTTGAGAATGTGGTTAGTTTACCTGCATGCCTCAGTAGATGTGCCTTTATGTATGGTTTTAGCATATTCCTGTGTGTGTGTGTCTGTAAGAATCTGGTTCTTGTTTCTGTAGGTGTCCATGCACATTTTGGTAAATGTATACCTGTGTGTGCGTGGGTGCGTGTGTGCGTGCGTCTCACCTGGTGGCAGTGCCACTCTTAGCCATCTTGCGGAACATCTCCTCACGATTCCTTTGAATCAACTCCTCCTTAGTCAGGTCCTGGTTGCCATTGACAACCACCTTCTTGGAAGTGGGTGGGGACTTGCTCTGTGCAGCTCCCGCGACTTCTTCTGCTACAGAAGACCACAACTGTGATGCACACACACTAGCAAGACCAACATGTCTTCCACCATCAGCACACAAATCTATGGGATTTAAGACGTCACTGGTGTCCTCCTTAACTTATTTTCTGGCGGGTGTATAGCGCCACCTCACTTCACAAATGAAAACCAAAGTTATTGTGAATGTGTGTCCCATCTCCACAAACAAACAATCTAATTATCTGAAGTGAGCACTTGCTCAAATGTCCCATGTTGTCTCATAACCTTGCATGATTCTGTGCATGTACATCATAGTAACCAAACAGGGATAGCAGTATTCAAACGGCTGACCGGATATCTGATTTAGCCGTGCACACTCCTAACTCCTTACCTTCTTTTTTGGCATTTTTATTCTTCTTGCCCCCCTGCTCCTTGCCCTTGTCCCCTCCCTTCGTCTCGATCATGGACTTCACAGTTTTCTGGGACTTCAGGGACTGAGTGAAGGTCCTCATGACAACAGGATCCTTCAACCTGCTGCTCTCCTCTGCCTCACTGTTTTACACACACACACACACACACACACACACACACACACACACACACACACACACACACACACACACACACACACACACACACACACACACATAAGTTTAGCTTTAGATGCACAAGAGAATATTCAGTACACAAACAACAAAGCTGGTTTTTCTTCTACAACCCGTCTAACTTGACAAAAGTACAGTTCACCATTGTTATTTCCTGTTTGACAGGAAATGCATTAATCATTACAACCTAAATTTCAACCAGATTCCCTAATTGTTCTCCCCCTGGCTCCATCCAACTAGACTGTGTGTGAAGGCAGCAATTTCCCCCTTTGTGAAATGAAAGAAGCCTGGCATAACTCACCGGAGCAGCTGGTCAAAATCATCTCCAAACTCAAAATCGTTGACCAAATATTTGATGGCACCCTTTTGCTCGAGTTCATTCTTATAACGATCCCTGAAGTGAAGTTGGATATCGTCTATCAACTTGTCCACATAGGTCAGCATGAGGATTTTTTGAAAACCCACCTGTAACAGCAACAACAAAAGGAAAACAACAGCAATGTCACGGGTCCTTACTTAACTGTGTCCAACTTAAAAGCAGTGCAGAAAGAGTACCACTGCAACCAAAGTGATGAGACAATAAAAATGACAAACCTACCACAAAAACAAGCTCAAACTCATTGTCCAGCTTGTATTTTAGAGTCAATGAATTGTGGTTGAAGGAATTGTTTCCACTGCGCTCCTAAAATGAGAAGACAAAGATGATAGATCTCAGCCCAAGGTATACGACTTTGCTTTCAACCAATTACAGAACTGAAACTAATCACAACAGTTGTAGGCCACAAACATTATGACGATGTCAATTTCTCAGTGATTTACCTTTGATGGGAAAATTCTTCAAAGTCAAATTACACATATTGGCATGTTCTTGTACTTTAATTGTATGTGTTCTTGCTCACATTTAGTCTTCCTTAGCATTTGCAAGCTGTTATGTGTGATCAAGAGGATATTTGTATTCTGCAAGAGCTATACGTGTTAAGTAGTAGAGGGTATTCGTCAGTCACTGTATTTCCAATAGCCTTTCATGACAACACTGAGATTCAAAACTACTTTCACAGTCAAAGCGATGGGTAAAAGAAACAAAACAAATATGTCTTTAAACCCCGTCAGCACCGGTTAACTTATTCGATCTTCACAAAGTAATAACGAGCGGTGACGCGACTCATTGCGTAGAATCAGTTACAAATGGGGATTGCGCAATATGGACAGCATGTAGTGAGCTGGCTAAGAAGCTAACGTTAATGTTAATACTGTAAGCTGCCATACCAAGACGGAGCGGCTGACAAAACAAGCCAGACATTTGTATAACGTTGAACAGGCAGCTAAATACCATTATCGATAGCCAGTTATGTAGCGTTAACGCCAATCATGACTGATTGACGTTACAGGTTAGACACCCAACTACGTTTAGGCAATTCATGTTACTTGCAGGAGACAGCAACTATGTGTATGAAGGGCACTTTGTTATGAGTCCCTCCTCTTGATGGCTAACTACATTACAGTAGGTAATGTGTCGGCACCTGACGCCTGGCTAGCTAGTTAGATGGCAGTGATTTTAACACGAACTTTGCACGGTAGCTAGCTAGCAAGCAAGCAGGTTAGCCTCCTAGCACGTTTTGCTTAGCAGCAGGGATGATGTGATGACGAACTTCTACTTGTATCATCACATGTATCGCTGGTTTTACCTGTAGGATGACAGATCGGATGAGAACGTTGACAGGTGCTGCAAAAGATTCAGCAACCCCAGCTCCCTGAAAACACCACAACACTATTCCCCCTTTACTGAAGATGGCGAAGAAATCCAACATCTTGCCGACAAGGACTGAAGTTAATCACAACAAGGATAGATTACACTCTCAAAACATAAAAAAATATATATAGATAATAAATTAAAGATCTGACGTCAACTTCTGGCGTTGATGTTTTCTACAGGGAATATAATCAGTCACTTTTTCTGACCAAATATTCCCCTGCTTGGCTTTCCCCACAACTGTTTTAGACACGTCAGTTGCAATACTAGGAAGTGACGTATCTCGCCCACGTCATCTGACTGCCCATACACTTCTCGTCGAAAACAGCGAATCGCAAAGTATTCCGGTGTTTATACACAGTCATGGCTCTGTAAATGGAAAGCAAACATAGTGGCTCGGACCGAGCCACAAACAATCCCAGCCAATTAACAGGAGCACAGAAGGGAGGGGTGTAATTTGATTGGCTGTACAGTACAGATATCAACAGTTCGTGAAACCGCAATCGAGTCTTTATTGTGACAGATTCTACCTGCAACTCGTGGAAGGTCAACCCACGCTATCTAGTGATGCTATCCTACTATTCAGTGATAAATAGTGCATGGTAAACAAGCATTTTGGGTGAGTTTAAGTGCTGATACATGCGTGTGAAATAGCATCCTAACATCATAGATGTGACTCAGTTAGTAATTTAGTAACTGGACAAACATGGTAGCCCTTTTTCCCTTTCATTTTCAGCCTCTTGATTGGGTAATTAGTGTAGTTTCAGGAGGTAGATTAACATCTATACACTGAAAGTATGTATATGCAGGTGAAACATCACCTTTCAAAAGCTATAAACCCTCACTACATGTATGATATTATGACCCACACGGAGTTAAGGTATAGGCCTACACATTGACATGCTGAGTTCATGACCTCAGCAAAGGTCTCTACTGACATAACCTTTTAGATTTAGATTTATGTGGATGCATTTTATGCAAGTTTTTCAGGGCAACACACCGCAGTTTTCTCACTAGCCCAAATTCTTTACATGCGAATGTAACCCCCGAGAGCCATAAATAAGTCATGCCATATATGCATTATATTATAATGTTAAATCATATTGTATTCGTTTATTTAAGAAACATAATGGTGGGGTTAAATATAGGCTAGGTCTGTTAGAGACACAGATACACAAATACATAAAAGAGTGGCTGAAAAATTAAAGACAAAAAAAAACATGATTGTTTTAAAAATAAGTGAGGTACACAACATCAAAATACAACACTGCTCATTTTTAGTATGAATGTGAGAGGTGCACTTAGAGGGACTGTGGAGAGCTTGGTGGTGGCGTGTTTAAATCACCTGATGTTGTACATCTACCTGTGAAATGAGACGGAAAAGGCAATCTTCATTATGCAGCAGTCATTTATCTTGCATTAAAGGGCCCTTTAGTTTAAAACAGTCACTTACTTTTTCCTAAATCCTTCCTCTACCTCTCCTTATCTTTCCTTTAATGCTTTCTCTTCTAACTAGTACTTAACTCACACTTACAGTTTAAGACAGTCACTTACTTTTTCCTAAATCCTTCCTCTACCTCTCCTTATCTTTCCTTTAATGCTTTCTCTTCTAAGTAGTACTTAACTCACACTTACAGTACCTACAATCCTGCACTTTTTATTCCTCCTGTAAAGTAGTATTTATTGTTACACTAGGTCCCTATTGCTTGTAGCTTGATTGTTTTCTACTTTGTACGTCGCTTTGGATAAAAGCGTCTGCTAAATGACTAAATGTAATGTAAATGTAAATCTGTTTGCATGTGGTGTCAAATCTCTTATCCCCGGATCCATGCTAAATCTACGTTATATACCTTTAAAATAGCACCAAGAATTAAGGGCTTGTTTCATATATTACAGAGCATCAGTTGCGCGATGATGCTTTCAAGTCACTGATGCACCTCTGGAGAAGCCCAGTGCAAGCGCATGGTGGGAGAAGATACTGGAGATGAAAGAACCACAAGGAGACTGACGTATCACAATTTGTATTTATAGAGGAAACGACTGTACAGAGTCAAAGATTGTAAGTTTGGATCTGCTTTATACATCATTCGTTCATTCGTACGTTCATTTCATTCATTCGCCATTTCCATGTACTTGTGTCACCCTTGTACAGTGATTGTAAGCAAAGGGATGAGACGGTTAAACATGCAGAGCAGTATCATAGTAAGGACTATGTTATTCATGCAGCCTTCCACTCCATTCACCATGGTTTGCATTGTATTCATCCACCTTTTTTTTTACAATAACATTCCCCCATTGTTTTTTTTTTTCAATTGTTAAAATCCCGTTTCTTTAAATGTAACAGCAGAAACAAATCAAACCCAAAAAAATGGTTTTCTTTTGAGAAAATACTTTAAGCAATTACAATTTGTACAGGTCATCAAACCACTGAGCTTATAACAGTGGTGCTCCAGGGTCTTGACAGAAGAAGGATGAGCCAGTGGCTCTGAACTGACGTCACCCAGCCACCCACCCCCATGTTTAGCCATCGGACGCACCAAATATTTGTTACTAGCTCTGAAATCACTGACATAGTGTTTTGACGGACAGACAAGAGAGAAAATCTCAATAAGGTTAAGCTCTCTTCCAACCGACTCTTCTAAGGATTTTTTAATTTAGCGAAGAACATGATGGTGGAAATATATTAAGACACTGCAACCCTCCCCAACACGAAGAGTATCAGAGAGTAACATTCATATCCTCGCACAAAACACAGAGTCAAGCAGTAATCTTGACAGTCAGTTAGAGTCATTTTAAAGCCTGACTGCCACATCAGGTCCCTGTGGACACAGCTGATGATCAAGACGGGAAGAGTAGGTATTGATAAGGACTGCAGTGGAGAGTTCTATCACTTTATCTCTTTGAATTATAGACACACATTATAAAATTGTGCTTTCTTTTGAGCCTGCACCTGTGTATGTTTGGAAGGGCAGTGAACCAAATCGCTTTTTGTGTAAGACAACGAGTGGACTTGGTTGCTGGTTATATTCTTTTAAACTATCCATTCATGTTTAACTTGCATGCTCAATGTATGTATTGAAAATGCACTGTGAGATGTACACAAAAACCAAGCCATTTATGAAATACACATTCATCAAAGAGGATGCTCAAACGGCCAGCCAACCACTCTTAGAATTAACGAGAATTTAACTATGTTTCTGTAAATCCATCCCATGGAAATCTTGAGCTGAAATTATGAACAAGGACAACAAAGCTATTGCATCATGTTTAATAATACATACCTTCCTAAAAAAAAAAACGAGACGAACCTGTGTCATCCCTATGCAACAACTACACTAAAAACCCATAACTATAAATAAATCAGAATGAAACTGTAGTCCATTACTGAAGGCAGTGAACTAGAGCTTCGCTGTCAGTCCAAATAAAAATGCCATGGCGTTCCGTCTTCCCAGACCCTGAGGCACCACAGCTCTCCAAGCAATATAGCACTGTGCAATGGGGTAGCAATTTAGTGCAAAGTAAAAGTTGCATACATTTCTCTATTCGCATTGTGGACACACACTCTGTTCACCCGTCACCCTTTCCCCACTGTTTGGCCAGTTCGAAAGTAGTTCAACTGCATACCCTCCTTCGCGGGGGAGGGGCTCATCGCATTAAAAAATAGGATTTTGTACCAAAAATCTAGAGTAAGAAATTAAACCGAAAAGGGGAATCAAAAAAGAAGAGCTTCGCGTCCTGTCAAGACAACAAAAGACACCCCACCCACTTCGCTTAGGAAAAGTCCCGCAAATTTGAATGAGAGCAAAATGTGTGACAGTTATATCAATTTCGACTGAGACGTCAATTGCAACTTCTGTAGCTAGATGCAGTTTAAGATTTAAAAAAAAAATGTAATTTACAGATATAAAGAGACACACTGTTTCAGCAATAAAAAAAGGAGCATATAGATAGAGGTAACTCCCCTCTAGTCTCAGTGTGTTACATGAATGTTACTTTGCAAAAACAAAAAACCTGCATTGCTCTTTTTGTCTGCACCTCAGCATTGTTAAGATAACATTTCAAACCATTGCATGTCCACTAAAAATGACAGTTATGCATTATATACAAGTCATGGCAAACTCAAGAGATGTTTTTTTTTGTCAAGCATGAATCAATCCACGAAAAAAATTAAAAGTGAGTGCAAAAGGCCCCTTCATACACTACATTTCAGAGGAGATAGATTAACAGTGTACTGAGCGGTGACCCTGTTAGTGCAAGCTTTCAGCTGACCAACATGGCTTAGTGTACCATGCCAGTGAACTAACTACCGGTGCCTGCACAGACCATTATAGTTGTTCCTCGTCAGAATATAACACACCCGTTGTGTTAAAAAAAGCACATTGGTGATCTGTGCTGTGAATGGCACACTATCCTTAATGTTAAAATATGTGTTGAAAAAAAAATTATTACATTGACAAGATGCATGTTGCACGTAACCATAGTGACAATGTAGGTCAATCATGCGGTAAACCTTGGTTTGTCTTTCGCATGAACCGTGATGCATACTTGAGAGAATGAAAGAGAACAAACTAAAACAAAAGCTGCTTCACTTCAGGAACCGTCTCAAATCGGTGGCCTCCTTGCATAACTCGTCTGATCGACGAGTGAAGTCAGACAGCCCCACAGTTTTACTCTGTGCGTGTCGTCTCAGTGCAACGTCCTGATATGAGTGAACGCCAAACGGATTTGTCCACAGTTTTACAATACGACAAACCCATCGGCCGTATATGGCTTTGCTGTGCTGATTATTTGGGAGCTTTTCAAATACGGACACTGACAGAGACATGTACTGTGTTGTGTAACACACACACACACACACACATACAAAATTACACAGATTCACAATTGCGAATTTGCTATGGCTGTGGAATATGCTTCGTATTAAACGATCACCAACCTAACTAAAACAATATATATTTTTTCCATTCTTAAGCGTCTTTCCTTTTTATAGATATTTCTTATAATTATTGTGAAAATATGCCCTTTGTGATGTGTTGAGCTTGACTTAAACTGAGCGACTGGCCAGTGATATAGCCATGCGTGGAAGACTAAAAGGGTAGAAGATGAGAGAGAGAGAGATGCTAACACAAACCTGAGATATGAACACCATTGATGTGGTGAGCTGTGACACATGCATACACACACACACGCACACGCACGCACCCACACATGCACATACAATCACACGTACACACCTAAACACACACATACAGACACACACAAGAGACAAACACACACACACACACACACACACACACTAAGAGACACAAAAAAATAGCACAAGTTCTCCAACAAAAGGTCATTCTTTCATTAAAAAAAATCATTTTGGCATATATTCATTTTCTTGCTTGGGACTGAATAGAGAGGATGTGAAAACATACAGTGGGTAAATAGAGAGACAGATACATACACATACGATTCTATTCTCTGACAAACCATGGATAAAGAAAAAGAATAATGTCATGAGCTACTTCTTGGTAATACCTGCAATCGCAATCCTCACATTGCGTTTTAATCTATCCTTTTAGCACTACCAGCTATATCCAACACTGTCTATGCCCAGTGAGCCTCCTGACCACTAGAGGGCTCTGTTGTACTTGGGCCAAAGCACATCGAGTCCTACTAATGGGACTGTGACACAGGCAGAGTATCCAGCCAGACGTGCGTCCCCGTCCTCAGAGCGACGGAGGCAGAGAGACAGAGAGAGAGAGAGGAGGGGCTGCAAGAGCACAGTGATGTGTGTGACCCCCGACCCCCGACCCTTGACCCTTCGCACGGATCCAACATTACCCCTTTCCCGGTGGCGCCGAGGCCACTTGGAGAGACAGAGCAGTTGTGGTGGGGGAAAATGATCAAGTCTGGAGGATAAGACCAGATCTCCTCCCCTCCGCGAACACACACACTCACACACACACACGCACGCACGCACACACACACACAGACACACACTCCTTAGCCCCCCCTTCCGAGTTCCTGTCTCTCACTCTTGGCCCAAAAAAGAAAAGAATCCAGACGGATCCGGTCTCACTTCTTCTTCCCCGTGCGCTTCTCGGGTTTCTCGCCCTTGTCGGAGCGCTCGGAGACCCGGTCGCCCCGGTCCGACTTCTCGCCCCCCCGCTCTGACTTCTCCGCCTCCGACTTCCTGGCATCGCGCCGCGTGCCCTCATCCGTGGAAGAGGTAGTAGGTTGGGGCTTGCCCCAATTGGCGATCTCGTCGTATTCGTTGATACTTTGGGTGATGCTCGAGACCCAGCCCTTCAGATCATCCTACGGCAGACAACGGCAGACTGTGAGAACCCTTGTACGTCGCTTTGGACAAAAGCGTCTGCTAAACGACTAAATGTAAATGTAAATGTAAATGTAAATGTAAATGTAGAACAAGAACCGGAGCCCGATGTGTGTGCTCTCCATAGCAGGGCCCCCGCACACTCATCACTCTACACCTTTCCAAACCAATACGGCAAAATATTGGCATGTTTTTTCAATATGCCGTTTTTGTTACCACAACGACACTTCTTGAGTCACGCGAGAAGAGTTTTTGTGTGTTGTGTGTTTAGGTTGTTCCTTTATCTTACCTCATCTCTCGCATGGAACAGGAACTCACTTCCATCTTTTGTTCTGAAACAGGAAAAAAAGGAAAAGGCCGATAAAGGTCATGACCCCCAGGGGTCCGTGGGAAGGACGCAACGACTCTGAAGTCAGAAAATACGTAAATACGTGACAAAATGACTCCTTAAAGGTCATAACTTGAAAACACACTTAATAATTTGTCACAAAACACTGTTCTTCACCCCCGAAGCAAGACCCTGTAAAGTCAAGCACTACGACACCAAAAGGCACAGACCAACCAATCACATATGGCCAGTCACCAAGATAAGCTCACAAACACCAAGGTCACATGAAACCCAGGGCCACCTCCTGGAAAACAGAAGAACAGCCCGTGCCTCCCTCTCTATGTCTGGGGCAGCCGTGAGGCCAGGCCAACGCTTACTTGAGCGTGAAAACGTTCTTCTTCTTCTTGTACCCGTTGGTCACGTCACAGGTGCAGCCACTGAGGCTAAGCAGAGGTTCGTTGTTGTAAGGTGTGGCGGTGTTCTTGGCGTCCTTGTAGAAGCCGATCTCGCCCTTGGACAGCACACAGTAGAGGTTGGCCCAAGACCTGCTGTGGTGAGAGGACAAACAGCGCCACCTTGAGCACGGACAGAGCACTGCAACGCCGCTAACTTCTACTCACCTCCCCGAGCTTCTGAGGAGCAGTGTTTGGAGGGAGGAGCTCGCGCGACCAAGACCGCTAAAGAGAACAGTTAAGACGTCGGCACTAGCCTGGGCCCTCTCTGGCTTACCTTTACAGACGACGAGAGGAGCGGCCAGCAACGGGTGGCAGAGAGGAGAGAGAAGAGAGACAAGATTTCGGTTAAAAGACAGTTTTGGATGACAGGACAAAAACAAACAAAAAATTAAAAATAAAAAACACAGTAGGACACAGTGGAGTGGACAGGCAAAACTTTGAAGTGCATCATACCTTCAAATGTGCATTGACATGTATATAAGAAATATACATCCAGTTAGTGTGCATGTGCAGGTGTGTGTATGTGTGTGTGTATGTATGTGTGTATTTGCAAGTGTGTGTGTGTGTGTGTGTGTGTGTATGTATGTGGGTGTGTATGTGTATATGTGCTAGTGTGTGTGTGTGTGTGTATGTATGTGTGTATGTGCGAGTGTGTGTGTGACTGTGTTTATGTGTGTGGGCGTGTATGTGTGTGTGTGTGTGTTTGTGTGTGTGTGTGTGTGTGTGTGTGTGCGTGTGTGCGTGTGTATGTATGTATGTGCAATTGTGTGTGTGTGTGTGTGTTTATGTGTGTGTGTGTGTGTGTGTGTGTGTGTGTGTGTGTTTATGTGTGTGTGTGTGTGTGTGTGTGTGTGTGTGGGTGTGTATGTATGTGAGTACTGTATGTCTGTGTGTGTGTGTGTGTGTGTGAGTAGCAGGTATAAGCTGGCTGGGCGCACTCAAGGTGTATCTGCAGCTGCGCTGTGACCTTCAGTCTCTCTTGCTCTGGACGCTGCCTCTCCCGCAAGGTGGACTGAAGGGGGAGGGGGGGGCGGGGAGGCTCTCGTTCACGGTGAAGCGATGTGTGCCCGGATAGTGGCGGCCTCTGAACCTAGATCTGGCCCAAATCTGCCGCAATTCCGGGGGCCAGATCGGGACCAGCTCCGGGCCAAAAGGGCAGCGGCTATCTGGGAAGGAACGGGCCGGCCGCTTGAAGTGGGGTACAGAACGCGGAGTGGCGACGGCATACCTCGGCTCACTCCAG
Organism: Clupea harengus; assembly: GCF_900700415.2. Lineage (NCBI taxonomy): Eukaryota > Metazoa > Chordata > Actinopteri > Clupeiformes > Clupeidae > Clupea > Clupea harengus. Next base: position 22,710,855 of record NC_045160.1, read on the forward strand.
GACAGCAGCAGCCGCCGCATCCCCCTGCCTCAGGGCCATCCACCAACCAGGCAGCTGATTGGCTAGCTGAGTGCAGCTTGCCCCATGCAGGTTTTTTGTTTTTGCAAGCGGTGAAATGGTAAGCTATTCTTGGGCAGTCATTGGATTAAAAAAATATTTTTATGAGGGATAAGTGATAGACTACTATGCCATTGAACTACATTTTGTTTGTATTGTTAAAAAAGTTTTGCTTATTACATTGAAATGCATTGGTTTGGACTCTAATTTAATCTCATAAATTTGGCACACTGAATGTTACTAGCTATAACAATACAGAATATGTCTGAAACTAAGAACTTGCTTGCTAACTGATATATTTCACATCGTGATGTACATTTTTCTGCAAGGTTTTAGGCCCACATCACAAAATTGTATAATGCTAGTGGGAATTAAAAGTGTGTTTAACAGTCCTTCACATGATAAATGGCATCAAAAGGAATTTAAGGTAGTTACCTACAAAAACATACCTCAGACAATGTTAAAAACCTGTCTAATATGCCTTTAAAGCCTAGATGTCTGTCGTGTTATACTTAAAGTTAAAAAGGTATTTTGAAATCCTGACATATTACCACTATTATTGGATTTACAAACCTGTGGCTACATTAGCTTGGCAAACTGCTACAGCTATTGAAGAATATCCATACTAAGGCTCATCTAACTGATCTCCAAACTGCCCAGATGCCCTCTCTGCTCCCACAGGCACTGCCCCCACATATGTTACTGCTGGCTGCCAGCTCTGAAGAGAAGCTAGAACATATGTTAGTGCCAATTTCAAGCCGATCTCAGCACCAATCAATCAGACATCGATTGGTTAGGTCTGGTGTTACTGGTTTGAAGCATGCCAGGGTCATGCCCAGAGGTCATGCCCAGGGGTCATGCCCAGAGGTCATGCCCAGGGGTCATGCCCAGGGGTCATGGCCAGAGGTCATGCCCATGGGTCATGCCCAGAGCATCCACTCCTATACATCCATCTCTCTGTGAAAGCAGCGTCACTTTGCTGCTCCTGTGACTGTGCAGACTCCGTAGAGACCTCCCCATGTTAGTTAAAAAGCCACAGCTCACTGATGAGCAAGGTCACATTTTTCAACAGAATGAAAAAAGAACAAGAACACCTACGCACCCAGTAGAAATGAGCAATGGCTTATTAACTAACATGATTATCGGAAAACAGCCCCCTGAAACATTTTTAGCTTACTTTTTTGATAATCTTCTTTTCCATGAAATTGTTTATTTTACCAAATCATGTCTATAGGTAAATATGTTGTGACTGTTGTGTCTATATGCAGCATTCTAGACTTGAAGGGATTAAGGTTCTCTGAATTGAACTGAACTGAATTCACCTTCACAATCTTGAATGCTATGACTACTATCACACGTAATTAAACACATCAACAGTGACAGAAATATATCTACAAATGGCTATTTTCTCAAGAAGATGACATGAAATAAATAAAAACATAAAAACACTACACTATCAAGAGACTACTGCGGAAACACAAAGTATACTGCAAAGCAGTCATTTTCACATGTTTCAGGGGCGAGTTTCCTTTCAAAGGTGACCAGTCTGTGAGGCTCAACAAAGTGCCCTGCTCTACCGACAGTGACAGTGACTTGGCACTTGGGCCCCACCTGTTTGCGGCCTTCTTCTGGCTCTCGATGTCCAGCTTGCGGAAGAGGAAGCCCTCGTACTGGGCCGTGTGTGAGGGCGTCTGGGGCACGGGCGGGCTGCTCTGGGCCGGGGCGGACCGGGACCGCCGCGGCTCTCCTCCGCTGGGCTCTTTGGGTCGGGGTCTCCTGCGTGGCTTGGGTCGGTCTCGGGCTCGCGGGCGCTCCGGTCGGGCGGCCTTCTCGGGCACGCCGTTGGGCAGAAGTGGGGCCTCACCTCGAGCCTGAGGAGAGAGGTGAGGTCAGGCTTACATGCAGGTATATTAATATACTGAAATGAAGGATGTGCAGTAGATTATATCTTCATTCTGTGTCAATGCCACCGCAATGTTAGTAATCAATCAGACAACAGAGGACCTATGGCATCTTGTAGTGTCATACGTTAATGTATATAATGTTAATAACTGCATTAATTCAACATATGGATGGATGCAGCAGATTATATCTAAATTCTGTGTCAATGCCACCGCAATGTTAGTAATCACTCAAGACAACAGGGGACCTATGGCAGCTTGTATTGTCATACGTTAATGTATATAATGTTAATAACTGCATTAATTCAACATATGGATGGGTATGGTGGGACAGAGACACATACCATAATGTCACAGGCTTCTCATAATGTTGACGAGAAATGTGTAAACAAGAGTGCTTTCAATCAAGTGCTTCCAACCAAAGCGTCTCTGTGCTCTGCAATGCGCTGTACAGTAACATTTGGAAAGTTGCTCGTTGCTCATTCACACAACCCCCTCTTGACATTACATTTTCACTGGTACAGTTGTGTCGAAAGCACTTACAGCTGCTGCCTCTCTCTCCTGAAGCTGCTCCACTATGTCAGCTAAGGTGGACCTCTTTTCCCTGTAAAGGTACAAACAATATGCTACATGAGGGGCATGTTGCATTTATTCATACCAAACGGGCCCATTTCAAATAGCATTAGCATGCCAAGCCGGTACTTCACTGTCAATGTACAGGTTCGTGCTGTAAAGACACCTTGACGTAAAGTTTTCCCAGCTACACAAGGACATACATGAAAAGGTGTTAGAATAGCAACACAAATGAAGAGGGACAGGAATGTTATGGCTGGAAAGGATGGGAGCCAAAATGAGAAGATGTTCAGAGCGCATAAGTTCAACACCAATGTAAGTGTAAAGTACTAGTTACGTTTACAGTAAGTTCAACACCAATCTAAGTGTAAAGTATTGTTTACGTTTACAGTAAGTTCAACACCAATCTAAGTGTAGAGTATTGTTTACGTTTACAGTAAGTTCAACACCAATCTAAGTGTAGAGTACTGGTTACGTTTACAGGCTCAGAAGTCGTTTTTTCCTACAGTGATTTGCAGCACAACAGAAACAGTCTTCTTAATATTCTAATATATTCTTAACAGCTTGTACTCTAAACTAAAACAAGTTTCTCAGCGTTGCTAGAATCAAGACAGCATCATATGCCAGTAAGAGTAGAGGCTTTGAGTGCTGAATCCTAGTAGCTACAGTAAGAGAATGATAGCAAGGACAGCAATCCCACCACACGATGTGCAAAAATAAAATATGAAAATTATTTATGGTAGCGCTGTCCTAATTATGATTTCATCAGCACTGTGCCTCTCTGTCTGTCTCTGCCACAGACACGCACAGCCTGCTCTGCTCTGAATGAACGCTCCACATCGCAGTGAGGACCGCCAGCTTGTGTGATATGTGATGAGCTGAAGCACATTATCTCTGAGTGACATGTATTATACCTTACACACCACAACAACAACAACAAACACACACACACAAGAGATAGATAGATGGATAGATAGATAGATAGATAGATAGATGGATACTTTATTAATCCCGAGGGAAATGTAGGTCATCCAGTAGCTTATACACAGACATACATACATAAATCACATACACATAGGGAGAACATGTTCACAAGGAGTGGGGTGTCCATTTTATCATTTTAAATAAACATACATTTTTTTAAACATACATATATATATATAAGTGCATACATACTGAGATACATAGATACAGTACATCGGACTGATACACTGCACGGTGTACTCACGTAGAGCGCTTGTCTGAGTGCTCCCTGTCGCTGGACTCCTGCCTCTCCAGTCGGTGTCTGTCTCTCCTCCGAGCCTCATGTCCCTGACCACTTCCTCCTCCTCCTCCTCCTCCACCTCCTCCTCCTCCTCCTCCTCCTCCTAGTCCCCCCTCCTGCTCGCTGGACGTCTGTCTCTCCAGCCTCCTCTCCCGCTCGGCCCGCTCCCTCCACAGCTCCTGCGGCAGCTCGTCCCGCCGCGCCTGCACCAGTTGCTCGTTGGACAGCTGCCGCTCCAGCCGGTGGTGGCCGTGGTGATGGGGCGGCTGGTGCAGCTCCGCCTGCAGCTCGGAGCGGCTGCTGCCGCCGCTGCCTCCTCCTCCTCCTCCGGCGCTGATCCGGAGCTCCCCGCTGCGGGCCTCGCTGTTGAGGCGCTCGCGACCCAGCGGCGGGTCCTGCAGCACCACCTCGGCCATGACGCCCACCTCTCCGCAGGGCCGCTCGTGGCTGTCGTGCTCGCGGTCCTGCCGCTGCCGCTCGCGGTCCAGCATGGGGCGGATCAACTCGCTGAAGTGCTCGATGCTGTCCTGGGGCTTCTGCGCCGCCAGCTTGCGCAGGATCCGCTCCGACCGCTGCTCGGGTCGCAGCCCGGCAAACTTCACTTCTGGTTCCGCTGCCGCCTCTGCCGGGGCCGTCACCAGGGTAACCGGCAGCGACGCAGCCACCGGGGCAGGAGTCATGCCCAGACCTGCCGCCACACCCACCAAGCCGCTGGTGCGGGCCTCGATGCTGCGCGTGTAGGCGGAGCCGTTGAGGACGGGCGTGTAGTTGGCCACGGTGGAGCCCAGGCGGCGCGCCACGGACGACGGCGAGGGCTGGGGTCTCTCGGAGCGCGCTTCCACCGCCTGCTGCTCGTAGATGGTGTGGCGCAGGCGGGCAGAAGTGGCGCTACGTGCCGGCGACACCTCCTGCGGCTCCAAGAACACCTTACGGCCCAGCAGCGGTGTGGGCGGGAGCTTGCTCTGCTCCGCCTTGATCTTCTCCACCTGAACCAATCAGAAAAGGAGCAGGGAAGGACATCTTAATAGTATGTTCATGACGCCAAAAAATAGCACTGCTTTTGTTCAGCAGTTTTAGATGTAGGTATCATACATTCTGTAATTGTAGCAGGTATAGTTAGATATTTTGGGCTGAAATTTAGGTTAAATATTTTTGCTTGTGATCGTAATAATGAAAAAAAAGAAAACACTAAAAGCCTTTAGTATGGCCGTGAGTTAGTGAAGGCATTCCGGTGTTGGTTGTGCTCGTGGTTTTAGTCATGATTTGTCATAGCCACCTGTGTGTTTTATCACTTCATTACCACGTCAGTCTTGTGTAATAGAATGAGTGTGCTGCTTCATGTGAAGTCTGTGTTATCTCTAAAGCATGCTAGGTGTGAACCACGCTCAGCACAGCTCCTCTTAATGTGTGCTTGTGTGAAGTGATGTGTTTGCCAATACATAGAGGTGTTAACATACTCTAAAGTGCATCAGAGTGTACATGTGTGTGTCTGTGTGTAGGTGTATACAAATGTGTGTATATACATACAACTGTGTGTGTGTATACATGCACGTCTCTGTGTGTGTGTGTGTGTGTGTGTGTGTGTGTGTGTGTGTGTGCGTGTGTGTGAGTATGTTTGTCACAGCCTTCAGCGCATTTCTTATAGTGCATCATATAATCTTTTGTCAAACAGAAAATTCAACTGCATATAGTGAATCGATAAATGAAGGAGAAAGGTGGATGAACTAGTATTCTGTTTTCTAAGGAAGTTTACAGTAGCAAGGCATAGACGTTCTAATACTTACTCTCTAGGTTAACTAAATACTGACACCTAGTGGTAAAAAGTAATAGCAGCATATTTTACAGAGGTGTTTAGAGCCAGTGGGACATTACTGGCATTTCGCAAACTTGAAAGGCCAGCCAAAGGAAATTAACCATAATTTTAAATACTATTCTATTTTAATTAAATTAAATTAAATTCAATTCAATTCAATTCAATTCAATTTTATTTATATAGCGCTTCACAGAGTCCAGGCTCTGAACCCCCTTAGAGCACAATAGTGACAGGGGTAAGGAAAAACTCCCTGTTAATGGAATACCCTGTTAATGTGAATTCCTCAAAATGTACACGTTTACTTGCTAGAAAATAACACTGGTTCGAGACGCCTCTCAAGTACCTGTGATCCTCCATACATACATCAGTAGTCAATGATAGCAGGCTAAGTATTAGGTAAGACTACAAAAGAGCTGCCAGCCAACAAAGGTATATTATCAAGCTCTGGGCTGGCAAATTGGTTTCGTGGGTGCGCTTACAGGTTTGGTGTCTATATTCTTTCATAGGGGCCAAAATGTCTAGCGGCGGCCCTGTATGTTTGTATGTATGTGTGTGTGTGTGTGTGTGAGAGCATCTGTGTGTGTGTGCGCATGTGCGTGTGTGTGTGTTAGCATGTGTGTATGTGTTTCTGAGTGTGTGTGTGTGTGTGTGTGTGTGTGAGAGACTCACGGTGGTAAGGCGTCTAAGGGAGCTGAACCTCTCCTCCCAGGTGGCGGCCGCCTTGCGGAAGGCCTCGTGTCGGCGAATCAGCTGCTCCACCTCGTCTACACTGGAGCCCAGCTCGCTGCTGCTGATTAGGGGCTCCTGAGCCGTCATCCAGGCCTCCGCCACCACTGCCTCCTGAGCAAACTGGTGCACCTCCAACACTGGGGAAGTAGGAGAGGAGAGAGAGAGAGGAGGGGAGGAGGGGCGGGGATGGTGAGGGCAGAGGAGGGAGGGGAGGTGAGGAGAGGAGAGAGGGGAGGGGAGAGGAGAGGGCAGAGGAGGAGAGGAGAGGAGAGGGGAGGGCAGAGGAGAAAGAAAGAGATGGTCGTGGAGAGGGGAGGGGAAGAAAGGAGAGGAGAGGAGGGGGAGAACAGAAGAGCAAGGGGAGAAGAGGAAAGGAGATGAGAGGAGAGGTTAGGAGGGAAGAACAGGAGAGGAATGGAGCGAAAAGATGTGTGAAGGAGGTGACACACATACATGTGAAGGAGATGACACACATACATGTGAAGGAGATGACACACACACATACATTGACAGTGATGACACACATACATTGACAGTGATGACACACATACATGTGAAGGAGATGACACACACACATGTGAAGGAGATGACACACACACATGTGAAGGAGATGACACACACACATACATTGACAGTGATGACACACATACATTGACAGTGATGACACACATACATGTGAAGGAGATGACACACATACACTGACAGTGATGACTGTTCTGTGGGTCAGTAAAATAAAATGGCTGAAGACTAGACAGCCAGGAAGCCCAACAGTGCTACTGCTGCTGCCACTATCGCCAGGGTTAGTACTTACTCTGCTGGAGGAACTCCCAATGTCTGTCCCACTTCTCAGACAGCTCCCTCTGTTTCAACAACACCCTCTCCAGCTTATCATTGATCTAAAGGACAGAGGACGGAGGACAGAGGACAGGGCATTATGTCCATCAGGTACAAAATCATTTTTAAATCCGTGGGAGGTTTTGCCATTGAGTATTCACTGAGCATTTAGGATGTACAATATTCTGGCATTTTTAACACTGTTTTACCAATACAGGCCAGTAGAGGGAGCATTATATGACAAATGTACACTTTTCTCCCTCTGCCATTGCAGAGGCTGTATTTTCATACAATATTGAACACTGAATATCTTCGGTACCACTGTGTTTTTGTCAAAACTAAACTGAGTCTGACTTTACAAGGAACCTAAGTGGAGAATGAATTTTTGGGATAGATTCTCAAGGGACTGTGAATAAAGAATTAAGGGAATTTTCCACTGACAACTGAAGTAAGTAAGTAAGCTAAGTCTTAATCCTGATTAGAGAACCATGTCAGTATGTCAACCAGTTGTCTGTCAGACAGTCAGTCAGAAAAAGGTTCCAGTCACTTTAAATGGCTTCCTCAACAGGGATAAAAACCGAACAACCCTCTTCTTTTTTCCCAAAGGATTTAAAACCCATCAAATGCACATCCATCAGCTCATCCACGGGCCGTCAAGACGTTTTTGGGGGAGTCACCTCTTCCGAGGCGGGGTTCCGCGCGGCCAGCAGGGTTTTGCCCATCTCTATGCACTGCATCACGCTCTTGTTGCGGGCCTCCACCTCACTCTTCAGGCTCTGGTGGTAGTTCATCAGGACCTCCACAGAGGACACATCCCTGAAAGGACCAGAGAGTCCAGACTCCATTACTTCTGTGAGGAAAGAGCTGACAAGCCGAGGGAGAAGAGCAAACACAAACACACACACACACACACGGAAGGGTTACACTCAAGGGGGGGGAGACCAGGGCCCTCGCCGGGCCCCCCCCCCCCCCCCCCCCAAAAAAAAACAATCGCACCATCGGCTGACACTCCTAAAACAAAATATTCTGTAGGGGTAAGGGGCGGGGATAGAGCTGTGAGACAGGACCTGGGGGCAAGGCCTCATGTCGGCTACTCGTGCTCATCTGCACCAGACACTGGAGGGAGCCGTGTGTGTGTGTGTGTGTGTGTGTGTGTGTGTGTGTGTGTGTGTGTGTGTGTGTGTGTGTCTGTAGTATGTGTGTGTGTGTGTGTGTGTGTGTGTGTGTGTGTGTGTGTGTGTGTGTGTGTGTGTGTGTGTGTGTGTGTAGTGTGTGTGTGTGTGTAGTGTGTGTGTGTGTGAGTGTGTGTGTGTGTGTGTGTGTGTGTGTGTAGTGTGTGTGTGTGTGTGTCAGTACATATCACAGAACATTCTGGAGACGTGGGGCTTGCCTAACCCTAAGCTGGTGTGCCATGTGGCCTCTAAACTGTGCCAAGTCCTGGGGCTTTTTCTATTGACTGTGCTCTGTTTGTGGGCCACTGACGTACTGGCCAACTCAAACCAGTAGCAAGCCCTCAGGGTTTACGGCCGTCTGTTTTCGAACGCTTAGATCCCATGTAGCCCCCGAAACATTAGCATACTGGAGGGGATTTCTCATCTCACCCAGCGTGTCGACAAATAGAGGAGATCAAAATTGTTCCTGATTCTCTCTCTCTGGGGCGTGAACAAAGAACCTTGTGTTGAAACGAGTGCATTCTATGGCCCTGTTCACAGGGTCACAGGATGGCGCTTTGATGCACAGTTATTAAATATCAGTAGCTCTGCAATGTTAAGTAAGTACATTCATGTTGCATTCGTGTCTTAAATTAAATGAAGGTAACTACAGCTAACTAAAGATAAACCATTCTTAAAGCTGTCTTTATTCTAAACCATGAGTAGGCTATACATTTCTTTTTATTTAATGAACTACAAAATGTAATGCAACACGTCTTACATTGTAGTCAGTGTGTATATGTCAAGACACTAGCACAAGATTTTTAGGCTCTAAAATGTTTGTTTTATCTGAAAACCGTGTTACGGTATAGCTAAGAGTGGTCCAGACCAACCTTACGAAAGTCTCTCCTACAGAAGGTATACTTAGCTAAGGACGTTCTGAGAAACACTTCGAAGGTAAAGCTTAGGGTATAATTTACGAATGACGTAGCATTGAGAAGGCTTTGGGAAACCTCCCCCTGATCAGTAACCAGTAACAGACTATAGCAACCAAGGTTACCAAGGTAACCAGGGTTAGCTGCAGACCACACCTAGCCAGGCGTGTAACAGAATATATCAGGCTTAATTAGCAATGTCAACAAATAGCAGCAAATGACCTACTTTACTTTACTTTACTTTACCTTGGTGTAACACTGGGGTTTATTTTCAATCTTCAGTCAATGCAGCTTTAACATGCTTTAACATGACTGCGTAACATTACACCAACTTTGAGTTATGACACTGGAGGTCACTGATATTGTGAAGTTACTCATATGTGTCATATGATATGTAACATTACTAATGCTAGATCAAAACCGTGATTTTGACACTCTGCGTTAACGTTTGACAGACTGTACTGGCCCATACACACACCTCAATAACAGGACAGTTGTGCAACAAAACACACACACACACACACACACACTCTCTCTCTCTCTCTTTTTCTCACGCCAACTCTGTTTTCTCACTCTGCTGGTTCCCCCCTCCTTCTCTCTCTCTCTCTCTCTCTCTCTCTCTTTCCCTCTTTCTCTCTCTCTCTCTCTCTCTAAGGAGCTGCTGTTGGCCACTGTGTGTGTGTCTACCTGGGCTTCTCCGCGGTCCCAATCTGGCTGATGATGCTCTCCATCCACGTGAGCTGGTCGCGCACCATGCTGAAGAAGCGCAGCTTGTCGGTCGCCGTGGTGATCTGCACACGGCACTCCTCGCACGAGACGAGCAGCTCCTTCCAGGCGTGCATGACCTCGTGCTCCCGCCTGGCAATGGCCTCTGCTTTCTCCCCCGCGTAGACTGTCCGCAGCTGGGCCGAACTCTCCTGCAGCTGCCTGACCTGCAGGGGCAATTAAAGGAACATAGAGAGAGGGAGAGAGAGAGGGAGAGAGAGGGGGAAAGAAAGAGAGGGGAAGGGAGGGAAGGGGGAGAGAGTTAGAGAGAGATAGAAAGAGAGAGAGTTTTACGACTGCTATGGACGCGTCCTGATGCAGGAGAGCTCGGCGAGAGTGCTGCTTGCTCGTGTGGAAAGCGCAGCACAGGGCTTTGGGAGTGCAGGATGGAGTCATGAAAAATAAATGAGCTTTCGTTGGACCTTTCTTCTGCTAACTCCTCCTCTGAACACTTGATCCAGATAGAAATTCTGCAACAACGCATTTTACACTAATCCACTTTGTTTCAACGCAAAGTGCACAAAAATGCCAAACACCAAGACTAATCTAAAGGCCACAAAGCTGCTAGAAGAGCTGTGAGACTTTGTCAGGTTCAATGCAAAACTTGTTTATGATTTTTAAAAAAACTGAGACCTCACAGGCCTGGGAGAAGCTACTGCTATTGGTTCATGAGTGTGTGAAAACGTAGCTATTGGTTGGTGGTTAGGTTCAGTAGATATGGTGCATTATATTGTCCGATACATCCGTGAATGTGCTGTTCAAAAAAAGGTCTGTATTCTTTCTCCTGGTAGCACAGGCCAGACCTAGTGGGAATCAGCACTCCCTTGTCTTTCCAACAGTGCAGTTATCAACACAGAAAATGGTTAAATAAAGCCACATACTATCAAGCCACATACTATCAAAGACAATATTTGGTGAACAACGCAAACCAGGTTGGAGCCCAAGCAAGGGAGACAAAGTTATGTTGTTATGGTTACACTCATACTGTAGGCTAAGAATAATTATCTGACACCGTTTATGGGTGGGTGGCTACTGGCCAGTGTATCAGTGAGTGGGACGCGACTGCATGCCTTAATTGGTCTGTGAGTGGGACACGACTAGCTAATGGGAGCGTGAGTGGGCAGCTGTTTGTTGCCGTGGCTGCAAGTGGGAAGCTATGGGCCTGTGACGGAGAAGCTTTTAGCTAATGACTGAGTTGAGCGCGGGTTGTTATTGGCTAATATGGGAGCGGGTGTGATTTGCTATTGGTTAAATATCCCATTCTGATTCTGAAATACTGGAAGTGGTAGAAGGCTGCTTTTCACTTCCAGGTCTACAAGTGATCATTGCGGGCCACTGTAGTGTACTACTGGCACACAGGTCTACTAGTAAGACACTATTGGTCAGTCTGCCTGATCGTCCATGAACTGCCATTGGCTGACGATGGGTTTTTGGATTGGTAGTTCCACCCCAGCGGTGAGCAGAGTGTCTGCAGATAGATGATCCTCCAGAGAGGACTCAGGGGCAGGTGTTTGTGGACGAGCCCAGAGAGTGCAGGTGTGTGTGGACAAACCCAAAGAGTGCAGGTATGTGTGGACGAGCCCAGAGAGTGCAGGTGTGTGTGGACGAGCCCAGAGAGTGCAGGTGTGTGTGGACGAGCCCAGAGAGGACTCAGGACAGGTGTTTGTGGACAAGCCCAGAGAGTGCAGGTGTTTGTGGATGAGCCCAGAGAGTGCAGGTGTGTGTGGACGAGCCCAGAGAGGGCAGCCAGCAGCTCCCACAGCATGTAAAGCTCAAAGGAGTACTGAGCCCCAGTGGTGAACAGAGCGTCATGCTCAAATTAGTTTATTATGTTATAATGTTTATTAGGGCCTCTATCTGTGGTCACTGTGTCTGTGGAGGGACTACTATTGGCTCTATCTGTGGTCACTGTGTCTGTGAAGGGACTACTATTGGCTCTATCTGTGGTCATTGTGTCTGTGGAGGGACTACTATTGGCTCTATCCGTGGTCACTGTGTCTGTGGAGGGACTACTATTGGCTCTATCTGTGGTCACTGTGTCTGTGAAGGGACTACTATTGGCTCTATCCGTGGTCACTGTGTCTGTGGAGGGACTACTATTGGCTCTATCTGTGGTCACTGTGTCTGTGAAGGGACTACTATTGGCTCTATCCGTGGTCACTGTGTCTGTGAAGGGACTACTATTGGCTCTATCTGTGGTCACTGTGTCTGTGAAGGGACTACTATTGGAGTGCATTTCAGTTGCTCTAGGCTTCTGGCTCTATCTGTGGTCACTGCGTCTGTCTGCTTTCTGATAGTAGGTAAAAGGAGGATGAGCAAACCATCTTAAATCAAGGTGCCTGTTTGTCAGGGTGGGTTCTCTGTGTGGATGGGTGCCTGTTTGTCAGGGTGGGTTCTCCGTGTGGATGGGTGCCTGTTTGTCAGGGTGGGTTCTCTGTGTGGATGGGTGCCTGTTTGTCAGGGTGGGTTCTCCGTGTGGATGGTTGCCTGATTGCCACTGGATGAATATTGTGCTCAAACAAGCGTTGCTTTTTAATCAGTAAGTGAACTCCTGTGGGTCTATGAGCGAACTACTACTGGTTAACATTTACATGACCAGGCCAGTACTGGTCAGTCTGCCTTCCTGTCTGTGTGCTGATATAGGCTGGTTAGGTGGATGGGAGATGACCTGGTTGACAAGTAAAACAGCTGACTGCCGCGGTCAAACAAGAGTTGCTGGTAAATCAGTAAGTGAGCTGGTACATGTCTAAGAGTTAACTACTATTGGTTAACATTTATATGACCAGGCCTCCATTCATCAGCCTGTCACTGTGTGCTGCTATAAGCTGGTTATGTGGATGGCAGATTAGGCCAACCTACAGTAAATCAGTGAGCAGCTTAATGTTGTGCTCAAACTGGAGTTGCTAGTGAATCAGTAAGTGAACTGGTCCATGTCTATGACTGAGCTACTATTGGTTAACCTGTACATGTACTGGTAAACCTGCCTGTCTCTCTGTGTGTGTTGCTATAGGCTTAGTTGTCTGTATGAGCGGGTTACCTGGTTGACGAGCAGCTGAATGTCATGCTCAAAGGTGTGCATGAGCCTCTGCAGTGTGCTGGTGTTTGCCGTGTCTCCCTGCTGCGCGCGCACCTCCGGCAACCGCCGCTGCTTATCATCGATCTGACCCAAGACCTGCAAACGCACCACGCCATGACAGGATGTAATGAGAAGCTAAGCATACAGGCAGACAGAAGAATATCAGCATCAGCTTCAGTTAGATGGGAGGGAAGCAGGAGGAGAATCAGTGAAGCCAAACAAACCATAGGAGTACTTGCAGTAACAGCAGAGCATAACTTCACTGGTAGTAGGGGGGATGGATGAGGATAATGGTGAGCTGGAGATGCTTTTGCAAGCAAAGAATACATAACAGCTACAGCCAAAGCAATAGTTGCAGTGTTAGCGGTAGTTGTAGCTGTAGCTGAAAATATAGCAACTTGTTACTGTATACCTGTATACATAACTTGTGTCTGCATAGCTAAAGCTAACATGTAGCAGTAGTTTTGTGTAGCTTTAGCTGCCCTGATGCTAATGCTGTCCCAAGTATCAGGTTTCTCTGTTATTGTTTTGGATGGCTAGGCCTGATCTACTCCAAGACAGCTAAAGCTACCCAAGTTAGAGGCTCTACTCGTTCCTCCAGCTCCACCTTCAGACGGATAACTCTAGCGGTGGCGGCGGTGTTAGCATACCTCGCGGCAGTCGGAGAAGAACTTGTGCAGCTGGTGTGAGGCGGCGAGCAGCTGACCGCGCGTCTCCATCAGCTCCAGCAGGTCGGCCCAGGCCTCGTTCACGCCATCCTTCCACTCTGCGATGGTGGCGGCGTCGCCGTGGCCGTAGTCGATCAGCTCGTCCACCATCTGATTGATGGCAGTCACCCGCTCCTGGCCCATGCTGCCGGTCTCTGAGGCGAACTCGGTGAACTTCTCCTGGAGGATCTGCAGGGCAGCGGAGAACACAGAAGAGCGGGCGTGAGAACGCGGTGCCCTAAGAGGGTTGTGGTATACATGGGCATATTTTAAATTTAGATATGTTTGACCTTGGCTTTGTCTTCAAGAAGTCTCAAGTGTGGATAAATCTATCATTGTAAGACAAATCACAAACAACAGTTCTAATCTTAATTTCTTTGAAATCATCAAATATCATAACTGTTAAGCTACACACTCTTAAACATAGGGATAGGTGTTGTCTGTGAGTAAGCAGAGGAGGAGAATATCCAGGCTGTGTAGGTAACAGCAGTAACTGGGGATGTCTTCAAAGACAAAAAGGCCGGTCTCCTTATTAGTGTCCTTATAAGTGTCCTTATTACAGTGTGTTTACATACGTAGCCTAATAAATAATATTATGTGCTTCCCATGTCAGTACCTACTATTAGCCGAATGTTACTAATCCTAACCCTTAACCCCTACATGTGTCTTGTGACAATATGTGCTAATATAAAAAAAAGTACAATGAAATGATCAGTTGACTAAGAATTAAGTACGTAGAACCTAAGGAACTTAATAATAATAATATAATAATAATAATTCTAAATAAATAAATAATAAGATACATTTCTCCTCTAAATCGTTATGTAACTCCTTCTCCTCTAACTCATCTAACTTTTCTTTTCTACCCAAATGAAAAGCCCCCTTCTCATTATGTGTGCTGCTGAGAGTAACCGCTCGTGGGGGGGCTGACCGTGACATGCTCAAAGTCCTGGCCCAGTTCGGGGGAGCTGGCCACCACCTCCCTCTCGGCGATCCACTGCTCCAGCTCGTCCACCTCCCGGCTCAGCTGGTAGAGCCAGTACTGCTGCTCCAGGCGAGACTTGCGCTCCTCCAACAGGTCCTTCAGGGACACGTAGAGGCGGTCGATCTGGGACTGACGCTTGCTGATCTGGTCACTGCCAGAGAGAGAGAGAGAGAGAGAGAGAGAGAGAAGGAGGAGGAGAGAGAGAGAGAGAAAGGGAGAGAGAGAGAGAGAAGGAAGAGGAGAGAGAGAGAGAAGGGGGAAGAGGAGAGAGACAGAGAGAAAGGAGAGATATAGCATAGAGAGGGAGACCAAGAAAGAAAGAATGAAAGAAAGAAAGATAAAAAGGGAACGAAAAATGAAGGGAAAGAGAGAGAGGGAGAGAGAGGGAGAGAGAGAGAGAGAGAGAGAGAAAGAGAGAAGTGTAAAGAGCTAAAAGCTTGGTGCTTAGTGCATGCAGTGTGAGAAAAACGCTATTTTAGCAAATGGCACCACACCCATTAGGGTGTGAGGCTGATTGCATCAGTGAAAGTGATCTCCCAGCTGCAGGATGCTGGGAAACATGCTAATGCTGGATACTTCAACACCAACAGCAAAACCTTTCAACACTGCTGAGAGATTTCAAAGTATTGCTATCCTTTCCCCAAAGTTTGTCATTGCACAATGACTTGGCTAAATATCCGTCCAAAAGAATGACAAATCATTACACCCACTTTTTGAATACTGACAATTTAGTGACTAAACTGATAAACCCTTCAGTCGTTGTTCCAATGTCACCCACATTTTCAATGATTCCTTTATCTTTTATTTAAGTGTTGATGTTCTATGCATGTTCTCTGGGAATCAAACCCACAACC
Organism: Clupea harengus; assembly: GCF_900700415.2. Classification (NCBI taxonomy): domain Eukaryota; kingdom Metazoa; phylum Chordata; class Actinopteri; order Clupeiformes; family Clupeidae; genus Clupea; species Clupea harengus. Next base: position 22,726,499 of record NC_045160.1, read on the forward strand.
CTTGGAACTTAGAACATTAGAACCTTGCTCTACTGGTAGAGTCTCTCAGACTGACCTGTCGGGGTGTCCGAGCTCGAGCAGCTGCCGGCACTGCTGTGAGAGCAGGCCGATGGTCTCGGCGTAGTCCTCGATGCTTTGCTCCAGCACCAGGTGCTTCTTCAGTAGCTGCAGCGTACTCGGCTCGTCCTAGGGGACCACGCACACAGGAGAGAGAGACCATAGAGGTTATGTACTCGGCTCGTTCTAGGGGACCACGCACACAGGAGAGAGAGAGACCATAGAGGTTATGTACTCGGCTTGTTCTAGGGGACCACGCACACAGGAGAGAGAGAGAGAGACCATAGAGGTTATGTACTCGGCTCGTTCTAGGGGACAACGCACACAGGAGAGAGAGAGAGAGACCATAGAGATTATGTACTCGGCTCGTCCTAGGGGACAACGCACACAGGAGAGAGAGAGAGATCATAGAGGTTATGTGCTCCTTCTCTGTTCTTTTGTGGATTTGATGTCCCTCTGGTGTAGTACAGGGACAGAACTGTAAGTAGTAGCATAAGAACTAGGGATAGGACCATAGACCTGAGGTGAAGGGTGTATTAGGGACCAGGCTGACCAGATGTGAAAATTCAAACCTCTGTTCGGAAGTAATTGCCTAATCGGATCTTCTTTGCCTTTCACATCACTGTCCCCTCCTGCTTCCCCTCTGTCCCATTCTACAGCCTCTCTAACCCTCCTTCTCCTTACCCGATACCCACATCTGTCCCTTTCTACAGCCTCTCTAACCCTCCTTCTCCTTATATTCTACCCACATCTGTCCTGATCAGCTCTGCGTCTCCCTCTCTCGAACCCTGCCCCTCTCCTCCCTCGACTCTGCCTCTCTACCCCTTCCCCTTCCCCTTCTGCCTCACTGCCCATCTCTACCCTCTCACCTACCCCACTGCCCCTCTCTACCCTCTCATAATCCCCTTCTGCCCCTCGCTATTGTCTCACCATCCCCTTCTGCCCCTCTGTACCCCTTCACCATCCCCTTCTGCCCCTCTGTCCTCCTCTCACCATCCCCTTCTGCCCCCCTCTCACCTTGCCCTTCTCCTCGTTCATCATGTGCAGCTCCTGCTCGCTGAGCCAGGCCTCCACCTCGGACACGTCGAAGTAGTACTGCTGGGCCTGGTACATGGCGTCCAGCGCCAGCTGCCGGTGCTCCGTCTCCAGCCACAGCGCCTCCCACAGCCCCGCCAGCTGCTCCAGGCCGTCCCGCACGCACTCCGCCTCCGGGCTGCGGATGGAGGCGATGAGAGACGCCCGCTCCAGAACGTCCTCCATCCGCGCACGGTGCCCCTGCAGCTCACGCTGGAGCGTCTTGATTGGAGAGGGGCGGGGGAGGGGTTGGGACAGTAAGATAGAGAGAAGTGGTCACAAGACAGAGATACTTCCCATACTATAGCTATGAGAGATACTTCCTATACTATAGCTATGAGAGATACTTCCTATACTATACTATACTATAGCTATGAGAGATACTATAGGTGTATGTCACTACCAAGGACAAAGGACAAGGCTGACATAAAAGACATAAATGCATTCATCAGATGAGTCCAATTGTTCCAAAAGAAAGTTCTGGAACTTTCATGACTGACTCGGCTCACCTGGTTCTTCTTCATGAGCTGCTGCACTTCCTGTAGGGAGGTGCCGTGCTCGTGCGATGTTGCCAGTGGGAGGCGCTCTTGGACCCACAGCTGTGAAACACAGACAGACATCTAAGACCCAAACAGACAACGGTGCTTCCAGAGGAGACTTAAGGGCTTATATGGGTCAGACAGCCCATGTCAGAATTAATTAGTTCTAACTAATGACTTCATGGACTCATTAATATTCTTTTACTCTTTGTGAAGGTATTAATTATAAGCAATACGAGTTCAATCCTTATGTCAACATGGATATGAGGATTGCATATGAATTGGTCATTTATCATATAAGGTATTGTCAAAAGTTGAACATTTTCTCTATTAAATCTTTAATTTACAGTTAATGCATGTTAATTCCAATTTCAGTACAAGGATGGGGATGAACGGGTGAATAATTGAGTTTATGGACCCTAATCTCATAGGGCAACGAGCTACAGGCTGTGAACAGGCTTCGCGCATCAGCAACCATGCAGCGAGAATAGGCGGGGACACCTATATTTATTACTTTAATTTACACAAAGCAGGGCACAATCAAGCATAAACTGGTTGAGTTACTGGTGGATGTGGCAATGAAGTAATTCTTTATCAGCCAATCGCAATGATTCGACCATAACTTATTAACGTTCACACGGAGCTCATTAATTGTTCTACAATATATCAAACAATATATTTCCGGTCGCGAATGGAGCGGTTCACACCAGAGGAGACAGAGGTTCTTGTGTGGGAGGTCTGCCCGACATAAATCATTTGGAAGTTTCACGGAAAAAGATGTTGCTTTAAAGGAACTCATTTATTTATTTCAATGGAACTCCCACGTCTGTGCACGGACTTCCCCAGCATTGCACGGACACACCCGTGTTTACACCTCAAATCTTGCTCATGTTGTGAAATTGGAACTTTGCGTTTTGCCAGCTGCGTTGCCCATTAATGAAATTAGGGCCTGATGTCTGTGACTTGCTGAGGTAATACAAGAGATCGATAACAGACAAGAATACTGCTTATGACCGACAGCATCAAGCCGCACATCGATCTTTTCAACCATTAACATGGATTACACACGTCACCACCATAACCTGACCTACACCCTTACGGGTCAAAGGTCAGGCCACGAGTTCAAAGGTCACACTCACAATCTCGTCCTCCAGGTCGCGTCCCACTTGATGCACCTCCTTGGAGGCGAGCAGGATGCGTCGGCGCTCCTTGAGGGGCTCGATGAGGCGCACGATGCGCGACTCCACCACGGCCTGCCTCTCCCCGACGTGCTCCATGCGCTGGCCCTGCGGCGGGAGAGAGGCCGCCTCCTGCTGCAGCTCCCCCACCTCCTGGTACCACTCCTCCATCTGTGACTCCATCGTCTGAGCACGGGAGTGCCGTACACACACACACACACACACACACACCAAACACAAACCGCCGGCAGAGCCAGACGTCACCACACACACACACGCACAACCAAATGCAGATGATGGAGAGAGAGATGGAGAAGGAAAAAGAAAGAGGGAAATGGAAAACGTAGAGGTAGAGGGGAAAATGGGACAGAGTAGAGAAAGGGAGGGAGGGAGGGAGGGAGGGAAGGGCGGAGGGATTGAGTGAGAGAGGAAAGCAGTGTGACCAGGAGAGATTGGAGAGCGACCAGTACATGAGACATCGAGGGGAAATGTTAAACGTGTTGAAATGGACGGAACGAGAGACACAGAAATGACAGGTGAAAGTGTACAGACACACAGAGTTAGAGGTAGAGAAAAGGATTCATTAGATTTCAGAACTCTTAAAGGCCTGTGGGTTAGAAACAGAGCTACATTCAGTAGAACAATGGCAGATTCAAAAGAAAGAGAAAGAGAGGGGAGGGAGGTTAAAGAGAGAGAGAGAGAGTGAGAGGTTACAAAGTTTGAAAAAGTGATTCAGTTGATAACGCAGATCATTAAAGTTGCTTAATATCAGCTGAATGCCAGACAATACTAACAAGTTGTACAAGCAGGCTTGAGTTTGATCAGTAGTTTCAAGTTGATCTCAAGAACTTGTGCACAGAAACACTCACATATCTGATCTGATAGGAAACTTCATCTGGGAAGTATAGGAGTAGGGGGGTGGGGGAGGGGGAAGGGGGAGCACAGAATTGTAAAAAAAAAAGAATTCAGTGACCCAGATGTCAAAAACACTATCAAATCAGCCTTTGGTATCGGAGTCTTCAAACTTAGATGAGTTAGAGCAAAAGCAACCAAGGGTGTCACATCTGGACATAGTGAGTCACTACACCCAGGGCTGGGCATGTCAGATACATGAGGGATGGGTGCGTCAAACAGACCCAACATCAATATCATTAGATCGTCACACACTACGGAACACAGCAGCCCTTCAGCTTTCACAGAGACCCTTTGGGGGTTTGCGTATAAGCATAAACGTATGCATATCTAACGCATACTATATGTGTACGTCACTTTGGATAAATGCGTCTGCCAAATGACTGTATGTGAATGTAAACATACATGAGTAATTCTCATGAGGGTAAAACAGCCCTGATAAAAAAAGGACCTAAACAGCCAAAATACAAGTACAGTAGTTTTAGCATTAAAAGGAGTGGTATGAAAACAGACTGCAGTCCGAGAAAACTGAATCAGGCGTTTTATAACAGCCAGTCTGAGGCTTGGGCTGTGAAGGGCGTCTGTGAAAATGTCAGAGGATTACTGTGTCGGCAGCATCACGGCCGCACCGGATCCTACGCCAGCCGCAGTGGCAGGATCCTCTGTGAGATTATGTGTTATAATCATCGCACGCGTGCCATTGGCTGACACAGCGCCAGTGAGTACAGGTGTATGACATGAGCAACCACTTTACATTCACACTGCTGCCGCCAAGGCAACATGGGATCTAGAAGAGGGAGATTGGGATCTAGACTCTGGATGAAGAAGAGGGAAATTGCAAACACAGAATGACAAATGGGAGAGAGGGATGAAACTCACAAACCTGCAAATAGAGAGAGCGACAGACAGCACCTCTGCCCGAAACACACACACTTATACACACGCATGGAGAGTACAGAGACCAAAGGGTGAGATATGAAGAAGGGGATCAGCAGTAAGGAAAGCAAGAATATGGAAAGGAAAGTAGGAGAAGAAAATCAGAAAACAAAGCAAGTGCTAATAATTAATACGAAGAAAGAAGGAAATAAAAAAAAAAAAAAACACGAGTTACTAGAAGATATGAAAGTCAAAGAAGAAAGAAAGAAAGAAGAGCTCTTAGAAAGCATGTAAGTGTCAGAAAGTGAAAGTGTGAAAGTCTAGAATAGAATAAGGAAGAAAGAAAGAAAGAAAGAAAGAAAGAAAGGAAGAAAGGAAGAAAGATGAGAAGCTGGAAAAGCAGAACTGAAACGAACTGAAATGCTACTGTACCCCTGGTGATGATGGTGGAGGTGGTGGTGATGTTGTGGCAGAGGGACAGAGCACAAAGCCTGCCACTAAAGGAGCTCAATGCAGCTCAATGCAGCTCAATGCTCAACGCCAACATGCTGTCGAAGAGGAGAGTTGTAAAGGTCGGAGGTCATTCTGTTTGATAAGGTTACAGCTCCATTCAACCTCTCTGCTGACCTTATCGTAGAAGATACCTCTGCCGTGTTTGCAGAACTTAATAATAAGATACATTACACATCAATTGCATTGATATTTTGGTAAGACGGCCTACATGAGCAACATTATATTTGTGTATTGAATAGTTAAGCTTAAATGTTGACCAACAGTATTTCTTATACCGTTGGAAGAACCTCCACTTCATTCTGTAAGAGGATTGAGCGGTTCCAAACCTTTTCCAAGCAATGTGATTAAAATGTTTGATAAAAAGGGTTGGATCTCCTTCTGAACAGAAAAAGTCCTTGATATATTTAAAGAATTAACTGAATGGGAGTTCGGCCTAACCTTCACGTCTTGTTTCCCATTTAAGCCTATTTTTATTAGGAAGCTTACACTGTTATGCTGCAAAGGCACAATCGTGTTCGAATCAGAGAGTGGTTGAAAATACATAATGATTAGAACATGAAAAACAGACAGCACAGATAACAGTGCTTACATCATGAGTGTCATGGTCAGAACTAATGAAGATGCTAACAAAAACAGACAGACATGATTGGTGCTCTTTAATCTGATTTACCTGCATACATGATTGGTGCTCTTTAATCTGATATACCTGCTTACCGCTGAACAAAAGCCTCTCAGGTATGTCCCTGCAATGTACCTAAATAAGCTGAGCAAACTGTGGGCTTTAATACAATACACATTACTGACCTTAACCCTGAATCTTACCTAACCCCAACCCTAAGTACATCTTGCAATCACATGGACTATTTTCTAAATACTCTACTAAGTGTTAAGAGCATAGTATCAAGCACCAGTGACAACAAAGCATGACTTAAACATGTACTCACATACACAGTATGTACTCAATGTAGTATTTACAACAGTAAAAAACTTAAGGATAAAAAACTTAGGAAGCCATTTTAGGCGTGTGTTGGACATTGTTAGACATGCTTTGTGTGTTCATGCCAGGCTTCTGTGGCGTACCTGGAGCTTCTTGAGGTGTTTGTTGACGGTGGTGAGGTCCTGGCCGTAGTCCTCGTAGGAGAGCTGGTTCTCCAGCTGACCCAGCCGATGGTCCAGGCTGGAGTAGCTCTGGACCAGCAGGTCGGCCCGGTTGGCCTCGAAGAGCTGCCGGGCCTTGGCCTGGGTGGTGCTCTCCAGGTCCTGCCAGCACTCGCGGATCTCCCCCAGCTTCTGCACCACCACCTCCCTCAGCTCCGGCTTCTCCTCGATCAGCTGCTGCCCCTCCTGGAGCCAGGGGAGAGAGAGAGAGAGAGAGAGAGAGAGAGAGAGAGAGAGAGAGACATTTCTCAAGTCAAAATGGTGGAACAGAGAAAGAAAGAAAACTGTTTAAGGTCTGAAGCCTTAAGGAGAGAGAGAGAGAGAAAGAGAGAGAGAAGGGGATTTTGTAGTGTAATATTTGTAAATGTGTGTGTCTGCATGTTATATATGTTATGTGTTTTGTATGCGTTTGTGTGCATGTCTTATTATGTGTGAATATGTGTGTGTGTGTGTGTGTGTGTGTGTGTTTGTGTGTGTGAGTATATATGCACGTGGTGTGTACTGTATATCTGTATATATATGCATATCTGTGTTTTTGTGTGTGTGTGTGTGTGTGTGTGTATGTGTGTGTGTGAGTACATGTGTATGCAGTGTGTATATGTGTGTATGCAACTCCAAGCGCTACGCAGAGTCCCCAGCTGATGCCCTCTCTCCTCTAGAGGTCAATCAGAGGGAGGCTGAGTGGGAGAGGAGGGAGCTATAAAAAGATCTTGATCTTCTCTTCCTGCCCTGATCAGTCAAGACACTCCTACTAGGTCCTCCAGAGCATGCGTACAGGGGCGCTCAGTCTCAGAGCTAATGCTAATCAATCAATTACACTTGTCTCATAATGAGTACAAAGATTTATTTGTATAAAGATTTTTTTTATGAATACAAAATGTGGTGGTTGAAAGTATTCAGACACTGGAATGTCATAGTTTGGAAATATACCAGAACAGTTCTAAAGAACATGGAATAAAGAATACTGCAGAAGAATGTTAAAGACCACTGGTCTGTGTGTTCAAGGTGTAGAGCTGTGTGATGTCACATCTAGTCTCTGTTCTGCCAGTTACCACATACAAAAGGACTATTTGAAATACCAAACACATACATGAATATGGCAATGTTACAAGTGTAATAAATCATACTAACATTCACAAGACAGGACTGAATGAGCAGGAGAAGCCAAAGGAGAACAGAATGTGTTTTTTTCATTCATGCCTGCACCTCTCTATTTCAGTCACTCCCTCCATCCGTCCCTCTATCTTTTTCTCTCTACCTCCCTCTCTCGCTGACTGCATGTCCCTGGCAGCCGAGGTCGTTAAAGGTATTAGCAGCTATTTAATATGCATGCCATGGAGCCAGAGGACAGCTGGTGCAGAAGCCCAAACGTCCCCCTCCTTGCCTCCTTCTCTCCCCCCTTTCTCTCCTCCTCCTTTCTCCTCCCTTCCTCCTTCTCTCCTCCTCCTTCTCTCCTCCTCCTCTCTCCTCTCCTCTCCTCTCCTCCCGACGTCACACACCACGCCCCCCTTTTGACTCAACCACGTTGAAGATCACAGAAGCTGCTGTACACACACACCATCACATACACACACCATCACAAACACACAAACCATTACACACATACACCATCACACACACACACACACACACACACCATTACACCCAGACACACCATCACACACACACAAACACACCATTACACACACACACACACACACCATTACACACAGACACACCATCACACACACAAAAACACACCATTACACACACACCATCACACACACACACACACCATTACACACACACACCTTTACACACACCTTTACACACGCACACAGCTTTACACATATCATCGCACAAACACTCACACCATCACAAACACACACACACACACACACACACACACACACACACCATTGCCACTCTCAGTGGTCCCCAGCCCGCTGTCATTCCGGCTCCCTGTTCTCATGGCTGCTGGGGGGGTTGGGCTCGGGTTTGGCTGCCGGGTGGGGGTGCACTGTTCCCTGGGTGGGGTGCACTGGGTGGGGGTGCACTGGGTGGGGGTGCACTGTTCCCTGGGTGGGGTGCACTGGGTGGGGGTGCACTGGGTGGGGGTGCACTGTTCCCTGGCTATGGATACTGTGTTGCCCAAGGACATGACAACAAGTGCAGCGGCTACAGCTCTCTCTCTCTCTCTCTCTCTCTCTCTCTTTCTCGCTCTCCCTCTCTCTCTCTCTCTCTCTCTCTCTCTCTCTCTCTCTCTCCTTTTCTCTCTCTCTTTCTCTCTCTCTCTGCCTGTGATACTGAAATGCTACAAAACCAAAAATGATTTAGATTTTTTTTAAATCTCATAATTAAGATATTTATGAAATGAGCGGCATTGGATAAAAGTGATATTTTTTTCAGTTCTCTCCATTTTTACTCTTTTGTCCCTCTCCCTCCAAAGAGGAGTCTTTTGAAGAATGCCCTGCACAGTTGATTCATTTCACTGCACACTCATCACTCACTCCCACATGGTATATTCATCACTCCCGACTGAAAAATGCACTTGGAGTATCCTATCAGATGGGGTTCATTCCCAGCTGAAACACACATCTACTAAACACGGTAATCCTCCAATCTTTTGATGTCCGATGAATAAGTCTCATTAGCGAGTTTTGAACATGGAGACTCAGCCGAGGGACTCTTCACACAGTCTACTTTTAGCACCACTTCAGCCGATCACACTCACCCAGATAAAAAAAAAAAAGTCATTTTCACCTGTCTCTTTTCAAGTGCTGAACCAGAACACTTTTAACACACAAAGTGCTCTTTCATGCACCAAGAAAGAATACAGCCACAACACATACAACACTAATATTTACATAATACATCAGGGAATTTGTTAGCGTGTTAGCACATAATTAGCAGAATTAGCGTGGGCTAATTAAGCCGCTAATCAAGACATCCACAGGACCTGCAGGGATGTAGCGAGCACAAAGGTGAAGGTCAAATATGTCAAACAGCAAAGCGCTAGATCTAATGCATGTAAAGTCATAAAAACCTCAACAATGGGGGCTGCAGATCAGACAACACGCACAACACGCACAACACACACTCCCAATGGGCCTCTTATGGGGGCTGTCGATCAGACAACACGTTCAACACACACAACACACACAACACACACTCCCAATGGGCCTCTTATGGGGGCTGTCTATCAGACAACACACACTCCCATAGGCCATGAAACAGTCTTTGGCTAGCCAAGTGCATTTGTACTCTAATGAGTAAATATTTACTGTGTGTGTGTGTGTGTGTCTGTGTACGTGTGTGTGTGTGTGCGTGTGTGTCTGTATGTGTGTGTGTGTGTTTGTGTGTGTGTATGTGTGTGCATGTGTGCATAGCCGGGAGCTAAAATCTGCCCAAGAGGAGGCGAGAGGCGTTCACGTGATCAGCAGGAAAGCAGCACTGCTGGGCTGGCCATATGTGCTTACACAGACGAGACCGCACCAACTGACGTTTGCACAACATTTGGATGGGCAACACATTTCAGTGTTACATATGACAATCAGTACATTCTTTAGAATATGTTAAGTTTTACAACCCACACAGACCTTTACACATTGAAAATGTCAAATATTAGAGGTTTGAGTAGATTCTAACCTGGTGCCCAGTGTTTAATATTTTAAATGCCCATCCCTGCTGCAAATACATAGGGCTCTTGCAATATAACAAAACTCAAATGAACTGAGCTTAACTGGACAGTTAATATCTTTAAACATGTACATTATTGATTTACAGTACATCCGTTAGTTACTGTGACAACCCAGAATCATGCAATATAATATATATTCTATGATATTATATTTAATAACCCAGAATTATATTATAATTATATTATATTATATGATATTATATTTAATAACCCAGAATCATGCAATATAATATATAATATATATACATATAGAAAATCCACTTACACTCCCTCCCCTCTCCCAACTGAGGTGGCCATGAACTGGATGAGTCTCCACACGCAAGCACATCTATGATGTTCAGTGCAGGGCAGGCGTTGCCCGTGTTGCCAGCGTCTCTCCAGAGCTAAATTATGCAGACAGTGCTGGGCTGGGGTTGGGGTTGGCTGGCTGTGTTTACTACCACACAAGCAATATGACAGGACCCGGGATGTGGAGTCGGCAAAAACGCGAGATGTGAACGAGAACGGAGGGAGAGAGAGAGGCAGCGCTGAGAGAGTGAACTTTTTACCGGATCCCCGTATGAGTGTGTGAGTGTGTGTGTGTGTGTGTGTGTGTGTGTGTGTGTGTGTATGTGTATGTCTGTGTGTAAGTGTAAGTGTGTGTGTATATGTATGTGTATGTGTATGTGTATGTGTATGTGTGTGTGTGTGTGTGTGTGTGTGTGTGTTTATGTGTAAGTGTAAGTGTAAGTGTAAGTGTAAGTGTAAGTGTAAGTGTAAGTGTGTGTGTGTGACTGAGTGTGCATGTGTGTGTCAGTGAATGTGTGTGTTTATAATAGGTTATGGAGAGGTGCAGTGTGTGGGCGTTTTTGTGGGCTGGGGGCAAGAAGTGGTGTGTTGGCATGTGTGGGAATAACATATGAGGGTGTACAATATTCATATGACTGGAGTCACTGTGTGAGCGTGTGTGTGTGTGTGTGTGTGTGTGTGTGTGTGTGTGTGTGTGTGTGTGTGTGTGTGTGTGTGTGTGTGTGTGTGTGTGTGTGTGTGTGTGTGAATATCAATATAACACACATATCTACCAAAAGGGTTTGAGAGATTAAATGCAGTGTGTGTGTGTGTGTGTGTGTGTGTGTGTGTGTGTGTGTGTGTGTGTGTGTGTGTGTGTATGTGTGTGTGCGTGTGCTTTCGTTGGTTCCAGGGGATTCGAAGAACTTTGCTCATCAGATCAGCCTTCAGTCAGCCGTCAGTACTCACATGGGTGTGCTGGATCGATATACTATAAACAGGCATGTACGCGCGTTGGCAAGAGAAACTGGAGACAAACCCTAGATCCAACAAAGCCAAAGGGGATGTGCTCAGTCTAAGGTGGCCATAACACTGTAAATGAGAAAGTAACAGCAGCAGCTGCAGCACAATGTAGCACAATGCTAACACAAAGCTTTATCTAGAAGCTAGGTGATGACACATTTCTGATGTGTGATTTAAAATTGCCTGGTTGTTACTTGCTCAGTTTGGAAATGAGCTAATTTGATTGGTCAGAATGGCCAAACTGTTGCCTAGATATACATAGAGGACAGTGATAGTCCTTTGATCTGAACGTTGAACCAAGTTCAACTTCAATCAACTCTCGACTCTCCCAGGACTTTAGTGCAACACAACAGTGCCAACCATCCAGTGCCAACCATATGATCACTAACAGTCTCAACTGCCACACTGAGGCTATAAATACAAGCTGCTTCTAGGATCACACATTTAGGCTATGTTGGCTATTAGTCCAAAGTTGCCTGAGCACTATAAACTCATTAAAGTCAGCCACAAAGACAGAGAGAGAGTAAGAAAGAGAGAGAGAGAGACAGAGAGAGAAAGAGTGAGAGAGTGAGAGAGAGAGAGAGAGCGAGAGATAGCAAGAGGGGGAGAGAGAGAGAGAGAGAGAGATAGATGGAAAAGCAAAAGAGAGAGAGTCACCTAAGCATCCCTGAAGACCCAGATAAAACAGCGCGGTCCAATAGGAACATTGGCGCGTCAGATGCTCACATAAAATGGGATAACGAGCCCAATTAATTATCGACACATGCAAAGAGCGCCACAGGAGAGGCAAAGGGCCCTTGTGGGCTCTTCAGTAAACCCAAAGCTCCAGTGAAAGCAGCCAGCTCTCATTTGTCACCCTCTAAAAATGACTAAAAGAGTCAGCTGTTGCTGTCAGCGACTGCAGAGGAGGACAGATCCAAGGACAGTGGTTCCTCTATGGTCCTCTATGGTCCTCTATGGTTCCTCTATGGTTCCTCTATGGTCCTCAATGGTTCCTCTATGGATCTCTATGGTTCCTCTATGGTCCTCAATGGTTCCTCTATGGATCTCTATGGTTCCTTTATGGTCCCTGGATGACTGGCATCCTGAGAGACACTTGGAGAACCAGGGTTATAGTGACATAAAGCACACTAAATGCTAATAAGTATGGAAAAACATACATACATGTGTCTGATAGGTATTCAAAATGATACTACCTACTGTATTCAAAACACAAAATACTGGAAAGCGTAACCTAAGAACTGTTAACTAAAACACACAATATTTCCTGAATTACACCTCTCGGAGAAAAAGACTGGGTGAGATGAGTATATTTTTACAGAGGTCTCTCGGCTGCGTGAAGAGCCGATAGCCAACTCTCTTGGCAATTCATCGACCTGTGGAAAAGGTAAACAGTCTCTCATTCCAGCACGCGGCTCAGCGGAAGCACTTGCATCATTTCCTGGTGCCGTCTGAAGCAGGAAGCGGAATGCGGTGTGACTGAGGTGGGAGCAATGACCTTCACATGCGCCCAATCCACACAGGAATGAGGAGTGAGGCAGGAGAGGGGGAGAGGGGGGGTTACCTAGCAACTGAGGCCTGCTCAGCCTCGCTACTAGGCGCCTGGCGCGTTAGCACCATCTGACAGCTGCCAGACAAGTGACGCTAGAACCGCGTCCACGGCAACACCTCACCATGCACGGAAACAGCTCACAGTCACACGGCAACACTTCACCGTCCATGGCAACAGTTCACAGTCCACAGATCCACAGTGACCTCCAAGGCTGTCTGAAAATCACAACACAACCTACCACGACATCCCTTCTAAAGCCTTATAAAATCACAACCAAAAAGGCAGAGACCAAACCCATCCAATATCTATGACTATGCAGAATTAAAAGTCCACACTGCCATCCAAACTCATCTGATAATCACAATACAACCTGGCACAACAACACCTCGCCATCTTGAAACACACGGTGGCATCCAAAGCATTCAAAAAATCACAAAACAACCTAGTTGTAGAAATAAATATTAAAAAACAAAAGCCAAATCCCCAAACCATTCGCCAGCCATGCCATACAAACATCCACAGCGGCAACTCACAATCTGAACCCCCTAAACCATAACCTTGCTTGGCATTTGCAACAGAAGCCAAAAACTCAATCCAGCATTTGTGGCAAAACACCACACAGTCAAAAAACGACTGGCCAGATTCAAGTCAACATTCCAGGTGCCAAGCACTGTCACGACAGATAACACTGAATATCTCAGCCACCAAACCCACAACCATGACAGGCCTTCTCTCAACCTGTGTTTTTCTCTGTCTTTTTTTTTCTTCCATAAACCCACAACTCCTGCAAGTCTACGTCTGTATTTCAGGCATTTCTTTCATTAAGTCAAATCACATGCAAAGCCCCAAATGCCCTCGTCAACCTTTCACCCAAATACAGGCGTGTCTGAAAACAGGGCTGGTTCAGGGCACGGCCAGATTTGGCCTTGACCCACTGCAGACCCCACTAGCACCTACTGTGCTACTATCCGCACTCCTGCCATGGCAGAAACTGCGCCGGTTTGGCCAGGGGTGAGTGTGTCTCCGATGAACACACACACAGGAGTGAGTGTGTCTCCGATGAACACACACACAGGAGTGAGTGTGTCTCCGATGAACACACACACAGGAGTGAGTGTGTCTCTGATGAACACACACAGGAGTGAGTGTGTCTCTGATGAACACACACAGGAGTGAGTGTGTCTCTGATGAACACACTACTACACAGGATTGAGTGTGTCTGATGCGTATCTGATGAACACACTACCACACAGGAGTGAGTGTGTCTCTGATGAACACACACAGGAGTGAGTGTGTCTCTGATGAACACACTACTACACAGGAGTGAGTGTGTCTCTGATGAACACACACAGGAGTGAGTGTGTCTCTGATGAACACACACAGGAGTGAGTGTGTCTCTGATGAACACACTACTACACAGGATTGAGTGTGTCTCCGATGAACACACACAGGAGTGAGTGTGTCTCTGATGAACACACACAGGGGTGAGTGTGTCTCTGACGAACACACACAGGAGTGAGTGTGTCTCCGATGAACACACTACTACACAGGAGTGAGTGTGTCTGATGCATATCTGATGAACACACTACTACACAGGAGTGAGTGTGTCTCTGATGAACACACACAGGAGTGAGTGTGTATCTGATGAACACACACAGGAGTGAGTGTGTCTCCGATGAACACACTACTACACAGGATTGAGTGTGTCTCTGATGAATACACACAGGAGTGAGTGTGTCTCTGATGAACACACACAGGAGTGAGTGTGTATCTGATGAACACACACAGGAGTGAGTGTGTCTCTGATGAACACACACAGGAGTGAGTGTGTCTCTGATGAATACACACAGGGGTGAGTGTGTCTCTGATGAACACACTACTACACAGGAGTGAGTGTGTCTCTGATGAACACACACAGGAGTGAGTGCGTAATGATGAACACACTACTACACAGGTCCGCTCTGTGACTCGCTGTCATGGCTACCCTGACCTGTGTGCAGCTGTCTGTCTGATTTACGCCCCTACGCTTAATGTCCCCTCTGCAAACTGACGCCCCCTCCATGACCTCCTCTACTCCCCCCTTGCGTTCCAGTAGAGCAAGGTGTTAACAGCACCAAGGTCGTGGGCTCCACACCCAGGGACAGGGAGCCTGCGTGCTGATTAAAACGTATAACTGCACAATACTGTACGTTAACTCTTCAGCCTGTCCAACGCAGTACGTCACCCCTAGCAACCTGCACACATGGGACTTGGAGGACGAGGTGTGTCATGTGACATGTCACATGACATGTGAATACAGCACACTGAGGTGTAGAGTGATGACAACCAAAGATACAATCTTCAAAGAATATCTATGCTGTACATTCCTCTGATTAGGAAGTGCTTAAAAATTGGCAAATATTTGCACAGCCGAGATTTTCAATACACCCAGTAGAACAGTAGGCCTATCTACATCTATTTAATTCCATGTGTTTAAACGGCAGGCATAAAAGCTAAACACTGACAGCACTGTCTTACAGCTGAACGCCTCTGAGAGAGGACAGATTCAGACACCATGAGGATGGTCCTGTCTCCTCTCTGAGAGAGGACAGAGTGAGACACCATGAGGATGGTCCTGTCTCCTCTCTGAGAGAGGACAGAGTCAGACACCATGAGGATGGTCCTGGTCCTGTCTCCTCTCTGAGAGAGGACAGATTCAGACACCATGAGGATGGTCCTGGTCCTGTCTCCTCTCTGAGAGAGGACAGATTCAGACACCATGAGGATGGTCCTGTCTCCTCTCTAGGGCACTTAGTCACTGCTGTGTCCAGACAGTAGGGCACGCCGCTTCCCCTTGTGGGAGCGGTGCTTCTGTTCCTCGGCTCTCATTGGAGCTGCTCTACAGTACCGGTCTCCTCTCACCAGCCGGGGCCCGTCTGCAGCGGCCCACAGTAAATAGGGCAGTATTGTGCTGAGTACACACAAGCACACACACAGAAAGAATGCGTATGTGTACAAACACATAGACACACACACAGAAAGAATGCGTATGTGTACAAACACATAGACACACACACAGAAATAATGTGTATGTGTACAAACACATAGACACGCACACACACACACACACACACACACACACACACACACACACACACACACAGAAATTATGTCTATGCGCACAAACACATAGACACACACACACACACAGAAGCACCTGCATATTGTGTGTGTGTGCGCACAAACACATAGACACACACACACAGAAGCAACTGCATATTGTGTGTGTGTGCGCACAAACACATACAAACATAGAAACACACACACGTGCATACACATTTACACAAACACAAACACACACCAAATCAGACACAAAGACAAGCAGACGAACGCTCAAACAATAACATAAGGGAAATTGCACATTACTTCACCAAACGACAAGCCCAAATGTCACGCTTCTTCTTTAAAATGCAGACCTCTGCACACTCATGTCATCAATGCATTATGTATGTATGTGTGTGTGCTCTGTGCTGCACTAAACAGGTATGTGTAGAGCCATCCACCCATGAAAGACTAACTAAGAGAGACTTTGCCAGGTTCATTCTAAAGTGAAAATACTCGTCTCCGCGCTCTCTCTCTCTCTCCCTCTCTCTCTCTCTCTCTCTCTCTCTCTCCCTCTCCCTCTCTCTCTCTCTCTCCACACAGGTCTATTTCAAAATAGCCCAGTTTGCGGTTGCTTTTTTGGGGGGGACGTGACACGCGAGATAACATCAGGCACCAGGTAACGATTCTCCTGATTGTGACTCACGATACAGACGCGCCCCCTAAATGCCCCAGACTCTGAAGCGCACTCTTTATGACATCACAAGGGGACGACCTCTAATTCTAGAGCACTATGTAGTGTAAGTACCTCTCAGGCATTCTGAGAGCGAGGCTGTAGCTCTAGGGCCTACCGTGTACTGCACTGGGTGGGGCATACTCAGACAAAGCACTCACAAAAAAAAAGCCCTTCTTTAGCTACAGTTCAGAGTCGTTGCCAACTGTGTGACCCTACTACAGCGGTGGGAAAACAAACGTCACAAAACATTTACTTCCGTCTCCCCACTGACGCGGACCTTAACTTCCAGAGCCTTCTGAGCAAGAGGCGTGTGGTGCGCCCAGAGACTGGGGAGGCTCATCAGAGGAACATCAGACAAACAGATGAGGAGGGCTCAGGGGAATTAAGGAGAGAATTACTGGAT
>NC_045160.1:22748546-22771046 GCF_900700415.2 Clupea harengus
AGTCTTCAAAACAACAGTCATGATTAAAATGAACGACCCACACGTAGAGGCATTGTTTAGAACTGAGTAATAATACATGAGAGGTGCAAACTATCCCGTCTGAGCAAAAGCTGGCCTCCCTCTCCCAAATCCCAAGTATCTGCAGTGAGGAGCACTCTTTTAGGGAGAACACTACTGGGGGGCTGAGAGTGAGGAGCACTCTTTTAGGAAGCACACTACTGGACTGAGAGTGAGGAGCACTCTTTTAGGAAGCACACTACTGGACTGAGAGTGAGGAGCACTCTTTTAGGAAGCACACTACTGGGGGGCTTTGGACTGAGAGTGAGGAGGCTGGGGAGGATCCTCCTCACCAGGAAATAAGACCTCTCTCCTGGCTGAATACATGATGAGGGAGAGTGGTGAATAATTGAACGGAGGCAGAGAGAGAGAGAGAGAGAGAGAGATAGAGAGAGAGAGAGAGGTAGGGAGAGAGAGAGATAGAAAAAAAGAGAAGAGAGGAAAAAAAGCTCCAAAGACTCTAAATAAAGCTCCGTGTTACGGGCAGTGATGGGTATCAGATGAAAATCCTCCTCAGCCAATCAGCCGAGGAGATTCTGGATTCCGACCCAGCAGTCTAACCCCGACCCAGCGCCCCCCAGCCCCCCCCCCCCAAACAATCACAAAATGAGCCTTTTTTTTGTAGTTTTGTGATATGAGGGAAGGCAAGCGTCTGAAGTAAGCGCTGGTGGGATTAGCAGGATGAAAGCGGAGCCATTTTTAAGCGCTGGTCGCTTTCTGGGCCTGAGAAGAGGAGTGTGCAGCCGAGAGGGCTGAGAGCTGTGATGTTAATCAATACTGTAGCTCTCTCACTAGACTGAGCGCAGCCACAAAGAGATTACAACTCTCGGCCAGCAACAGTTAAAGGTTAAGCTAGAGAACATGGCAGCCATTCAAACAGGCTGCCCTTTTATATCTTCATCTGGTCATTCCGGAGAACAAATCTAAATTCTAGTTCTAGATTCAGAGTTAGTTTTAGATTGATTTTTGAGAGTTGGCAGGAAATGCAGTCTTGTCACACTACGTCTGCTTCAAGAGAGTTGATACTACTGTAATCACCTGAGAAACATCCCAGTAGAACAGACAGGGTGGAGACAGACTCAACCCACAACACCGCACATTACAAAAGGTACAATCGGTATGGAATGAATCATAATCATCGGTCTCTTAACTTTCATATCATTTTCAAGTTATGTAACCCATAATGTAACTGACTGGAATAGATCTGGCATGAGTCAGGCAGATTTGGGTCAAATCCATTCCTGACTCTATGGCTATCTGGGGATGGATTAGCCAATAACCATTACAAACAGTCTTACAATCCAACATAAATCTCTCAAAATTATCTCACAAATGAGGCCCTAATTTCATTGACGGGTAACTGGCAACAAGCAAAGTCCGCCATGCATGAACTAAAGCTAATTTAATAACTTGGCAAAATCATAATACCATGAGCAAGATCCTAAGCAAAAACATGTTTTGGTCAGCGCAATGCTCCGACACGCAACACGCTCAGTTCATGCCCGGCACACCAATTGTTGCTCGTTGCTCGTTACTTTGTCTTACTCTCACACACAGCTTAGTATTATAGTCTCAACCAATCCTCAACCTTCATGTCATCAACAAGATTATACCAACGATTAAATCAAAATCCCCACTGACGCCCACGCATTCTTTTGCCAAACTGCTACTGATGCGATTGTGGGTACTTTTTCGGTCAATTTTGTGCAACCACTGTCAAGCCAAACCAGTCAATAAAAGCCCATCTAGATTAAAATTTCTAGATTTCAGAGATCGATTGATTTGTGTGGCTCGCGGGTAAATGTAGTCTTGTCTCACAACGCTTGCTTCAACAACGTCCCCGCTACTATAATCCCGTCAGGTCAATCCAGTCAAGCCGAACATGTGATTGCGCAATAGAGGCTAGACTCGCATGGCTCGATGTGACTTCAGGATGTGACTTAGGACTGTGGGTCCTAATTTCATTGACGGGCAACGAACAAAGTAACGAGCAGTCGGTCATGCATGAACTAAAGATCATGTGGTGTGTGGGAGCACTGCACAGACCCGTCCAGGTTTGCATTAAGGATCTTGCTCATGTTATTGAATTAGAAAAAAGGCTATTACATTAGCTTTAGTTCATGCACAGGGGACCCGTTCGTTGCTCGCTGCTTTGTTCGTTGCCAGTTGCCCGTCGCCCATCAATAAAATTAGAACGCTGTGAGTCTGTGAGTGTGCAGCCAGGAGACAACGCGTTGGAAACGCTAACAAGGCTACACCTACAGGATTGTCCTCTAAGACCTGGTTGGTGTCAAAATGTCACATGCTGTAATTATTCCCACTTTCACATTCACATTTTCTCTGAATACCTCCACCGTTGTCTCCAGACATACAGTATGTGTTAATTTGCACTGGGCAAGGCAGGAATAGCCAATAGTCAAACTTGCTTGACAAACATGCATTTCACACACAAAAAAAACCCATCTCAACAGATCAAACAAGAACCCTAAACATGTCATCAGCAGTATCACAGAAATAATCAAACCACAATCCCCACTGATGCAAAAGTGCCAACTCTCCACTGCTCCAGATATTATGATTCTTACTCAGGCACGTGCAGTCATTTCCATACACATACAGTTTACTTCTTTATTTGGATTTGATAAATAAGTACATATCATGGCAAAATCCAAATTTGGCTTAGAGGAAGTATTAAATTGCAGTCAAAGTTTCAGTCCATATTGTGCATTACGGGTAAAGGTGACACCTGCGCTTCCAGATGAAGAGGCTACCAATTACTGCTGATGTAGAGCAGTACTTTGTGAAGTGTTTGGCCCTTTTCTTAGAGAGTGCACAGATTTGCAGGCCTTGCACACACATTCTATGCACATGACCTAAGCTACCAAAGATCAAGGCAATGACTGTACATGAGTAGCCATAGTTGGTTAAAACATTACTTAAGGGTTGGTATTTTAACAGTTTTGACACCACACACACCACACACACACACACACACACACACTCACACACACACACACACACACAAGCTACACCAGACTGATTAAAGGAGCACATACCTCATGACAGTCCTGCAGGAAGCTCTGCAGCTCCCACTGTCCGTTGAGCTTGCTGAGCCACTCCTGGGCCAGTTCACGGTTCTGGTTCCCCCTGCAGGACAGAGCACAACATCCCAGTACCGCTTAGTTAAGGGTAGTTCACCGCGTAGTTTCGGGTAGTTCACCGCATAGTTAAGGGTAGTTCACAGCGTAGTTTAGGGTAGTTCACCGCATAGTTAAGGGTAGTTCACCGCGTAGTTTAGGGTAGTTCACCGCATAGTTAAGGGTAGTTCACAGCGTAGTTTAGGGTAGTTCACCGCATAGTTAAGGGTAGTTCACCGTGTAGTTTAGGGTAGTTCACCGCATAGTTAAGGGTAGTTCACAGCGTAGTTTAGGGTAGTTCACCGCATAGTTAAGGGTAGTTCACCGCGTAGTTTAGGGTAGTTCACCGCATAGTTAAGGGTAGTTCACAGCGTAGTTTAGGGTAGTTCACCGCATAGTTAAGGGTAGTTCACCGCGTAGTTTAGGGTAGTTCACCGCATAGTTAAGGGTAGTTCACAGCGTAGTTTAGGGTAGTTCACCGCATAGTTAAGGGTAGTTCACCGTGTAGTTTAGGGTAGTTCACCGCATAGTTAAGGGTAGTTCACCGTGTAGTTTAGGGTAGTTCACCGCATAGTTAAGGGTAGTTCACAGCGTAGTTTAGGGTAGTTCACCGCATAGTTAAGGGTAGTTCACCGCGTAGTTTAGGGTAGTTCACCGCATAGTTTAGGGAAGTTCACTGCGTAGTAAAGGTAGGTTAGTTTACCGCGTAGTTTGGGTTAGTTTACCACTTAGTTTAGTGTAGATTACTGCGTAGTTTAGGGTAGTTTACCGCTTAGTTTAGGTAGGTTAGTTTACTGCTTAGTTTAGGTTAGTTCACCGCTTAGTTTAGGTTGAAGTTTATGTTTCAGCAGATGCTTTCATACAAAACAACTTTATTCATACAAATACACAAAACATATATTTTGAACAGTGTAGAGTTTGTTGACTACATATGTTGCATTTGTGTTGGTGCAAAATGGACCCTCTCAGGAGTCAGTTTAAATCGAATTAATCAAAGTTTGATTTTGATTTTGATTACAAGTGTCAAGTATGCTTCCCCCTAGAGAGCCTGTACAAGCATATTAACTAGTGATAGAGAACGCAAGAGATTCCAAGGGCATAAGTTTGTGTTGTGATCTGCAATTGTGTCAGTAAAAAAACATAAACCCGGTCATCAGATGGCAACCCTGTAATCAGAATGTAATCCTGATACTGTGGCACTGAATTGCCCTGTGGATAAACCATAACAAATTTTAAAGCATAAAAAATCTGAAAAGGAACCAAATGAAATGAAACTAAACAATCAATTTCTCTCTCTCTCTCTCTCTCTCTCTCTCTCTCTCTCTCTCTCTCTCTCTCTCTTTCTCTCACACACAGACACACTCACACACACACACACACACACATCTAGGTCCTCAGATGAGATTTCATGCTCTGAGATTAAGTCCATTCATGCTGGTTTGGGGGATCTGCCTTTGTTCCCCCTCTTCTCACGCCCACCATGACACCTCACTCCAGCCTATGTCTCCACACAATAGAAACACAGTAGAAAACACAGTAGAATATGGCCATGGCGTATATTAAAGTATAAAGTTTAAAAAGTTTATCTTTTCTTACTTTGCCTTATGTCTTCATCAACAAGGAAAGACTGAAATGCATTACATTTGGGGATTAAACTGATTTTAAAGCAGAAATCTTGCTGAGAGGCGTATTAACAAAATTATTTCAATCCAAACTGCCAGCATTTAGGTATAGCAGCAAATGTATACTCTAATCTGATAATCTAATTGAAGATGAATTTATACTCTAATATGATAATCTAATTTAAGATGAACTGCATGTTCCCTATATAAATGGAATTGGTTGTCATACAAAAATGGATTGCCTGCCCCAGTGTGCTGTGAGGGGAACTGTGACAAATGAAAAATAAAAGAACACCTGCCCCTTCTTTCAACACTCATTATTCAACACTAAAGTCACTTAAATCTTAATGAGTTCAGTCAGTCCCCAGGTCTCTGACAGGTGTGTTTTAAACTAATTAAATGACTAAATTATCATTCCCTGGGAAAAATATCTCAAAGCATACACAAAGCATACTGTATGCTATGTGTACCTTTTGAGTCTTATTCTTTTAGGCCTGAAAGTGTGAATGGTTTGTAATTGTAATGGACATTTTTAAAGAGTTAATTGTGCAGACAAAACTTCAAGTTCTTCCAGTTCTTCTTTGCTTACCAGCACTCGTGATTTGAATATTTAGTTCTGTACTGGAACATTCTGCAGTTGAGAGATAAGGTGGTCAGTGTGACCGCACCTGCTTCCCCTCCCTCGCCCAATGGGAGGGGGGGACGGGGGGGACGACTTCTCTCTTCGCGTTTTGGAAAACAAGCTGCGTTTTGTATGTCCTTGAGGAACTCTGCTGCCCAGGTGCTGTCTTAGACCAGCAGGCCTCACTACCCAAGTGTTTTTTTGAGCAGTTTAAAAGCTGTGTGTGTTTTCTATTTTGGACCTCACTCTGCCTGAGAGCTGGGTCCCCATTTTTCAAGTTGGTAATAAACGTTTAAACTTTTGCTGGGTGTGTGTTCGAGTTCTTCTAAATCCAGAAAGGAGAATTTCCACCAGAATCATCTTTTGTAATTATTAACATGAAATGATTATGAATAATGAACATGAAGTCATGTCATACAGTACATCAATCAGTGTTCCAGTCACATGACTCCATCCCTCTTCACCTAGGCAACAGAGGCCCATGTAGTGAGACCCACACAGTGTATGACCTGATTTCACTCCCTTGCCTTGAACTACAGTACAGTGGGGCAATTGGACAAAAGACAATTCATCGAAAAGTTCTAACCTCTTACCAACCAACAAATGCAACAAATTAGGCATGTCAGGTTGTGACTGGTTTAAAAATGTGTATGTTAAATTATGAAGAACACATACAATATAGATATCCCTGCACTACAAATCACCAGCAGTAAAGTGAATCTGTGAAATCCTCGTGCGCTCGGAGCAAATGAGGCGGGGAGGATATACTGACCTGTTAGCGAGGGCCTCCACGCGCTCTTTGATGCGCTCGGAGTAGATGTTGCTCTGGCTGATGAGGCTCTCCCCGGCCTCGATGACGGCTTTGATGCGGTGCAGGTTCAGCTCCATGGTGGTGGTGAAGTCCTTGTGCTTCTTGATGGCCGCCTCCACCGTCTCCACCGTGGTGGGGAGCTCCACGTGGGCCAGCGCCGACTCCTGTGGAAGGAGGAGAGGAGAGGGGAACGTGAGGAGAGGAGAGGGGAACGTGAGGAGAGGGGAAGGGAACGTGAGGAGAGGGGAAGGGAACGTGAGCTTTAATCAGAATCAGAATCAGAATCAGAAAGGTTTTTACTGCCAAGTAGGTTTTCACCTACCAGGAATTTGTTGTGGTACGTTGGTGCAAACAATAAGCATACACAATAAACAATAAACAATACACATATAAAGTTATTTTTCAAACAGCAGGAGTGTGCAAATAAACTTTTGAAATAAAATGTAAAGCAGCATTACGGAGTTCTGTTCCAAAAACTAGCAAGCCAATTAACTAAAAGGCATGCAAAAACCTTGCAAACACCACCAACGGCCCAGTTGACACTGATGAAAGCTTGCCAACACACTAAATGGTGTCTTTTTTGAGAAAAAAAAACATACTTCAAAAAGTGTCAAATTGTTGCATAGTGTTACTTTAAGAACTTCATGTCTGGTCACGTCACAGCTGAAGACTGATGTGGCACCGCCAGACTATGTGTCACATCACTTTTAGATGGGATTATAGTTTGGGAACTCTCAGTTGCAGAGAGCCTGCTCAACCAGATCTGAGAAGAGCTCTTTTAACAAAGACAACTGGACTACTGGTCACTGGAGTCACAACAATCTGTGATAGTGAAAGTATGAATTCAATGTTCTGTTTTACAACATAGGTTTTAAAACTCCTGCTTTGTTTTCAGATTTTAAATACACACGGTTGCATTTCTGCTTTTTTGTACAATCCAGCCTTCGTTTATAAAGGCATGATTGAGATTACATCTAAAATTGATTTTAGTTAAATGACGTTCTGATACTCCTTGAATAATTCATTTTTAGTGGAAAATAACCATACAAATATTCTCAACGGTGAAAATTTGAGTCCTCCCTCTGGAACGCTGATTTTGTGCGATGATAACATGACACACCTTCCCTTAAACGTCTAATTAAATACATGCTCATTAAGGCCACTCTATCGCCAGGAGCAATGCAAATTAATTAGCGATCCCATAGCATGTTAGCCTCCAATGCCTGCGTATGAGGCAGACATGTGGGTAACGGTGATAGCAACGAACATGAAAGTCATGGATGGTTACTGTAAACCTGTTCTCTCCTCTCTCTCTCTCTCTCTCTCTCTCTCCCTCCATCTCTCTTCCATCTCTCTTCCTCTTTCACCCTCGCTCTCCCTTCGCTCCCTGACACAAATAAAAGTAGAAATCCCCTGGCCTCTTGTTCTACGCCTGCAGGCACTTGCAGAAAGTGGGACTGTGCGAGAAGTCTGCCTCACAAACCCAAGAGGACACATGCTGTGACACATGCACTGGGAGGCCTGGGAGAGACGAGCTGACATTTAGCCCAGTCTCTCTGGATTTACAGTCAGCCCAAACCTCAACGTCTCAGGCCTGGACTCAATGCATAGTAATTGGGCATCTATTTTTCTAGTGTTCACTTTGAAACACAAAAAAAAAGTCTAAAAATACTTATACGGTAGTCATTATAATGCTCAGAGTAGGGATATCTGACATTGAGCTTAAATCTCTGTTCAACCTCTAAGCTACAACCTTGCTTTTCTGCAAAAGTGTCTGTCCTTGCCTGGAGTAATAGTATTTGGCAGTGTTTTTTTGGGACTGGAGTTTAATACCATATGAATCAAACTCTGAAATTTCCCAAAATGCAGTGAGGCTTTATCCACATGGATCTAAATCTTTTTACATAGCCTATATGTCCTATGTATTTGTTGTCACATATCATGTTGTACAATATACACAACTGCTGTATACAATATGCTATAAATATATATGTATATATACTGTATGCTAACTGACTGGTTTGTAATACCAAAGGTTAATTAACAAACAGTTGGATTCGAAAGAACAACCTACATAAATAACAAAGTACAAACTTAGTTAATTAATTAAATGAAAATTACCAGCAAAAGGCTGGGAATGTTAAAATATTACAAAAGGTCAAGAATTAGTTTTCCAAAAACCCTTCAGGGGATCCTGGGATTAATGTCAGCAGTACAGTCACAGCTTCAAGAAAATGGAAAGCCAGACATTTCTCCTTGGTGACCTTTTCCTGTGCCCAGCACCTGGACGCCCCTTGGGATAGATATGCACACCTGTTCTAGTTTTTCGACCAAAACGAATCCCTGCTCAACAAATCAGCCACGCAGCACTGCTACTCAGTCTCTCTCTCTCTCTCTCTCTCTCTCTCCCCCCCCCCCCTTCAAACAGTCTTTTTCTCCTTTTCATATTATTAACTGATTATTGACTTGTATTGATATATAATTGTTTTGTGTGTTGATACATTAGAAGGATATATATTGACGTATAAAAGGGCTTGATGAATGAATAAATGAATTGATTATTAAAAGAATAAGTCTCCCTTGCAGTGAGGTCTCTCACCTGGTTGTTGAGGAAGGCCTCGGCCTGCTTGACGTCGCGCATGAAGAGGTGGAAGATGTGCGCCTGCACCAGCACCTCTCGGCGGCTCTCCCACATCTCCAGCAGCTTGTTCCAGCCCACGTCCAGCTTCTGGAGCCACTGCTGCAGCGCGGCGTAGGGCAGCGGCGCCTCCTCAGCCTCCAGCAGCTCGTTCACGGCCTGCAGCCGCTCGTAGTCCTCCTCGTAGCGGCCGATCTCCTCCTTGAGTGCCGCGTGGCAGTTGATGAGCCGCTCGGCCTCCTCCAGCGTGTTGGGCAGCTCGTCCGCGGCCGCCGCCGTCTGCGTCTGGACCAGCCACGTCAGGAAGGAGTCCAGGTCCTGTGGAGAGCGACACGCATTACGCTTCAGAATAGAGCGAGGTGCTAACCACACCTAACACCAAGGTCAAAGGTCATAGATAGCCAGGGAGCACACATATAGGCAAAAATAAATATAATAAAAATTATAATAATTAAATAAAACATACTGATGAAAATAAATATAATAAAAATAATAATAATTAAATAAAACATATTGATGAAAATAAATATAATAAAATGAATAATAATAAAAAACTGATGAAAATAAATATCTGAACTGTACCGCAAGTAGCATCTGCTACCTCAGTAAATGTAATGAACGTCAGAAATCAAAATGACAGCCATAGGATCAAGGTCCTGTGATACTTAATGGTAAACATCATCAAAGGCAGAGAGCTTTCCAGGAATGCAGATAGATCGTATGGCATGTATCTCTCCATAACAGGACACTTATAGACGTTCTTTATATAGTAGTGAAACACGATCCTCACGATGCCCGTTGGGAACATGCATTCCAATTTTACATCCAAATATAAATATAAATATAATATAACAAATAAGAATAGAAGAACATACTTCTATTAGAAGAGAATAGAAGAACATAATAGAAGAACAAGAATAGAAGAACATACTTCTAACAGTACTAGGTATGCAGAAAAACTAAAGTTAGATCAAGGTACTTATGTATCTGTACACTCTACTTTCACATGTAAATCTCAGTAAAGTAAAGCTGAACTGTTCACCTGGATGAACTGCTGCAGTCGTCCAGCCACCGTGAGCGAGTCCTCACATCCCTGCAGCGTCCTCTTCAGCTCCTCCCACTCCAGGCTGATGCCCTCGAAGGGCACGAGCACCTCCACGGCCTTGTCCGGGTGCGCGATGGCCAGCTCCTCCGCCTCCTGCTGCAGGAGGAGCAGCTTGGGCTCCAGCACGGACAGGGCGCCCTCCATGGTGGAGAGGCGCCGCTGCAGAGCCAGCACGCTGCCCAGGTCGCTGCCCACGTACTGGGTGGCGTCGATGGCCTTGCGCTTGTCCTGGATCTGGGACTTGATCTCGGCGGACTCCAGCAGGTAGTTCTGGATGCGCAGAACCGAGTCCAGGTGGTCCTTCTTGTGCTCCACCAGCTCCACTATGCGGTTCCACCTTTGGGAGGAGAGAACCGAGAACGCTTTGAGATTCTGATGTGAGTTTCTTTGCTGCATCTGTCCACCATTAGTTTATGCTGTGATTAAATATGAACTATGTGCCGATGACCTATAGTGAATTATATCAAGTCTGTAATGCAAATCTAATCTAAAGTAAATAGTCGACTCACGTCTGTAATCGACTCACTATAATTACTGTGATTCTTGTTTTAATATAAACTGAAAATTGCTTGTGGGAAAGATATGCTGGAACCAAAAAAAGAATTTCTGCATTTAATCAGTAAATTGATTTCAAAGACGTACATCTAACGGATACAAATTAAAGTCAAAACTGATCATACAAAGGAAGCAAGATTTAAAACATCAGTCGACACTAATACCACGATCCCAGTAGTGATATTATTATTATTATCTGTGACGACTGTGACAGCCTAAAAACAGGTCTGGGTGGGGCCCTGAATAGCAGCATTGGGGTGTGTTCACTCCAGTGCCCCGCCTGGCAGCCTAAACAGATGGCCCTGCGGAGAGACGCCATCTCTGCCAAGGTCGGAGCACAGAGGACCAACACGGTTTCCGCGCCAGCTTTGTCACCGCTCAGGCTCCCCTGGCTCAATATGTCTGCCTGGAGGTCCGGCTAGCCAGCTATGAGCTCACACATATGCCCCCGGACGAGCCGCCGTCACCAGTGCGCCTAATCAACAGGGGGTGGGGCAAGAGAATCTATGAAGAGGTGTTTAGGGTTTAACTGCGTCACAGACACACAGACACAGAGGGGGGGAATTCGACAGGCTTTCGGTGAGCTAATGGAAGAGACGCTAAAAATAGTGACTAAATAATATAACAGAATCTGACCTCCTGGGTGCAATGCATCAGCTGTATTTCAATATACTGACACCAGGCTAGAGCGGTTTGCTTAACCAGCACAGTACTGTTTAGGCAGAGAGGTGCTGTAGTTGTGCTGGAGTTGTGGTATAGTTGTGCTGTTGTTGTGCTGTGGTTGTGCTGTGGTTGTGGTATAGTTGTGCTGGAGTTGTGCAGTAGTTGTGCTGGAGCTGTGCTGTAGTTGTGCTGTAGTTGTGCTGGAGTTATGCTGGAGTCGTGTTTTGGTTGTGTTGTGGTTATGATAGGTAGTTATGCTGGAGTTATGCTGGAGTTGTGTTTAGGTTGTGTTGTGGTTATGATAGGTAGTTGTGCTATAGCTTACCGGCTGTTGAGATGGTCCTGACAGCCCCGGACCTCAGTGGAGCTGGGGTGGCCGTTGTCCAGGAGCTGTTGCACTATTTGATTGACATCCAGTATTCTTCCCATCAGGCTGTTCATTTCCTGGTCTAGGCTCTCGAACCTAACGAGGAAAGCAGTGTGAAGTGTTACAGAGAGGAAAATTCAATTCAATTCAATTCAATTCAATTCAATTCAATAATTAATGAATTAATGAATTAATGAATTAATTAAATGTAAAAACAGCCTTGGTAAAAAGAGGACTACGAGGAAATTAAGATCAAAGTGAATCAGTTCACTTGAGTCTGTTAAACAGCTGTGGTAAAGAGGGTTGGTAAACACATTTACAGAGTCCTTGACCCATCAATGCACATTACTCAATATGACAGTATATTTCTATTGTATTGTATTTTTATTTTATTTCTTGTCACGGCTGAAAAAGATTGAAGCATTTTTAGAAAACTATTATCAGACAGGGGACTGTGGACTTCCTTCACACCCTTCACCCATTTCTACCACTCCCCAAGAGGCTTATCTCTTACCAGACCATCTTGTTAAGAACTTTACTGTGTATTTTCACCTCCCTTTGTTAGAGAGAACATTATGACGATTCATTTGTGAGCATTCTGGTGTGTCTGTTACCTGTGTGCCACCACCTCCACATCCTCCAGCCTCTCGGGCACCTCCATCTTGTTGAGCCACTGCTCCTTCTCGTCAATCCACACCTCGCAGGCGTTGACCTCGCTGAACATGTGGTAGACGGCGAGCGCGTCGTGCAGCCACTGCTGCCGGAGCACAGCCACCTCCGCCACCTCGGCGTAGAGCTGCTCCACCTCGCCCATGCGCGCCTGCACCTCGTCCAGCTGCCGGTACTGCGGCGACAGCCCCACGGCGTGCTTGCGCAGCGCCACGGCGTTGACGCGGTGCTTGTCCAGGCTCTCGCGCACGCACCGGTGCTTCTTGAGCAGCGAGCGCGTCGAGTACTCGTCGTGGCCGAAGTCCTCGCTGGACACCAGCCGGTAGATGTCCTGCAGCCAGAACAGCAGGTCGTCCGACTCGGCGGTGAACTGGAAGAAGTCCAGCGCCTCCTGCAGGTGGCCCAGGCGTTGCGCGGCGTGGTCCTCCAGCCGCTTCCACTCGGCCTTGGCCTCCATCACGCGCTCCTGGATGCCTCCCGTGCCGAAGCTCTTCTCCGTCAGGATCTGCTTGCCCTTCTTCATGGTCTGCTGCAGCAGTGACCGCCGGCTCAACAGCTCCACCGTCAGGCTCTTGTGGTTCTGCAACAGGCGCAGCACGCTGCTCAGGTCCTTACCGCACGTCTGCGTCGACAGGATGGACGTCTTCTCGCGGATCCAGGCCTCCGACTCCTCCAGCTGTCATGGAAACAGCGAGGGACAGTTTTCAAACACTCCTCTCAAACGAGGGACAACAAAACCTTGGCAAACACTGCCGTTTAAACGCTGAGCCTGAAGGGCGTGTGCAAGGTCCTCATCTGGAGTACACCAGGAAGTTAGTGATCCATCCCTAACAATTGTAACTCAAGTTGCAGTTAATGGCTGATAGCACAAAAGTCACTTACCTTTTGCTCTGAATTAGTGTTGCTACTAGATACTTTTCCTCTACGCCACATGCGTTTACTCATAAGATCCCCGTAGAAGTTACAGTATATAACCTTTTGTAATGCTAGTAATGCTTTTCCTGAGATCTTATCTATCTGTCCTGAGATCTTAGCTTATCTGTCTAGCCTTGATGTCTGACACTATAAGAAGTGACATGGTGAACACACCAAAACTGTCATCTGATATTCCTGAAACAGAATTACTCTTTGTTTATCATTGATGTATACCATCAAAGGCAAAGTAAGAAGTGGTAGTTGTGTATTGGGAAGCGGAGATTGAAAAGTTAATTGAGGCCCCAGGAGAGCTTATTTCTGTTCTAAAATGGGACGACGGTGTGTGTCTCACCTCCTCGTAGAAGGCCCAGAGTTGTCTGGACTCCTCCAGCTCGGCGCGGCGCTTGGCAGCCAGCTGGTTCAGCTCCTCCAGGCACGTGCTGACATGGTTGACCCGGTTACAGATGACCTGCGGGTCGCAGGGCTGGTAACCTGAGGAAGAGACATCCACACACACACACGCACGGGCGATGGGAAACTGGCACGGGCACTGTTATATTCACCGCTATGGCAACTGTGCCAATCTGGCCAGGCACGGCAGGACGGGCGTGAGAGTACACCTGCCTACTGTGTGAGACGCATATGACTTGCCACTGGGAGGCATAGCGTGGATTCGGGGTGATAACTGGTGAATTTTCAGCATGAGTGAAAAACAAGCGGTTGTGAGCCACAGTTAGCTGTCAGCTGTTGAGGTTCATGAGACACGTGCTTGCCCTCTTGTGGCAGGCTGACAGCAAATATTTACATTGGAATAAAGTCAACAGTTCCTTCACAAATCCTCCCCAAAAATGGCAAAATCGCCACGTCAGCACATTCTAAAACAACTGAGTGTCTCATTTACATATCTATTTTCAGAATCAGAATCAGAATCTTTCATTCGCCAAGTATATGGCCATGTATGGCAGTACAAGGAGTTTCTCTTGGTGTTCATTTCTCATGGTGTCATTTTATCCAATTTATCACAATTTATTTGACTACACTTTATAAAATAAAAACTGATTGCAAGACATAAAAAAAAAGACATTCTTTGTTGTTTTGAGTTAGGGATGCCACCGCATCCCCTAAAGTCGTTCATGCAACTCCAAAAGCAGCAGTTCTAATGGAGTTCTACAACAGGATGTAATAGAATTATCTGATAACACTAGAATACTCTGATAACACTAGAATTCTCTAGTCAGCTCTGGGGTCAGCCATTAGTAGATGAGGGCCTTCTGTGAGGCGTCAGCCCAATGTGCTAATAGCAGTGATTAGAAAGGGAGGGTGGCGCTTGCTTGATAATGTCTTAATTATACACAGACTAAACACATGCGTTACTAGTGTGTCGCAGACAAAGAGGCTTGGTGGCTTGTACTTTCATCTGCTCTTGCAGAGAGGAGATTTACTTAACAGCCAAACACCTCACATGTAAAAAAGATCAAGCATGTCTCCCCAGAGAAAGTCTGAATGACTACCTGCCACCTAGTCCTGTATTCCTGATGCTAGATTTCAGTCACCCACCAATATCAAATGATAAGCTGACCATCTTGATCCTGGATAACTTTAAGTTAATGTAATGTGCTATATATATGAAATGAATTGTTTTATCACAATATATTTCACAAATTAAGCCCATGCCATGAGTTTCAAACCTTAAGCCCTGGAAATTCAGTAGAGATGGTGTCACTCCTCATTTTAACAACATGTTGTTAGAAGCACACTGCAAAACAAAAAGGTTCTGCAGAAGCTTTTCAGTGTAGAGCCTTTTCCAAATAAAGCACTTTCATTTTAAAAAACAAAAACAGAAACAAAAAAAAAACATTCTAAATATAACTTTTGAAACACCGGACTTCATGTGATTTTTTTGGGGGGATGGGGGGCAATCTGAAGACCCTGTTTGCCCAGCGAGCACCACACTTTCCCTCTCACCTTCGATGGCGGTAAACTTGAGGGCGGCAGTGTTGAGGGTCTGGACCCTCTCGGCCTGCACAGAGATGTCAGTCTCCTGGAGGCTGTGCTTCTGAAGCAGGTCGTCCACCTCCAGCAGGTGTTTCCCAAAGTCTTTGGACAACAGCTGGATCTGCGGGAGCGGGGAGCCAGAGACGACAGCTTCAGCTTCACACAAAGGGCCAATCAAGTCTCTGATCATTCAATGCACTACAAAAAGCACCCAGTAAAGATACTAAGCAATACTAAATGATCCTTTTAGGGTGTAAGAACATCAGTTTCTTTTTTTTTTTATCTGCACATTGAGTTTAGTGTGGTCTTGCCACATTGATCTAGCTATTAAAAGCTATATAAAGTTTATAGACATGAGGATGGTTAAACATCGGAATCCATTAACAAAAAAGTCAGAGGGGACTTTACTCCCAGCACCATAGATATCCCCTCCCCAGATAAAATCTCCTCCACTTCCTGTGGCAGGCAGGCCAGAGACCACCATAGAGGCCTCGCTGTTCATACCTGCATCTCCTCCATCCAGTCGATCATGTAGACCATCTCCTGGAAGGTCTTCTGCAGGGCCAAGTTCTTCTCTAGCCGCACCTTCCTGCCGATCACGAGCTCCTTGAGAAGCTTCCACTGTCCCAGGATGTTCTCCTTGCGGGCGGAGATCCGCCGGATGTCGTAGTAGCTCTCTGCTTCCATCTCGGACGCCAGCTCCACCACCACGCCGATGCGGTCCTCGTAGGACGAGATGTCCGCCTCGATGGCCTCGTGTTTCTTCATGGCCGCCTCCACTGCTGGCAGGTCGTAGCCAAAGTTGTCCTGAACAGATGAGACAAGAGCTCTTTACACTAGCTCAAAATCGGATCAAATCTATGAGATGATAGGTCTTACCAGTCCTTTCATTACATAAATGAGACAATCCAACATTGTGTGAGCTTTACGGAAACCCGTATTAGATTTGCTCACTGCAACCAAAGATATTTTTATTAAAAAACTTTTCAAGTACTTATTATACTATACTATACCAGTGTTATAGTACAATACTATATAATAACATTTGTCTTATTCAAAGTCTCAAACACTTTCAAAGACTCATTGAAAGGCTTCCAATTTCTTCACCATCACATTTACCACATACACACTTCCATACTTCCTACTCTTCCAACCCCTTCAGTGCCACTCACTTGTGAGACTAGCCGCTGGTTCTCGTTCAGCCATGCTTGCCGCATGGTGGTCTTGTGGTCGAAGCGCTGAGCCAGCAGCTCCAGCTTCTCCTGACGAATCAGCTCTGTCCTTAAGGCCACGCCCCTTTCATGCTCCGCCTTCTCAAGCCTCTCCCACGCCTGATAGGGCAGAAATCACAGAACAGCCGAAGTGAGAAAGAACATGGGAGGAGATGATGGCCCTTGGCATATGGCATTTACAACAATGACTTACTATCTGTCCTGTTGAAAAGCAACATATTGGTTATGATAGATGCCTGCAAACAGCATTAAAGCCCCATTAACGCGGTTTTTCTCTTTTCCTATCCTCAAACAATGTCTTCCTCGTTTTTTCCGTCGCCTCTGCCATGATGCCTGTACAGAGAATACTGTGCTAGCTTCCTCCTATAGCTACCGCATGGGTTTAGTTGTTGTTGCGTGAGGCATTACATGAAGCATTACATAGTTTTCACGAGAGGTCTCACGCCCTGTACCCCAGGTGTGCTGTGGCAGACACCATTGTCTGTATTCAGTATACCACCAAAATGATTTTGAACCTGTTATTTTGAAGGTAAAATGTTACTTTAAGTTGATACATGAAGACTGCTGCTACTGATAGATGTTCCTAAGTTTCTATGGTTTCAGTTGTATTGTGTTGATGGTACTAAGCATATGCAATAAAATTGAACAAACGTTGGCAATAGACACTCAATAGCAGTCAGTTGATTGAGCCCAATAGCATTACATTCTCAGACAAAAACATCACTCCATCTAAACTGCTAAAGTGAATCCCTTTGAGAAGTTTCCAATCGGGTTTGAGGGTTTGGACAGAGAGTTATTGGTCACCTTGTTGATGTCAGAGATGAGCTTCCCTTCGTGAGGCACGTATAGCTTCTGGTTGTTAGCTCTGAGCTTGCTTTGGATGGTGAAGAGGAGCACCTCCAGGTTGCCCTTCTCCTGGAACCTGAAGGTCAGAATCATACAACAAGGCAATACGTTCGTAAGTGGAGTTTCAAGATTACGGTTAAGTGATTACAGTCTTTTCAAGTTATTTCACTGAGAGAAGAGCTGTCCTAAAATGGCTGCCATTGTCCACTGGCCAAAGCAGTTTGACAGTGCTAGCAAAAGCATGCGTGCAGAGAACTCCGGTCATCCTGTGGGCTCATCATACTAATCCACACATAACTAGGCTTTAAAAATTGCATGCCAATCGTAATCTAGACACCCACCACTACAAAAAAAAAGGTTAATTGATTAAAAACTTTCTGATTTATAACCGTATGCAATCATTTGTTTTTTGTCTATCAATTTTTTAACCACAGGGGCGGAACTATGGAACACTACACTCCCTGACTATGGCACAAATCCAGCAACAAATGAGGGCCAGATGAGCACCAAATGAGGGCCAGATGAGGGCCAGATGAGGGCCAGATGAGCACCAGATGAGGGCCAGATGAGGGCGAGATGAGGGCCAGGTTAGAGCCAGATGAGCACCAGATGAGGGCCAGGTTAGAGCCAGATGAGGGTCAGATGAGCGCCAGATGAGCTCCAGATGAGGGCCAGATGAGCGCGAGATGAGGGCCAGGTTAGAGCCAGATGAGCACCAGATGAGGGCCAGATGAGGGCCAGGTTAGAGCCAGATGAGGGTCAGATGAGGGCCAGATGAGGGTCAGATCTAATCGTGAGCAGTACTACGTGCTTGTTTGTGAAACGCTGTAAAAACCTAACGAACGTTCATGGAATCACTCATAGAGGAACACTCATAACCGCTAAGACTCTATTGTTATCGGCAAACAGGGCCCAGAGCCAAATGCGTTGATTAGCACCAGATGAGGGCTAGATCTATTCTGAGAGAGCACTGACGTCACACTGCTTTCAGGAGGGAGAACAGGCATAGGCAGGTTGTCTCTTCAGGTCAAGAACAACACATGATATTAACACAAGGAAGCATTACGGTAGATGCCCCAGAAAAAATAAGGTGATGTGGCCCGCCAAAAATTTAAACTTAAATTTTTTAGAGATCTGCAAGTTGACCTCACATACACCCATTTTTAAAGCAGGAGAAAGATCATGTATAACTACGCTCCCTAACTGAGCATTACTCTTCCAACTGGTGCAGTGAAAAAAGGCTCTGCAGGTATAATTTGTCCTGATGTGTAAATGGCCTAGACGAGCATAGACTTCGCTGAAAAGGGCAAGAGGTCACGTGACCAGCAGGAGCCGCAGGGCCACTTCAGACAGGCAGGCAGGGAGGCCTCTCAACACTGATGGGTGGAGTAGGGTTGCTGTGGGGAGGCCTCTCAACACTGATGGGTGGAGTAGGGTTGCTGTGGGGAGGCCTCTCAACACTGATGGGTGGAGTAGGGTTGCTGTGGGCTCTCAACACTGATGGGTGGAGTAGGGCTGCTGTGGGGAGGCCTCTCAACACTGATGGGTGGAGTAGGGCTGCTGTGGGGAGGCCTCTCAACACTGATGGGTGGAGTAGGGTTGCTGTGGGCTCTCAACACTGATGGGTGGAGTAGGGCTGCTGTGGGGAGGCCTCTCAACACTGATGGGTGGAGTAGGGTTGCTGTGGGCTCTCAACACTGATGGGTGGAGTAGGGCTGCTGTGGGGAGGCCTCTCAACACTGATGGGTGGAGTAGGGCTGCTGTGGGGAGGCCTCTCAACACTGATGGGTGGAGTAGGGTTGCTGTGGGCTCTCAACACTGATGGGTGGAGTAGGGCTGCTGTGGGGAGGCCTCTCAACACTGATGGGTGGAGTAGGGTTGCTGTGGGGAGGCCTCTCAACACTGATGGGTGGAGTAGGGTTGCTGTGGGCTCTACAACACTGATGGGTGGAGTAGGGCTGCTGTGGGGAGGCCTCTCAACACTGATGGGTGGAGTAGGGTTGCTGTGTGCTCTCAACACTGATGGGTGGAGTAGGGCTGCTGTGGGGAGGCCTCTCAACACTGATGGGTGGAGTAGGGCTGCTGTGGGGAGGCCTCTCAACACTGATGGGTGGAGTAGGGCTGCTGTGGGCTCTACACCGGGATATACACTCAAACCTGAAGGCTAATGCCAAGAGGATAGAGAGGGGACTTCATACAAGGAATACCATAAAAAATATATATATATATATATATTAGTGCTGTCAAACGATTAAAATATTTAATCGCGATTAATCGCATTTTTGTCATAGTTAACTCAAAATTAATCGCGATTAATCGCAAATTTTTATCTATTCTAAATGTCCCTTCGTTTATTTATTTTTTCCATCAGTTTATTTTTACTTTAATGCCCTTATCAACATGGAAAAGTTGTTTTATTTTATTGAAAACCAATATTGCCAAACAGGGCGGTACAAAATAAAATTATAAAGTGCACATTTCAGGTAAACAAGGACTCAGCCTATAGTGCAGTTAAACCATGGCTTAATATTTTCTTTTTTTCAAGTTTGCTGGGAACATAGCAGACAGGCCTTTTATTTCAGAAACATTGAACCGTAACAGTTAGGTTACCAATAAAAGGTAAGCCTACTACTTCTTTGCTTTCAGCCAGCTGCCTGTTGACATTTTCAGACAACAGTGAAGCTCGCTTCTTTTGCACAACACAACTTTTAAAAGTAAACTTTCCATTCAGAAGCTTTTTATCATCCATTTCGCCGTATCGCGCTCACCATTGACTCAAACCGTAACGTTAGCCTAATAAACAGTTTGCGAGGCCAAAAAGAATGTTAATCTAAAAAATTTAAAAAAAAATGTAAAAAAATCTCGCGATAAAAAAATTAACGGCGTTAAAATGGGTTTGCGTTAACGCCGTTAATAACGCGTTAAACTGACAGCACTAATATATATATAATATATACACATATACAGAGAAAATTAATCGACATCTCTGCGAAATAACTACCTGACTTGTACCTGCTTACTGTCATCTTCGATTATTTCTGAAGTGAATATAGGGAAATAGATGCGATCTGTGTAAAGTTTTTATTTTCCTGCCACTTAGGATCTGGCCTGCTTTGACGAAACAACTACCAACTTTGAGACTAGGGCTCTCCAGACCAGAATATCAACTAATGGTAATCAGATAGTGAGTGCCCACCGACTCAGCTCTTAAGGGTCTGACTAACAGGCTCCATCAAACTTCAGCAGAGCCCACAACAAGGTGAAATCAAGCTGAACACGTACATTTCATTGTGAGATCACCATGACAACCTTCTTAAGTGGCGCACACTGAGAGGCAGGCTGAAGTCTGAGTCAGCCCTCCTCAGAGAGATGTGTCTCAGACAGGTCTTACAGATATCTCTTAAAGTGGCATTATATAGGAATTGTACCTCAGGGTTAGGGTTAGGATTAGCAGTTTTACATTAAAAAAACAGCTTAAAAAAAATTGGGGCGCTACAATGACGTTTAATATGGAGAATTGCCTCCGTGCTATTGCCATACCAGGGTCCGTAGGCATATTACTGCGTTATGTAGGATTGCCTGAAGCCGCCCGGTTACTACTGTCTGCCAAACTAGTAAGTAGCTTATTTGCCGTCTTGCTTTGTCTTGTGTTACACTTGCTTGATGTTTGACTGTGTTAGGAAAGTTGTTGACTCACTAGTTTGTCATAGTGTCAAAGTAAGCAAATTTCAAGAGGTTTCGCTAGATTTAGCCGCTAGCATCTCGTTAGCGATTAGCAATTCCTACATAATGCCACTTTAAGAGTCTCTGAAAGGTCTCAGACAGGTCTCACGGTTATCTCACAGAGGTCTTAAGAGTCTCTGAAAGGTGTCAGTAAGATCCCACAGATATCTCACTGATGTCTCACAGAGATCTCAGAAATGTCTCACAGAGACCTCAGAATTGTCTCAGAGACATATCAAAGCTGTCTCAGAAAGGTCTCAGAGATGTCTCAGACGTACTTAATGGGCTTTTCGATGGTGCAGTAGGTTGTGAAGGCCTGCAGCTGCTGCTGGACGCCGGTGAGGGAGTTGGCGAACTTCTGGTTGCTGATGACGCTGATGGTCTTCTCGATCCACTCCAGTAGCTCCGACGCCAGCTCCTCGTACCGATCGATGATCTGCTCCGCCTCAATAGCGTTGTCCAGAACCTAGGGTCACAATCAGAAACAAAATTCAGGAAAATTGTAAAAGGATATTTAACTAAGGCAACTATAATACATCACATCGGAAATTATACTGATAATGATACTCTGAATCAAACATGCAAATCAGGTTCTCAAGACTTTGATATTCAATGATGTACCATAGATGTTTGGGACACGTGGGCATTAAAGAAGCGCACTTATCATTGATATTCATTAATGTACCATAGATGTTTGGGACGTGTGGGCATTAAAGAAGCACACTTATCATTGATATTCATTGATGTACCATAGATGTTTGGGACACGTGGGCATTAAAGGAGGGCACTTTTCATTGATATTCATTGATGTACCATAGATGTTTGGGACACGTGGGCATTAAAGGAGGGCACTTTTCACTGATATTCATTAATGTACCATAGATGTTTGGGACACGTGGGCATTAAAGGAGGGCACCTATTTCTTCATTTCCTTTTACCTTTCCTATTCTTTTCCCCTCTACTATAAGGGCCTTCATCTTGGAGAAGTAGTGGTAGAAGGAGACCACGTAGGTTATGATGGACTTCTCGTCTGGATTTTCCGTGTTCACGTCTGGAGTTGGACAGTGGTGTGAGGGGAGGGAGGGAGAAAGGCAGGGGTAGTTAGGTGAAGGGAACATTTTTTTGTTGAACAGATCTTTAAACATAATCCCTCTAATCCCATCAGACACCCCCCCTCTTTCAGGCACATTCATCTTCTCCCTCTTTTGTCTTTTGTCACTTGGGATGACAGGATCTACAACGAGGTCCATGACAGGAGACAAATCTGTATAATACTGTATCAACCAGAACCATTTGACTGATGATACCTTCTGGATCCAGGAGCTTGGTGAGGCCAAGGTTCTGTTCGGCAACGTTGAAGGCTTGCTGGAGGTTGTGTGTGGCATTCGACCGGGCCAGCTTGTGAAACTCGATTAAATCAGGTCTGAAAACATCAGAAAGAACCTGGCTCAGAGGACCCTTCATTGAGTTAAAGCATAGACTTCCAATATGTATGTAATCTTATTTGAGTGAATATGAGGTTTTGTTCCGAAGTACAACAAGA
>NC_045160.1:22773546-22898546 GCF_900700415.2 Clupea harengus
CACACACACACACACACCCTGACGAGAGTCTAATGAAGACTTACGAAGACCATGGGCTACATTAGATAACATGCATGAGTGTGTCTCTGGCATGTGTGTAAGTGTGATTACTTACAACTGTGGGTTACTTCAGTGAGTGTGTACATGTGCATCTATATTGCATCTCTCCATGTGTGTGTTTCCCCAGTGAGTAAACATGGTTTGCTATGTGTGACAGGTCCTGATGCAAGGCGACTGCGTCCCAACCCGCCCTCATCAAAGATGGCAGCCATTGCTGCAATCATGTCAGTGTGATATGATGCAGATTAATGGCAGAGCCTCTCCTGTAGCGAGAGGGCCGGGTTTGCGCCACACCCCAGCCGGAACCGGGCCAGAACCGGGCCAGAACCGGGCCAGAACCCTTCAACACTGGGCTACTACCTAAGATGAGGCCCTACTGCAAATGCAAAGACAATCCTCAAAGCTTATAAGGTAAAGCACAGGAAGTCACCAGATCACACCAACTCGACAGCGCTATGGAGATCCAGTTAGCTCTCTTTCTGGAGGCTAGTGCATGTGTCAGTGTGCAGTTCATTTACACCAGAGAAGAATGATGCTTTACGCTACATAAGTGACTTCCTATGTTAAAATAGGTAATGCTAACTGTCTAAAAGCTTTCAATACTACATTACACTGAGACATCATGATGCTACTGACACTGTTGCAATGAAAGAGATCTTAGAGTGATAAAGTACAGACACTGTAATGTGTAATTCAATCAACTATTCAGGTCTGCATGACACGAGATAATGTACTATGCCTTTGAGACTTTAAGCTGCGCACCACAATGCACAGGGTATTACTATCATGAATCTATGCTCAATCAATACGTCCCATCCTCGCGGATGCTAAATATATCTGAGGATCAAGACTAAAGTCAAACATTCATCTGAAGAGAGATTACATTACAAAAGATCTCAGAAGAAGCATTTCTTCTCCAAGCCTGACCCCATGCGACGTGAAGCAGGGTAAAAATGGCCGCTAAAGAAAATAACTGCTTACAGAATGAATAAAGTGACCTTAAGGCAAACAACAGTGTAGCCATTGTTTCCAAGAGTTCTAGAGATAGCTTCCACATGTTTTATCTTCCCCTAACCTTTTACCTTTACAGCTTGTATCCTCTTTTCTATCTTTCCTCTCTTTCTTTGTGCACAGTGTCCCTGTCCCTCTCTCTCTCTCTCTCTGTCTCTCTCTTCGTCTCTGTCCCTCTCTTTCTCACTCACTTTCGGCTTTTTTTCTGTCTGTCTGCCTTCTCACTGTGTCTACCTCTCTCTCTCTCTCTCTCTCTCTCTCTCTCTCTCTCCCTCCCTCTCTCCCTCTTGCTGAATGAGTGTGTGTTTGCATGAGTACATTTTGTGTGTGTGTGTGTTCTTTTACCCTAAGTGTGTTTGTTTGAGTGTGTGTGAGAGTGTTTGGGTCTCTCTTTGTGTGTGTGTGTGTGTGTGCATGTGTGTGCGTGTGTATGTGTGTGTGCTTTTGTGTGTGTGTATGTGCGTGTGCGTGTGTGTGTGTGCGTGTGTGTGTGTGCGTGTGTGTGTGCGTGTGTGTGTGCGCGTGTGTGTCTGTGTGTGTGTGTGTGTGTGTGTGTGTGTGTGTGTGTGTGTCTGTGTGTCTGTGTGTCTGTGTGTGTGTGTGTGTGTGTGTGTGTGTGTGTATGTGTATGTGTATGTGTGTGTGTGTGTGTGTGTGTGTGCTGAGGAAGAGAGAGAGAGCACTGCTGCAGTGGCTGGGGCTTTACCTGCTGACTGAGCAAAGCTAACTCTAACGGAGCGAGGGAGGAGACTGTAAGCATTAGAGGGGAGAGGGAGAGAAAAAAGGGAAAAGAAAAAGAGAGAAAGAACGGGAAGAAGAAAGAAAAAAGAGAGCGCAAGAGGGTGACAGAGGCAGAGAAAGAGACAGACAGCGAGAGCAAGAAACGGAGAGAGCGAGCATGGTGTCTAAAGAGAGAGCGAGTATTATGCCTTAACATCACAACACAACACACAGAAAAGAAAAGGACAGCTGTGCCAAAAAGAGAGGCGCATCACACACAAGCCAAACAGGAAAAGCAAAAGGGAGACGTCCGAAACAAGAGAAATAGAAACAGAGAAGTAAGCAGAGGGCGTGGTACTGGATGACAGACGAGGCAAGGAGAGGGAAAAGACCATAGAGTCAGTGTGGGAGAGGGAAAGACCATAGAGTCCGTGTGGGAGTCAGCGAGGCAGCCCCACCCCTGGCTCCAGCAGCACAGGACTACAGCATTACAGCATTACAGCATTACAGCTCTACTCAGCTCCTCTCCACTCAGGCTCCAGTAACACTCCAGCCTCCCCGCGCACCGCATGCAAAATTCACGAGGCCATCCAGCCTCTCCAGCCTCCAGGCTTCATGCCACTCCGGGGGGGGGGGGGGGGGGGGGGCGCTGTGCCAGGCGGGCACAGGCTCACACACAGCTGCCGGGACTGGGACGGAGGCGGAGGGGAGGCAGGGACAGGGGGCACGCCATTCACACACA
Organism: Clupea harengus; assembly: GCF_900700415.2. Classification (NCBI taxonomy): domain Eukaryota; kingdom Metazoa; phylum Chordata; class Actinopteri; order Clupeiformes; family Clupeidae; genus Clupea; species Clupea harengus. Next base: position 22,776,080 of record NC_045160.1, read on the forward strand.
TAAACACACATACAGACACACACATAAACACACATACAGACACACACATAAACACACATACAGACACAAACATACATTTACATATACGGATAAACATACTTACACAATACACACATATGCATACACACACACACATACTCACACAGAGACACACACCACACCACACCACACAAGCAGAAGTCCATGCACGCACATACACACGCCGATACCCACGCACGCCCGCACACACACCACACACACACAGACACGCGCACACGCACACACACACGCCCGCACACACACACACACACACACATCATGTTCTTCTCTCCTCCTCACCCATCCTGGGCTGTGCCCCGACAGCCCCCCCCCCCCCCCCCCCCCCTCCCCCTGCCAGTGTTGCGTTTTACTGACTCACGTTCACAATCTCCAACCCAGAGCCCTCGTTCCTTTCCATTCACACCCCACGGCAATGACAACAACAACAACAAGAAGCTCGCCATCCGTCTTACCGTACGTGTCTACCACCGTGGACGCGTCCCCTGCCTGCCCTGGCATGTGTGTGTTTGTGTGTGTGTGAGCGGCGGAGGGCGTCGTGCGCGTGTGTGTCGCTGCAGGCATGATGGCGTTGGGAAGCCTGCCCTTGTCTCGACTCGACTGCTCTGCTCTCCGACTCCCAGCTACCCCGCCGGGGGATGCGGTGACATTCAAACCGTACTGCGCGGCGTATACCTTCCAGCGCCACACACTGATGATGATCTGGCAGATTTTTACCACGGATCACTGCCGGACGCGGAACACTCAACATATCACTTGTCTACTGACTGCTGTTATGTTAAAGGAGGTTTTTTCTCCACTGGGGAGTTGGGGAGGTGGGTATAGGACAGTTAGCAGTGGCCCTGTCTCCACACACACACACACACACACACACACACACACACACACACACACCAACACACACACCAACACACACACACACATACCAACACACACACACACACACACTCCTGGAGAGGAGAGGGCATGCCAGCTGGCTCTTCCATGCTTTTCCCCTTTAGTGCTGATGGCCTGAAACCCAGAGTGCTGAACCTTGAGTCATCATCGGTTAAATACAGAAGAAGATTCTAAATTTGTGCACTTGCTGCAGTGGGCTGCCTGGCACCAGGACCACAGGAAGGCCCTTTAGAGCACCAGGGCCACAGGAAGGCCCTTTACAGCATAGATATATATAAAGGCTAGATGTCTCGTCCAACGGAGTCGAACGTCCGCACATGGCGGCCATCTTGCCCCAGGCAGCTCGCTCACCCATAACATTGTGTTGGTAGTGGTATGTACTTTTTAAATAACCATAACTTGCTCAATTTTCAACGGATTTACAAATGGTTTGGTTTCTTACCAACGTTATTAACGTGGTTATAATTCGGGATGCTTTTTTGATATTTTTAAGAAAATAACATAATTATTCATAAGTATGCAGTGTCATAACTACATCTCTGACGTTTATAACAAACCAACCCGTTTAAAAATCGGTTGAAAATTGAGCAAGTTATGGTTATTTAAAAGGTACATACCACTACCAACACAATGTGATGGGTGAGCGAGCTGCCTGGGGCAAGATGGCCGCCATGTGCGGACGTTCGACTCCGTTGGCTGGCAACGTGGACGAGACATCTAGCCTTTATATATATCTATGCTTTACAGCGCCAGCCCATCAGAATCAGAATCAGAATCAGGTTTTATTGGCCAAGTAAGTTTGCACAAACAAGGAATTTGACTTGGTAAAGTGGCTCTCAATGTGCTTACACAAAATATACATTTACACAATACATCCACTCAAACTAGATCCACTTCTAAAGCCAATACATACAGAACCAAAACAAATATAACAAAAAAGACTCAAATGACGCTAATGACTAAGAATAAATAATTACAAAAATATTAGGGAATCTAAATGTTGTTAATCATTACTCTCTCGTGTCCAATTATCAATATTATGAATATAAGTAATCGACACAGCGTGTTTACATGAACAAACATGAACAATGCCAAGTCTCTTCACTAGATGGGTGCCAGGGTATAATCTGTGGTTCCCAACATACAGTACATCTGTCTAGACTAAATGCAGTGAGTTAGTGGGGCGAGAGTGGCAATGACAGCAGATAGATGATGTCGTCCATAGCTTGGCTGCATGTTCTGCTTTCAGCATTAACAGATGCATAACTTTGAACTTAAATTCACTGAAGTAAAAATATGACCTACTTAGCACCTCCTATGGGATCCTATGGGATGAAAGTTATTGTGCAGTACTTAATTACAACGTTTGGCTTACAAGAGTACTGTGCCACTGATAATACAACCCCACACATGGTCTATAGGTCTATCACACACACAAACACACACACACACACACACACACACACACACACACACACACACACACACACTCACACACATGACATAAGCCACAGGGAACAGGTGTTGAAGACAGGAATCAAACACTCCCAGCGGGATGGCGCACACAGACACGGACATGAGCATCAAACACAGAGATGTAGGAAAGAAATTCAGCCCTAAGGGCGATGAAAAGGTCACTGTATCAGTCATGGGGAGGGGGCGCGGGGGCCAGGGGGTGAGGGGGTGAGGGGGAGAGGGGGCGAGGGGGGGTCTCCGTGTTGAGGACAGTCCAGGGCCAGGTTTCCCACTAACAATGAATCTTAGCAGCTACAAATATTCTGTACAAGTGATTCTACGATTTTATTTATTTTAATCCCCAATCTATTCCGATTTCTACACCATATTGTGAGCTAGGCCTAGGCCCTACTGAATGCGGGCTATGTGAGCTAGGCCTAGGCCCTACTGAATGTGCTATGTTATGCCCCCCATTAAAAAAAAAGAGGGGAAAAAGATCAACTCAGACAAATGGAATGATTAACGTTATAAAGTAGTGCTGTCAAACGATTAAAATATTTAATCGCGATTAATCGCATTTATGTCATAGTTAACTCAAAATTAATCGCGATTAATCACAATTTTTTTATCTATTCTAAATGTCCCTTCGTTTATTTATTTTTTCCATCATTTAATTTTTATTTTAATGCCCTTATCAACATGGAAAAGTTGATTGGCTTGCTTTATGCAAATGTTTTATTTTATTGAAAACCAATATTGCCAAACAGGGCGGTCCAAAATAAAATGATAAAGTGCACATTTCAGGTAAACAAGGACTCAGCCTGTAGTGCAGTTAAACCATGGCTTAATATTTTCTTTTTTTCAAGTTTGCTGGGAACATAGCAGTCAGGCCTCTTATTTCAGAAACATTGAACCGTAACAGTTAAGTTACCAATAAAAGGTAAGCCTACTACTTCTTTGCTTTCAGCCAGCTGCCTGTTGACATTTTCAGACAACAGTGAAGCTCGCTTCTTTTGCACAACACAACTTTTAAAAGTAAACTTTCCATTCAGAAGCTTTTTATCATCCATTTCGCCGTATCGCGCTCACCATTCACTCAAACCGTAACGTTAGCCTACTACACAGTTTGCGAGGCCAAAAAGAATGTTAATACATTTTTTTTTTTAAACGCGCTAATCTCGCAAAAAAAAAATTAATAACGCGTTAAACTGACAGCACTATTATAAAGTTATGATGCTTTTGGGAAACGCTCCGAAATTCTAAGATGAGGCATGAGAGGTATTCTACGAACTAGTTGGGGTTATGATATTTTGGGGAAACCTGCAGCAGGCCTAAACACTGGGATACTGCACATACACACACACACACACACACACACACACACAGACACTGGGATACTGCACACTTACTGCTGCTGGTGACTGTCACAAAGGAAACAGCACGTCCACATCCTGATTTACAAGACTCCCTAAACTACTCATACACCACACTGGAGTTACAGAATTTGAACGTTTATATGAGTAAAGCGGACCCTTAGATGTATCTGCACTGAACCTCCATCTGGGGCATGATGGATGAGTTTTGCCATTGGACTTTCAGGAAACCAATTTAACAAATACTCTGAACGGAACTATATGCAACTCTGAAGAAGACTATGTGCAGCTCTGAGCGTGTCTACTATCGTGCTCAAAAGCGACTCCGGTAGGACTCGAACCCACAACCTTTGACTTGCTACAAGAGATTCTTAGAAGTCCAACGCGCTATCCATTGCGCCACGGAGCCTATGCTAGCCTTGCACTTTGACCCCGAAACACTCACACACACACACGGGCATGAGCATCAAACACAGGGATGTAGGAAAGAAATGCAGCCCTAAGGGCGATGAAAAGGTCACTGTATCAGTCAGGGGGAGGGGGCGCGGGGGTGAGGGGGCGAGGGGGCGAGGGGGAGGGGGCGCGGGGGCCAGGGGGCCAGGGGGATCTCCGCGTTGAGGACAGTCCAGGGCCAGGGCAAGGTTTCCCACTAACAATGAATCTTAGCAGCTTTGAATATTCTGTACGATTGATTCTACGATTTTATTTATTTTAATCCCCAATCTATTCTGATTTCTACACCATATTGTGAGCTAGGCCTAGGCCCTACTGAATGCGGGCTATGTGAGCTAGGCCTAGGCCCTACTGAATGCGGGCTGTGATATGCCCCCCATTTAAAAAAAAAAAGTGGAAAAAAAGATCAGCTTAGACAAATGGAATGAGTAACGACTCTGCCAGTGTCTCATTTCAAAACTTTGCCAATTATGTGTCCATAGTTTAATCATATTTGGAGTGAGCTTAAAATAGTTTAATTATTTAAAAAAGCTAAAAGGCAAGATGATTGATCACAATAAAACATAATAAAGGATGAGAACATACCTATTGCAATAACACTGTACCAATTTATTGTTGGTTGTAATTTCCCTGTACATCCTGCTGGTCTCACTGGTGATCCCAGTAAGAAGGCCCTGTTAAGAAGCCCTTACGACTACGCCGGAGCACACATAAATCTACAAGCGTTTTCAAGTGCTACTTAAGTTATGATGCTTTAGGGAAACGCTCCGAAATTCGAAGATGATGCATGAGAGGGATTCTACGAACTAGTTGGGGTTACGATGCTTTGGGGAAACCCGCCGCAGGCCTAAGCACTGGGATACTGCACACTTACACACACACACACACACTGGGATACTGCACAGTACTGCATACTGCTGGTGACTGTCAGAAAGGAAACAGCACATCCACACGCTTCGACAGGGAATCGAACTAGCAAGCTTCTGATTACTAAACGACTTCTCTACCTCCTGTACCACTGTCTCTACCTCCTGTAACACTGTCGCCAATGTCGGACCCTTACATGTATCTGCACTGAACCTCCATCTGGGGCATGATGGATGAGTTTTGCCATTGGATTTTCAGGAAACCAATTTAACAAATACTCTGAACGGAACTATATGCAACTCTGAACAAGACTATGTGCAGCTCTGAACGTGCCTACTATCGTGCTCAAAAGCGACTCCGGTGGGACTCGAACCCACAACCTTTGAATTGCTACAACAGTTTCTTAGAAGTCCAACGCGCTATCCATTGCGCCACGGAGCCTATGCTAGCCTTGCACTTTGACCCCGAAACACTCACACACACACACGGGCATGAGCATCAAACGCAGGGATGTAGGAAAGAAATGCAGCCCTAAGGGCGATGAAAAGGTCACTGTATCAGTCAGGGGGCGCGGGGGCGAGGGGGCGGGGGGGCGAGGGGGCGAGGGGGGCGAGGGGGGACCTTCGTGTTGAGGACAGTCCAGGGCCAGGTTTCCCACTAACAATGAATCTTAGCAGCTACAAATATTCTGTACAAGTGATTCTACGATTTTATTTATTTTAATCCCCAATCTATTCCGATTTCTACACCATATTGTGAGCTAGGCCTAGGCCCTACTGAATGCGGGCTATGTGAGCTAGGCCTAGGCCCTACTGAATGCGGGCTGTGATATGCCCCCCATTAAAAAAAAAGAGGGGAAAAAAAGATCAACTCAGACAAATGGAATGAGTAACGACTCTGCCAGTGTCTCATTTCATAACTTTGCCAATTATGTGTCCATGGTTTATTCATATTTGGAGTGAGCTTAAAATAGTTTAATTATTTAAAAAAGCTAAAAGGCAAGGTGATTGATTACAATAAAACATAATAAAGGATGAGAACATACCTATTGCAATAACACTGATACATTTATTGTTGGTTGTAATTTCCCTGTACATCCTGCTGGTCTCACTGGTGATCCCAGTAATAAGCACCTGATAGGAAGCCCTTACGACTACGCCGGAGCACACAGAAATCTACAAGCGTTTTCAAGTGCTACTTAAGAACTATATGCAACTCTGAACGAGACTATGTGCAGCTCTGAACGTGCCTACTATCGTGCTCAAAAGCGACTCCGGTGGGACTCGAACCCACAACCTTTGAATTGCTACAACAGTTTCTTAGAAGTCCAACGCGCTATCCATTGCGCCACGGAGCCGATGCTAGCCTTATATCTTGACCCTGACAAACACACACACGCACACACGCACACACATCTCCAATACAAGACCAGAGCTGGATTCTTGTGTCAGCTTCTATGCAGACCTTCCCCCGATGGAAGTACAGCAAAGACCAGAAGGAGGGGACGGCACCCATACCTGGAAGCGGAGGATGATGGTCCACATAAGGCCGAGGGTCAGGCGGTGGTTGCCGTCGACGATGTCGTGGGAGCCGACGTTCTCGAGGTGGACCCGCTGTTCTTTGAGGAACTGCAGAGCCTTGTCCACGTTCTCCAGGCAGTGGATACGCATGCGGCCGCGAGTGGGCCTTGGCTGACGGAACACAGGAGAAGGGGAACCGTCAGAGTTTCATAGATCCTCACCATGGGAGGCTCTGAGTATGTGAAAAGATGTCCGCACAGTGTTACTCCTTCAGGAGTCCTGCAGACTTGATATGATCCCTGTTTGGATCGGCCTTGTCCTGTGCATGGGAAGTGCACGCTGATTCATCCTTTTTGAAGCTATGAGCATGTCGCTTAGGTCAACGACTTATTGCTCCACCTATCACCTATTGATAACCTATTGATAACTAACTTATTGCTCTACCTATCACCTATTGATAACCTATTGATAACTAACTGATTGCTCTACCTATCACCTATTGATAACCTATTGATAACTACCTTATGCAACTACATGGCATTTTGTAAGGGTACCCAATGGACGTTTATGTTGTACAAAGGTGACTGGCCTTATGGCGTACAACATACTGTTACATGCACAAACGGGCATCTGCAATACAGAGCTGTTAACAAACTCTGTAATGCATAATAGTAGACTATGCAAAGTTATGCAGATGTGTGCCTAAATGTGTATGCGTGTGTATCTTAAGTGTATATATATACTATATATGTGTGTGTATATTAAGTGTATATATATGCGTATATTAAGTGTATATATATATATATATATATATAAATATATATTTGTGTGCGTGTGTGTGTATATTACGCGTATTAAGGGTATTAAGTGAAGTGACCAACCAGCATTTCTCCCGACAGCACTTCCAGGAGCCTGGTGAGCATGTAGCCGTCTCTCAGGTCATTGTACAGGTCAGCGATCCTGCAGGACACCCGTGCCAGGTGGGAGTTCACCCACTTAGTGAATGTCTTCTTCTGCACTGCGTCTCGCTCATCTGCTCAGACAGAGTGATGGTGCTCTCAGCAAATAGACATTTCAGAATCACAATCAGAATCACGTTTATTGGCCACGTTTATTAAGTCCGTTTGCACAAACAAGGAATTTGACTCTGGGTTAAGTGGCTCTCAGTGTACTTACACAAAATATACAACACAACATAACACAATACAACACAACAGCACAACGGTCTAAGATTGATGTCCAGTATGGACTACGTTCCCAAAGAAACTGATCTGATCTTCTGGGGCTGAGTTTGTGAGGATAAACGGGTTGACTAACCACTCATGATTTCCTCACATGCTAACCTCACTGCACATCTGGTCAGTTAGGGTTGAGGTGTATACAAATGTAATAAAATTGAATTGAATTGAATTGAATTTTATTTTATTTAATTGAGGTGTCAGTGTGTCACAGATAAATACTTCCTACACTGGGAGAGCTGCTCTTAAATGTACAGTTGACAACTCCTGTTATCAAATTAATCAAAATAAAATGTTCCTGCACCTAAAACAACAAGGTATACTAGGATCATCCTACGTGCGCCTTCTCTTCTGCACTCCTCACTTTAGTTAAAGGATCTACCCCCCTGTTCTGCCCCACGGATCTTCCCCACCTGCTAGTGCTTTGATGCGGGAGCACTCGAAGAGCTTGGCGCTGGTGGTCTCGGTCTCCCAGTGTCCTGTGCTGACGGGCCGGTTGTTGTTGTTGAGCTGCCGCTGGGCCTCCGCATTGTCCAGGTCCGTGGAGGCCTTGGCCATGTCGCCGGATCTCCCGCTTCACCCTGCAGGACAGGACCAGGAGAGGGAGGAGGGAGCAGAGGGGGGGGGGATATGGAGAGAAAGAGAGGAAAGAGAGAGATGATAGGAGGACATAAGGAGAAGGAGAGATGAGAGGGAGGATGGAGGGGGGGGGGGGAGAGAAGGGGGGATATGGAGAGAAAGAGAGGGAAGAGAGAGATGATAGGAGGACATAAGGAGAAGGAGAGATGAGAGGGAGACGGGGACAGAAGGGTTATTAGAGTGCTGGACTTTTTTGAGTTCACTGGGGTTGTTCCATCGCAATCTCTCAAGGACATAAACAGTTCTATTCACAAAAGCACTTCACTAGATTCATCACCTTGTTCTTTTTACACAGTGCCCCGGTGCCAACAAAAGAACATTCATCTCTGAGGACTTGCGTCCCTCACATGGCCTTTAACCTTCACATAAAACGACTCACAGCTTAATTAAATGCACAACAAATGGCCTACTCTGAGCCAAAGGTGTGCGAATCAATGAGGTGCATCACTGCTTCACCTCTTTTTACATTTCCCCTTTATTCATGAACCTGATGCCCCACGAAAACAACAAAGAAAACTGAATTCTGACATTCTCATTCTAGAACCAGGAGCAATGCTCTACATTCTAACTGAGTCCAGACTGAGGACATTCCTTGTTATATGGAGTAAATCTAGATACATTAATCTTGTTTATGTGAAAAGGGACAGTAAAATCAAATCCTATATTTCAGGCACCCCTCCCTGTTTTGGGGGTCTCCTCCCCTCTCCATTCCAAGCCTTAGAGCAGTTTTCTTTGTTTATCATCTAATGACCTCAGGGAAATATTCATTCTTATTTATTCCTAAATAATCAGTAGACAACAGGAAAACAACCACAGCTACGAAACTCATTCTCTTTTCAAAGGCTATTCTGTATAGTTCCATATGTCTGTCTGTTTCATTTAAATGTATTTCATTCATTGTCCACAGATCCCGCCCGACTCTACACCCCCCCCCCCCCCCCCCGCGACTCCACCCCTCCCCCACTCGGGTACCCCTTCACTGCCTCTGGGGTTCCCCTCCCCTCCCCCAACATTGGGCAGACAGACACACTCCTCTGGCCAGCACGCTTGGCTTTCTATACAATACATTCACTCATTCACTCATACACACATTCACCCATTCACTCATACACTCATTCACCCATACACTCATACACACATACACCCATACACTCATACACTCATACACACATTCACCCATACACCCATACACACATACACACATACACTCATACACTCATACACTCATTCACCCATTCACCCATACACTCATACACACATTCACACATTCACCCTTACACCCATACACTCACACACACACACACACACACAGAAAAAGAATAAGATACAGTATATCGTTGTTTTTGATGGTTTTTGACACAGCTTGAAATATGAAATCTACAAATGGCCATGTTGTGTGATTATGACAATAGAAAACACACAGAAATGCCTTAGTGCTTCAGCAATATTACACACTTGTGTAACACTTACACACTGTTACACACTACTAACCCCTACCTTAAGTACATCATGGAGCATGTACTTATATAACAAGAATACTGCACTAATTAATGAATTAAGCATTAAGTACATGATACCCGAGGCTACGTGAAATAAAGTCAGACACCTGTAGTAGTAATGCAATACTCACACACACAGACGAGGACTGAGCTTGGAGAAACACATGGCTAATGCACGTCTGATGTGCATATGTCAGTATTCACCAATAACATATGCGGTACAAATGTACGCCACGGCAGCGATTTCATTGTGGATTCAAAGCAAATGTCAGAGTAGCCTATCAGACAAGCAGAGCAGCGAGAGGAAAAGAGAGATGGAGAGAGAGAGGAGGAGAGAGAAAGAAAAAGGAGGAGAGAGAGGAGAGATGAAGAGAGAGAGGAGAGAGAGAAAGAGGAGAGATGGAGAGAGAGAGGAGGAGAGAGAGAGGAGAGATGGAGAGAGAGGAGGAGAGAGAGAGGAGAGATGGAGAGAGTGAGGAGGAGAGAGAGAGAGGAGGAGAGATGGAGAGAGAGAGGAGGAGAGAGAGAGAGAGATGGAGAGAGAGAGGAGGAGAGATGGAGAGAGAGAGGAGGGGAGAGAGAAAGGAGAGATGGAGAGAGAGAGGAGGAGAGAGAGAGATGGAGAGAGAGAGGAGGAGCGATAGAGAGAGAGAGGAGGCGAGATGGAAGGAGAGATGGAGGGAGAGAGGAGGAGAGATGGAGGGAGAGAGAGGGAGAGAGGAGGAGATGGAGGGAGAGAGGAGCAGAGATGGAGGAGGAGAGATGGAGGGAGAGAGAGGGAGAGAGGAGGAGAGATGGAGGGAGAGAGGAGGAGAGATGGAAGGAGAGAGCTGAGAGAAAGGCATCCGCTTTGTTCAAGCCCTTTGGGATCGTCTCTGCTCTCTGATAAAGTTTGATTTTTTTTCAACAGAACTCTAAGAAAAACACTAATTTGAGAACATTTAGTCACTACATCAAAAGCAGGACGCTTGTATATCCCCCAAACTCCACATCTCCCAACTAGGTTGTTAAATTACAGAGCTTTAGCGAGGCTAGCTGATCAGAGACTGAGGCTCGGTCTATGAGGGACCGCTGCATTGTTCCAGATATTCTCAGCTCTACTGTCTTTAACTGAGGTTGTACTTTGTGTTGTGACTAATCTCGCTTGAGAAAAAAATATCATGTTACTGTGTGATCGTATCATTTAAGTCAGCGTTCCCAAGGCCTATCGAGCGAGTGTAACATTGTGTATGCCTCTTTGCAGACATATACGTATGTGCAAGGTGTGCATGGGTGTGTATCTTTGTCAGTGTGTGTGTCTCTGTGTGTGTACTTGTGTGAGTGAGTGTATGCATGTGCTTGTGCTTGTGCTTGTGCGAGTCTGAAGAAGAGAGGGTGTGTAGTGAAGCATGAATATGATATTCCACAGCTCAACGCGTTCTGGTGGGTTCAATCTCATCCCCCCACATCACTCGGGGAGATGGGGAGGCACCACAGATGTCAGCGGGATCTGGGCCAGATCGGGTCCGGACGCGGGCCAGACCCCGGCTGCTGTGTGCCCCAGCTGTGGGAGACGAGCTTGGGAGGAGCTGGGGGATCCCCATCATCAGCACCGTGCCCCGAGGAGCTTTAGCAGGGTGGCTGAGACCTTTCTCCAGCACAGTCCACCACAGTAGTACATAGTGATCTTATCAGCAGGGCATACATTCATGCAAACACACACACACAGAGGCTATGTCTTGAACACACGCACACACACACACACACACACGCACACACACACACACACACAGGCTATGTCTGACATACACAAACACATACACACTGACACATACACACACACACATACACACAGATGCAGAAACACAGATACACACACACACAAAAGGACATGGATGCACATGTCGCTATTCATACGCGTAAAAGAGATAGGGCCCAGATAGAGGCTGACTATGGAATGGATCTGGTCTCAGGCTGGTTCTGGTCTGGCCCTGATCTGGTCTTAGTCTGGCTCTGATCTAGCCCATCTGATCTAGAGTCAGCTGCTACTGTGACTCAAGGTGGCAGGGTGTTTTTATTCCGCTGGGCGGGTGGTGATACTGATTCCACTTAACACTTTCCCTTCAAACCCACCAGCTCTGAAGGAGGAAGGAAAACACAGTTTGTCCTTCGTCTGCTGCCCTTATCAAGCCTCCCCTTTTTCTCTTCTTTTTTTAAACCCATCTGGCACCTGGTGTCTGCTTGTGTGACAGGGCGTTTGGCTTGAGGTTGCCTATGACATGTGATGTGGCCTGTTTAGGGATAAACAAACACAGCTGTCCATGAAGCAGTCCGCCTCTGGCTCTCGCACATAAGGAGAGGAGAGGGACGGTAAAGTACAGAATTATCGCGGTTCGGCCTGCGGCTATATTCCTGGCCACATGCCCTGGTGGGATGACGTGGCGGCTAAGGGTGAACCCAGAAAGTAGCTAATTGTGGAATGGGTTTGGTTCTGTGTAGGTAATTGTTATAATTACATTTAGTTAATTATACAATTAAGTATCATCACAATTACAAATTACACATTACAAATATAATTCTGTAAAGTACTATTGTTCTTGTGCATTAATCACACAATAGTTCTTATTTATAAAAAAGTTCAGTGGGGTTTGGAACAGAGCTCTATCAAACAACTGGAACTAAGATCTCATGATCAGAAGAGCAGTAGTTCCACAGAGGAATCTCAAGGCCTTTTATCTTTCAGTGACTGACTGGTGCAAGGAACCCTGTCCGTTTCCCAGCGATAAAACCAGCGCTGTGTGTCGGCTCAGAGTTTAATCCCATGAATCTCCTCTGGGTAAAAATCACTTGTCTTTACGTGACGTTGATCATGAAAAGTCACTACCATTGATAAGTGACTCACTCTTCCCAAGGGTCAGTACAAAGTCAGCATGAAAATCTGCTCAAGGTTTCATAGACTTGTATACAGCAGAAAGAACCAGAATTAAAGCAGTTCCTTTGAATCTAGACGATGCACGTAAATAAGGGTGTGTTGGCCAAGAAGTTGTTCACTTTAACTTTTCAAACACTTGAATATGCATTGATGGTTTGTGCAATCAGATAAACACACACACACACACACACACTTGCAGAAGCAGACTTACACCACTGACTATAAGCCCTGATAATCTCACAATAAATAGTTTGTAGATATAACTCCCACCCATAGGGTAGGAATGGGGGTGATGTCTTTGCCCTTGCTCTCTGCACACTCTTGAAGGGTTCACGCGCTCACCCTGTGTGTGTGTGGAGAAGAGGACCTGAGGGAGGACATGCCATGCCACATTAATCTGACTTTCAGTTTGCTCGCCTGAAGGATAAGAAGTCATCTCTGCACCAAATAGTCTCCTCTTTCTCCCGTGATTCTGCCACCAATCTGTCGTGTTACAGAGTGAAACCTGCACCTCTCGATCGCCGATCCGCCGGGCTGTTTTGATGTTGAAGTTGTAAGCAACTCGCATTACCAATGTAATCAAGATGGGGAAACAGAAGAGTAACAAGAATGACCTGCAGCAATGGCTGCCTTGAGCAAAGAACATTCATATTTCAAAGGAAGTCTTGTATTGATTAGAGCCATGTTGTACGCTCAGCACACACAAAAAGGTGCACATGAGTAGCCCACTAGCTCTGGAAATTACATTTGGTCGAGCTCTTGCCGTAAGCAAGGGGATCAGCTGTGTCTGGATGTGGGAATGTGTTGAAAGGGACATAAAAGATATTTTTAAAAGAGGCTATTTTTGGGCTTGTCATTTGTTTTATAGTCTACAGTCTAACAGGATGCAACTAGAAGTGGTGCTTTATGTTTGCTGAGGTGCTCACATGCACACTTTAATGTAAATCGACCAGAATCAATTACTTTTTTCATTCTAGCTGCAGTTGCAATGTCTGTGTGTATCAAAATGTGAGGCTCCAATCACTACATTTGAATTGTATTTCAAAAATATAAATCAAATTAATCAAATAAGTAATAGAATGGACAACCAAAGCATTTTACCAAAATGCCATTCACCAGCATAATCATAAAATATGCCAGACATATGTGAGAGGGGGGCCAACTTATGATGTGTAGGCCTGTCATTGCCCCAGCTTACATGTAGAAAACATGCACTCATAACAAAGTCTGCATACATACGGTTACAAGCAAGATAAGACTGCTAATGGTAAGTCTGTTAACCATTAATGGTGTTTCATAAAATCAGATGAACACCAAAAATAAAAGCCGTTTGGGGCAAAGGAGACAAGCGAGTACATGTTATAGTCGGACTTGAATTAGCAAGCTATGTGTCAGGTCAATTGCAGTTAGCCGGACACAACAAATAAATGTAGGGATCAAATGATATCAGAACCATGGACAGCAGCGTGCGTCTGACGTCACAGTACGCATATGCTTTGATATTGATCGTCTGTGTCATTCAAGATTGCACACATCCGTAAAGCTATCCCATTCTGACATCTCTGGAAACGCGATGGCCTGTAACAACCAATAAAGGTGCTATTTCAAGTTACAGGCGTCGTTTCGCTGTCGTTTTGGTTCACCTGCGGGTTATCCCACAAGCTAAAGCATCAAAAGCTCAATAACCAAGCATCAACAGTGACTGCATTTTACCAAAGACTAACAAGCTATCTACTATGTATGAATTAAAGACACCACCGCTTCGTAAATGAGTGATTTACTTTTACAAAGTCTATGATTAAGGCACACCTCACTGATTTATAAAGATTGGCTTTAATGCGCTGTCTTTCTCACCTTAAAATGACATATGACCCGTCCTATTTCTGCCGAGTCGTCAACCTGAACGTATGTCAGATCACCGTGGATAACGTGCTTGCCTGCCTTGCGCTTATTACTTTGCCATGGCCTATAGGTGTTTGCTATATAGACTTCTGTTCGGATGAGGCACACATTTTGGACAAGACACCGGCTAAAAATACGCAGTGACAGTAAATGACTAAGCCTTGCTAAGTCATTACCGCAAATGAGTGAAATGGTTGTATTTATCCTACTTACACTGCAGATACAATGAAATGATGTACTACGATGGTATGCCCAGGTGACCGTTATTCAATACTGTAGCATAGTCGCAACGACAGCACAATCTATCAGAATCCTTTGCTCGAGTAGCCTAGGCTAACCTATGTCTGCAACTACAAACATTAGCTTAGAACTGATTCCGTGATATCAAAGATTGAGACTAATCCTTAGTTAATACCTTGCCTACATGACAACTAAATAAACTTTTGACAAGTAGACCTCTTACTTTCCCAGCACAGGGCTTTTAAAGCAACTTCATCCCACACCCCTCAGACCTGCGGTGAGCATTTATGAAAATTAAATGTTGCGGAGTGATGGGACTAGTGCAGCATGTCAGAACGCAAATGGTAAACATCTTAACAGTATGTCAGGTCTTTTTTCCTACATCACACCGCCGTAATCATTCAAATGCAAAGAGAAAAACAAGCTGCTATTCGAAAGAAAGACATAACTGACATATCAACAAAGGCATGTGCAAATGCAAAGGGAATATCAGCAGAAAGCACGGCCGAGGGATGACTGCAGTAGCCTAGCCTATGCAGGCCTCTGCTGTTCCCACGGTGAAAAGCTTTGCAACAAAATGCACGGCCAGACTGATACCGAATTATATTTTGAGATCATGGCATGTAGGTTGTAACCTTACCTTCACCCCCAGTGCCAAAGGATGACGGTTTTCCCCCAAGAGAGACGCCTTGAGACAATCGCCGGGTGACTGATCAATGACCCAAAGAAAGAATTACGAATGCAGGCTCGCGCCGCTTCTTATTTCCTCGCTGGCATAGTTCGGTCACTGTATTCGCTCAGTCGTACTCGGCAGATGGAATCTGTACAAATAAATAGGCTGAAGCGAATACGATGGCGGGTGTCTTATAATATCAGTGTCAATCCACTGTCGTGAGCACTGAAATCACGTCAGGTACGTGAAGGGTGTCTCTGCGTCCCGCTTTTGTCGGTGGCTTGATCAGATATCGCAGCCGGTGCGTTCGGATATCCCGTCCACCCGATACGCGCTCCCATTCCCTGCGTTCTCAATGATGCTGGAGAAAATTCGGCAGCAATATGATGGGGGGTGTCTACCTCCTTTTCATTGGGTAGAGTGTCAGAGAGAGAAACAGAGAGAGTGGGAGTGGAGATGCGCTCTGCAACCGTGCGGGTTAATTCCCCCAGCCCCCCACCACTCCCTCTCCTCCCTTTGATTATGATATGGTATGGAATAATACGACTACTACTTGGCTCTTTCATGGTATATTTATAATAGTGGAAGACAAACTATGGTAATTCTACACCTCAGTTAATAGTGTACAGTGGCTTTTACTCATCAGTTTAGTTTGGAGATTTGATTGAGGGTTCAACTCCTGGGGTTCTGAGTCCTGCACCATAAGCTACTTAAAGTATACACGTGTGTAAGTCTTGCACTTGTTAGTTCAAGTGAAAACTACATAACCACCTCTGAAGTTTTTCAGTGTCAAGATATTTTAAAATCATTGAGATTATCAATCAACTATCAAATATTGGACACTGAGATTAATTAACATGCATTTATTTTGTTTGGAATGGACTATGACGTAGATACTAACAAGATCATGATGTTACCAGGCCAAGTTGCTGTACAACATTACCACAGTAATGTAAAAGAAACCATCCATCCCTCATGAATATGCATGTACAATATCAGCAGACAATGGCCCTCATTCTCGAACATTTTCTGAAGTTTCTTCTGAAATGTTTCTTACGGGCTTCGGAAAAACAACGTAAGCAAAAGACATCCGCCAAATTCATGCACGCTTGAAAATGCGGTCCTACGCAGCAGAAGTATTCTGGGCTGTGCTCCCCCGGAAGAGTTTTCTTAAATTGAAAGCGCGTTCTCGTGCTCCTGAATTTGCATACATACACGCCCTGCCAGCTCCTTATAAGGGCACGCAACCGTAGTGACGTGTGCAGTCGGAATCGACCGACTCTACACGAAAGCAACTCGTAAACGAGTCATGTCAAAGCGGTTTCGTGTACATTACATTTAGTCATTTAGCAGACACTTTTGTCCAAAGCGACGTACAAGGGATAGAACAGTCAAGCTACGAGCAATAGAGACCTAGTGTAACAATAAATACTACTTTACATAAGAAATAGAAAAACGAAATAGGAAATAAAAACGAAGTGCAGGAATGTAACTGCTATAAGTGCAAGTTAAGCACTAGTCGAAGTGCCAGTTAGGAAGGGAGGTGCTCTCTGAAGTGTTGGGTCTTCAAAAGCTTCTTAAAGGTAGAGAGGGACGCGCCTGCTCTGGTAGTGCTAGGCAGTTCGTTCCACCAACGTGGAACTACTTGAAAATTCTGGATTGCCGTACTTGCACAGACGGCAGTGCCAAACGACGCTCACTAGACGAGCGCAGCATTCCGGTGTAGTCCTTTTATTTATTTTATGACATCACGGTGCCTCGTAGAATCATGACTATAGGCCTACATGTGAAACGTAATTGTTAATGATACTTTAATCCGAGGATCTGTAGAGTTGATGTGAACGCAATCACCAACGATTTCTCACAAATTAATTAACACGGAGAGTTTTCTTAAATGCGATTCCTTAAAAAACCACAAGATGGCCCCGTGGAATCGCATTTGAGAAAACTCTGGCCGAGTTACGACTGCTATTTCGAGTTCGGAAAGTCTTCTGAAGTTCAGAGCAAATCCCAGATGAGAGAACTTTCATGAATGCCGAATGTTGTCCTAAATCCAATTCCTCTTAAATTCCTCTTAAATTCTTCTTAACTGCGTTCGAGAATGAGGCCCAATGCCTATATCTTAAAAAAAAATGCAGATTGTATTACCATGGGAGATGAGTGATGACACAAAGCTTTATTAATTTGTAAAAAGGCAATAATTGTTATTCATGTCATAGCCTATAGCTCTATGTATGTAATACATTTCAGACAGCTGCAAATGAATCCCATTTGCACGGTGCAATATCCACTTGATCTCCAAACACCCTGCATACCTCCCTCATATGTAGGCTACTTTTGATTCAAGGGAATCTCCTTGTGTTGTGTGCACTCACTGGTCCACCATATAGCCTGTAATCAACCCTAAACCAAAGGGACTTTATCTTCTAATCAGCATCAGATTACAAAACATTTGGCAAGAGGTCCACATCAATAGAATTTACCAGTAAGTTTCCAGAAATCTTTTTTTAAGACCCACTAAATTGTCCCTAATACAGAAAACTGATGTATTATATGTTTATCCACCTCGCCTCTAGATATCCACTGTGTGGCGATTGTATAATGCTATAGGCTGCATCTCCTCATTCACTTGGGTGCATGCACAATAGAGGATGGATGCCCGACCCGAGCCCGTCGGAACCCGGCGGGACTCGACGGGCCGGGTCGGGTTCGGACAAATATTTAGAAATTATACTCGGGCTCGGGTCGGGTTCGGACACATCAGCACAATAAAGCATTGAACATTCCATATTTAAAATCTTAATAAGTAGTGAAGTCAACGTGTCTGCCTCACATAATGCAGAAGTTCGTTTTTGAGAATAACATAAATCACATTTAGGATAACAGCCTTCTTCCTGTGGTGGGAATTTGTTTATGTCGTAGCTGTGACAACGCGATTACAGGCATCATGGAGGAAGTTAAAAACAAACGGTCATCTGGAGAGTTTTAAACGATACTAAACGAAGGGAAATCTACTGGAGATATTTCTGCTTAGTAGTCGATGCGGATTATAATGAGGCTGTTGGATATGTCCAATGTAAGAAGTGTGACGTTTTAATGAAATATGATTGCTGCCATCCTCTTTCTCCACAACAACATGGATTAAACCTCGATGGTTGGACTATGTAGATAGTTTAATAACGAACGTTGCCGTGCACTTAAAGTTTTAAAGAAAAAAAAACGATCTTCAATGGTAAGACTTGTTTGTTGTGCCTCCTCTGGTGTAGCATATAACGTGAGTTTTGTTTAGGCATAGCAGATGCCTGGCGTGTGTAATGTGTAGGCTATTTCATTCCGTTCTTCAAATATGCTTATTTGCCCTCTTGTGCGCGCTTGTGAGTTTAACAACGCTTGTTTGACTGAGCAAATGCATTTATCTGTTGATGCCCGAGTTTAATAAAGGCAGGCTATTCGTAAAAAAACGTACAGAAACGTACATAAATATTAGTTGAGACATTGCCTTTGTCGGGCTCGGATCGGCTTCAGACAAAATATTTGAATGGCTGTCGGTCTCGGGCCGGACGCGGGCACTACTCTGTCGGACGCGGGCCGGGCTCGGACAAAAATTCGGCCCGATCCACCCTCTAATACACAATGGTAGTGGTGACATGTGTCCCTCTACCATGTAAGTGCTATGAGTGTCAGGAGAAGTGCAATTTAAATGTAAAACTTAGTTCAATCGTCTGGCTTTCTCGTTCCTCAGTATGGACTGGAGGTATCTGACTGAGGATGTGTCTTAGGGATGCTTATGGTTTGGAATTGTATGGACAATACCTGTGTGCCTGAAGAAGGGTTTCAGGTGATGGCCGTTCAGCCAGCTGCATGTAACACTACAATAGCTACAGGCAGCTTACTCTGGCTTCCATGACTCTCCTTTGTACGTCGCTTTGGATAAAAGCATCTGCTAAATGACTAAATATACATGTAAATGTAAATGTGTCAGCTACTAGGCCTGTGTCCACTATCAAGAGATGACTACTTTGACATTGCTATCTTATAATAAAACATATGTGCACCAAATTGTGTGATACTGCCTATCCAACAAATGAAGTTTAACTACAGGTATTTATATTTTAGGAAAAAAAATATTTGAGGATAAATTATATATTTTCATAAACAGGCTATGGAAGAAGGGAGGTTGAGGAACTTGTGCGCCCTTCTCCTTTAAACTAGGGATAGCCTGTATTGGGAGGAGTCTGTTTCAAGAGCGAACAGCAGGCAAGGCCTGGGGCACGTTCAATGTGAAAATGGTGTGCACCGTTTTGCTACAGTTTCCGGGTTGAACGGCATGTTTCCTCGAAACGGTGTGGAAAGGCCTTTGGGGTACGTTTTCTCCACTTAAGTTGGTGTGGCAGAGGTGTTACCCAATCAGCAGCGACATGTAACTACGGCCCATATAGACAAAAGATCACTGTATTAAAAAGGCAGTCGGATCCAACTAGGATCAAAGTCCTTTACAAATGCAAAATAAGATAAAAAATTAACACGTAGCCTATTTAAACTGATTTAATCAGGCTCCGAAAATTCTCGGAAAAGTACGCAAATAATGGCCTTCTCAGATGGGCTTGCATAGTACAACAGTGTGTTCAACCTGCCACTTTTTCCGTTTTAAAGTGTAATCTAAAGATGTTCATCCCATGTGTCTATGGCTCACTTCCAACTTTGAGCCTAACTCCACCAACTGCATAATTTTGAAAAATACTAAGAAGCTTGCAAGGGACTGGGGAGCGGGGGCTAAGGGTTTACTACTGAGAGTCTATGAATATCGTGTCATGTATTCGATGGATGGTGAGATGTACCAAATGGCTGATTCTACGTCAGCATCGGCCATGCAAGTTTCAGGATGATTGGCAAACCGGCAATTCTGTCAATATAAAAACCAGCATTTATGTGTTTCGTCACAGTTCAGTCTCCTCATTTAGTTTACGGTTAAAAAAACATTTTAGAGTGCACTTACGCTTTAAATAAACGTTTTGTCGGGGCTGAACGCAGCCCTTCTTGGACAGGAGGCGATCACGCCCCCCGGTAGTTCTGCGTTAAAGATATATGCTCTGACCTTAGATAACCACAATCGACCGAAAGCTACTGCAACACACAACCGACTCTTTCAGTTGGTTTAGTCGTCTAGTACGAGCCTTGTCCAGATTTCGAAAACATGTCTGGTTCGATTAAGAATGTTGCAATATTTGGAGCTACGGGAATGACTGGACTGGCGACCTTACCGCAAGCGGTTGCTGCAGGTAGGGCTTCAATGCAGTGTTGTCACATTGCTCCTGTTCTGAAATTATGGCATATATAAATGCTGTGAATTTCGTTAAATTGTTAGAACTTTGTGACTGAATGTTATACTCGTTTGACATTTTCGATGAACACCCAACGTAGGCCACTACCGATGTAGGTCTTGTGTTTTGGGTCAGAAGATTGTACAACGACGTAGCCATGTGACTAGCGACAATACCAACAACTTGATTATCACCAAGCAATGATGAAGGACTACTGCAGCATTCCCCACATCTGGACACAAAATGCGGTATAAAGATGATATCAATGAAATAATTCTACAAAGGTGACATTAATAGCAACGCTTTAGCCTGAGATCCAGATGAGCCCGATCCGTTGCATTCCTCCTTTACCACGGCCACAAGGCATCAACGAAACTATCTAGTCATGGTTGTAGTCATTTTCTGCTGAGTCACCGATCTTGATAGCGCGCTGCATTGTGAGCGATAAACTGCTGACAGTCCTTTATCATCCTTTCCAGGAAGGGTGGGCACTCAGTCCAACATCTGAGCCCTCGTTCCTTTCGCAACTTGAAAAGTTCCTGATTTGAACCATTTCGTACATATAATCTACACTTGATGACTTAAAAGTACAGGCATCAGTTGTTGATAAAAAAAGCAAGTTATAGAGCACGTAATTTTACTTTATAAGACTAATTAATTAGTAGCATATTTTGACAACTGCTATCACATGTTATGTAAGCTCAGCATCCAACAAATAAAAGACTTGATGATTAGGAGTTTAGATTCCTCTTTTCTCAGTTATCTCCACTAATCTTATATTTGACATACTCTGTATATGCTCTGTACTGTTCTTGCATGTATACTGATCATACCCCGCAGCCTCTTACTGTACTAAAAACTACTTGCAGCTTTCACTGTCCTTAGACTGACCTCACCCATTCACTTGTCTTAATCTAGCTATCTTTCTTGGACATTCATTGGAACTACACCAACGTGGTCATCCATTTAATAAAATATTATTTCTGTTTGCTTTAACAAGTATTGATATTATTTCTTTAATCCAATTCACAATTCAAAAGCGAGTCATCAAGACTGGGGAGTCATCAAGAGTAATATATTTCTAAAAGAAAGATACTTCCCCTTCATTCCTTTCGTATTTTTTCAATTGAAATACATCAACCTGGATACACAGGGTTCACACTGAGGCCCAGAGATCCGAGTCTGACCCCAGTCATGTCTGTGCTTCCTCTTTTGCAGAGTACAATGTTACCGTTCTGGTGCGTGACCCAGCCAGACTCCCCGCCGACCACAAGGCCTCCAGAGTAGTGGTGGGGGACGTTCTGAACAAAGACGACGTGAAGAAGACCATGGAGGGCCAGGATGCAGTCATCATCATACTGGGAACCAGGAGTGATCTCGGTAAGTCTGCCGGTCTCTCACAACCAGGGGCGCAGATAGCACTGGGGACGGGGGGGACATGTCCCCCCCAGATTCATAGTGACCCCAATCCGTCCCCACCACTCTCATACGTAAGGCGACAATCATCAGTTAATAACTCTGCACAGCTGATTAGGCGATGTTGGCGTCCCCCCCAGTTCAAAAATCCCATCTGCACCGCTGCTCACAACGACATGCCAAGGCAATAAGACCACAGGTTTCAGCCGCCTACCTGGTATAGTTTGGCCCTGGTAACACGATGATCTAAGTAGGATAAACAATTATTCTATAGGTTTACCCTGCGGTGGTGAAACAAGTTGCTTGAAAATGTTTTGAAATTCAAAAAATGTTTTGTCCTTAGTACTTGGTTAGTCACAGTGACAGAGATGTTTTTATTTTCCTCTCCAAAGCATGCCGAATTCATTGAGAACTGCCAGATTATGAGAAGATAGAAGATCAGATCCATATCAGATAATGTGTACATATTAACGTCACGCAATAGACCCCTAAGAACATTGTAAGAGCTTGAGAACAGAATGACTGAAGGATGTTCTGTGCTGCTGGTCTATGTAGGCCAGTGGTTCTAAGAGGGGGCCAGACCCCCCAGGGGAGGCGTGGGCTGAGGGCGGAACAAACGGAACAGGGGGGGGGGTGACAGGGGGCCTGCCATGAGAAGTTTGGGAACCACTGAATAATAGGCCAACAGGTGCAGTTGCATTTTAACCTACACCACTACATGTCCTCAAGAGGGCAGCAAACAACATATTTTCGTGCATTAATGTATTCAGGGGGTAAAATACTGAATGCTGTTTTTGTGGCTAAAGGTCCAACTACAATGATGTCTGAGGGGACGAGAATCATCCTAGAAACCATGAAAGCCAGAGGGATCCGTAAGGTCATTGGATGTATGTCAGGTACAGTATTGTCTTAAAGCTAAAAGAAATGGCATGACTTTGCATTAGAACTCTCAGAAACAAATGATATGTTGGAACCCTTAGAACCCTGCTCCACCAGTTGAGTTACAGAGCAGTACAGAATGTGTCATGTAACTCATCATGTGTGTATTTTAACTTTGACTTTTTAAATTGAAGTATTTTGTATAATTTGAGTATTCAAATGCAATATTTACTTACCTTACCTTCTCACCGGTATAACTCTTCTCTCCTCGTCCTCCAGCGTTCCTCCTGTGGGACCGGTCCAAAGTCCCCCCTCGCCTAGTCCCCGTCACTGAGGACCATGACAGGATGTACACAGTCCTGAAACAGTCTGGCTTGGATTACGTGGCTGTGATGCCGCCACACATTGCCGGTGAGGGGATAATTGGTGACCGTTTCAGGACTAATATTATCAGCTGAAGGATACATAATTTACTGTTGCTATTTAAAAAAATCAGTTTGTTTGTTCTGTATAAAGTAGGTGTTTCGTACAGTTCCATTTAGTTTATGGTCATGAAAATTGGTGCCCTTGTAATAAAACATTATTTACAATTAAGGTGGGTATATACATGAGATGTGTAGTTTTCGGTTTTCCTGTAGTAGTGTCCTTCTCTCTCCCCTTAGACAACCACCCCCTGACTGAAAAGTACACGGTCACCGAGAACATGCTGAAGGGAAGGGTCATCTCCAAACACGACCTCGGCCACTTCTTTGTCAAGTGCCTCGCCACTTCAGACTGGGATGGAAAGACTGTGGGGCTCAGTGGGGAGTACAGTTAAAACCTTTGACATGTTCTAAACACATTTTTTTTTATATAGTTTGAGTTTTATTTGTGCACAAAGTTACTGAGCCTTACTTATCCATACAATTACATACATTTCTTAAAGATAAAATAATGAATAGAGCTAAGGTTAAATACAGAAATACAATGGCCATAGTCTGGATCGGTAACACTATATTGTATACACTATCCATCTTGTAGATTGATGTGTATCATTCGACAATGTGAAAGACTGAAGTAGCAAAAGCTGACTTGTGCTAGTCACATTACTTGTATGGAAAGAGAATGTGACTTTTGTTATAGATTTTATGCTTTTGCCTATTGGGGTTTGCTAGTTATTTGATTTGGATCAGTATCAAGGCCTCTGCTCAATTTATTATTGTTCAATGATCTTGATATTTTTGTATTAAAAACAAATGTTG
This sequence comes from Clupea harengus, assembly GCF_900700415.2. NCBI lineage: Eukaryota > Metazoa > Chordata > Actinopteri > Clupeiformes > Clupeidae > Clupea > Clupea harengus. Next base: position 22,800,640 of record NC_045160.1, read on the forward strand.
TTATTGAATCTTATTTGAAATAAAAACATCTTTCTCAACATCTTTCAGCAAATAGGCCTAGATAATAGGTTATTTCAGGTAGGCTGCTATTTTGGCAGTTATTTAAACCTATTTAAATATTAAACTCAACAAACAGAACCTCTTGTTTGTTTGGTGATTTTAATTACACGGACCCTAATCTAAATTTCAAAGGGAAATGATATCGTATCAACGTATCAAACCAGATAGAAGCACTACAAAACTACAATTCCCATTAACCCCCGCTTTACAAACGCGCCTGCTCTCTGCATTCCTCAATTTGAATCACCAGGAGGCGGGAAGTAAGGAAGATCATGTGTATTTTGAAGCAACTTGCCTTCGTCAGCTACAACTTTTTTACCTCAGTATTTCATAGGGGTTTTACATATTTTACCGACGGTTCATTTTTAGATGTCTGGTACTTTTCCTGAACGATCGAATCGGAAGAACTTCATACAATATACTCATTCAAAGTATAATCTCCAAGTCGAAGACGAGGATTCCTCTACACTGACCAGTAGGTAAACTTTAGGCTAATTTTCCGTCCATCTAAATTAGCTATCGCTGCCTAACTAAATCATGTTACCCGAGGAAATAACGTTACGCCGACTGGAGCATAACTTTATTTTTGTAAGATTACTTTCAGGCATACTTTTAAGATCTTTGATGTCTGTTTGAATATAGGAGGCAGTGTTTGGGATAACCTGCGGCAAATTACGAGACAACGAGTTTAGCAAGCTAACGGCCGACTACGTGCCATTAGCTATTTTTGCCGGGAAATAACACCGTTGAGAATGAAACACTAGAGCGGACTCGTCTCTGGGGTTTACCCTTGACATTTCGGTAGTTATGCATTCCTTCCGTAATCTCTTTCTATATACAGAAATGAAAAGATAATCGACTGGAATAATGTTTGAAAGTTACTGTCCATACTTGAGAACAACTTGTATAATGGTAAAGCATTCCGTTGCTGTTGCTCAGATGGTAGGTAAGGTAACAGGGTGCCCGTCTGCAGCCTCTCACCACAAACAAACCATTAAGATGCCCTTATAATTAGCAATATTGCCATGGTGAACGCCAAAGGTGAATGGGTGCTTCCAGCCATGGTGCCAATCTTAAAATGCTACCAGGATGTGGTGTAGTTCCTTCTGTTGAAGCACATCTGAATATCCGCAAAATATGCTTCGATTAACGCTGAAATCTTTTCAGGCACCTGAAAGTAACCGAAGACCTTCTGCAACAATATAAAGACATTAGGGAGGTTAAAGAAATACTGAATTAGATGCCAAATCATGCTACTGTGTTCCAAAGATCTAGAAGAATCCTGGTGTTCCTGCTTTCTGCACAGAAATATTTATCAAGCTATTTGCCTTCAATTACGACACCAACCTCTTTGCTACCACACTAAAGATGATCTTTCCTCCACACTGAGACTGAATGAGCTCGAAATTGGTCTATGGCCAATGCCGTTTTTCTCCATCGGAATGTAAATACCACCTGCCCAACGCCACATCCTCGGAATCATTGCTTTTTTAGTACAATCACCATCAGCTTCCATAGATACTTCAAAACATCAGGTGCTCCTTTATAGATACGATAAGGTAGTCCATTAGGGCCAGGAACCTCTTGCCACATGGCCATCTATCCAACTCTGTGCCGGTAACGTTAGTTCCACATGCCTCTGCTTGTCAGTACACTTTGAAAATGCTCCTCCAGGGTTTTTCTTTCCTAGACATTTACATGAATTAGGTTAAAAAAAAATGATGTTTTACTTTTTTTTTTGTCAGTAACCCTTTTATCTTTTCCAGGTACAAGATGACTGCCAAAGGTGTGAAGAGGAAGTTCCCAACAGAACCAGAGGAAATGGGCCCGGTGTGGGAGCACCAGCGGCAGTCTGTGCTCGACATTTCCCTTGAGAAGTTCCAGCACGACCTCACCCTGGTGGAGCCCAGCCTGCGACGCTCCGTGCTGATCGCCAACACGCTGCGCCAGATTCAGTATGAGGAGCCGGTGCCGAGTCCTCACGACCCGGTCATCCCGCTCAAAACCCCACCTTCTCCGATCCAGCAATCAGTTTTACCAAGCAGCTTCAGCCACCATGGGCCCGTCCAGTCCTTTCCCGCGGCAGTCGCCTGTCCGTCGTTGACTGATGATAGCGCAGATGACTGGATGTCCACGTCTTCTGAAGACGAATTCTCCCTGTCCACGGCCATCTCCTCCATTCTAAGGGAGCTGGACGGAGATGGCAGCCAAAACAGCAGCCAGCCCTCTCTGACCCTGCAGAGGACACCCCTGGGGTCCATTGAAAATCTCCCTGTAGGTTTGGATGCCGGGCCCAGGCAGAAGCCTTGGAGGGCTGGGCCGAGAGGAGAGGAGTGCTGGAGAGGTCTTGAAGGTATTCCTCTGGGCGTTGGTGTTGGTGTCACACGTCAAACGTCCTTACACGATGCTGCCCTCGACAGCCTCTTCTTGGATGTGGATATGTCTGTGTTTGACAGGGAGATGGGATCGCTCGGGGCGCGGGCCTTCTCTACGGTGGCCAGCGAGGAGCTGGTGAAATATCTGCCGTCGCTCTCGGGGACCAGCTCCACTGGGCTCTCCAGCCAGGGTGTGAAAGACTTGCACGAACTTGAGCATATCATGGAGATACTAGTCGAGTCCTGAGATGGGTGTTGTGATTTAAAAAAAAAAGAAAAACAACAACTTGTGGGGGAAATGTCAGGTATTATAGGAGCCATACATCATCTACGCCGTCTGTATTTGTTCTACTACCCTTGTATGTACAGCACTAAGAAATATGCACTGTTTGAGTGCAGAACTATTGAAATACTGCTGTGAGTTCAGTGAATATCCATCGAGATTCCTACACAGATGTTATAAGTATATGACAATTTATGGAACATGACTGCATGGAAATATTATTTGAGAGGTTACGAGCACAATATGAATTTATTTTTTAATATTATTAACCCATTGTGGACTGAAAAGGGTCAGAAACAACATCTGAAGTTAATTTGGAAGTGTTAGGGGAAAAGGGCCCAGAAGTGTGAGGTCGTTTTGTACACAGAGCCTGAAGACACGTGTGTGTGTGTGTGCACGTGTGTGTGTGTGTGCACGTGTGTGTGTGTGTGTGTGTGTGTGTGTGTGTGTGTGTGTTCTGTTTATGGCTCTATGTGTTTGTGCTACAGCACTTCACACTGAGGGAGGAGAAATGCATGAAGCTCTAGTAAGCTTGAGGGTTTGTCCGCATCAAAGAACTATAACAGTAGTTTTTATTTTAAGTGTCATATCTCTAATCGTTGAATTGAGCAAGACTGGTGTGTATGAAGACGGCCATAAGATGGCAGAGTTACAGTTCAAATGCAATGCGATGTGGAAAGCGTTTCCCAGTTTTAAACACCAAATTTAAGCCAAGTTGGAATTGGCATTTTGGTTTTTCTACTTTGGAAACGTTACATGACATACCTATTGTTTGGACTGCCTGTAGTTTACAGTGAATGTTGAGCTGTGAATTTTTCACCATTAGTCTTCTTGTGTTAATCCTACCTCACTAGTGCCACCAATCCCAATGTGCTCTCTCTGGTCAACCTACTTAGGGTTGTTTTCACACAACTATGGTCACCATTGATTGGGGGGGGGGGGGGTTACGGGAGGAGTTAAAATATTGTAGTAGTCAAAGCAACATTTTCTTTGAGCTGCACAACTAGTCTTTTGCAAAGACCTTCACAAAAATGTTTGAACTGTTCTTTTGTTCCTATGTGTAAACATAAATGTTTGGTGTTCTAATAATATGATGTAGAGATTACATACAATATACAATGTTGTAGCAAAGGCCCTCTGTACGGGGTCTCTTTAAACATGTTAGCATTTCATCCTGAAATATTTGAATTCATTAGACAAACGTTAGTGTTTTTTTTATTTGCTAATGCAGAAGCATTCTTTTATATTCAGCCTGGCAATGATGGATTATAAAGAGTAATCTATTTGAGTTGACCTGGCTTTTATTTAAAGTTTATTTAGCCTTATCCATGTATTTTGATATTTCTATGTTTTACATTATTGTACTTTTATTAATTTGAAAACATCACATATTCCATGTTGGCCTATTGATAATGTTCCTGGTTTGGCTGTGAGGTTTTGCCAATGCACTTTGCTCTGTGATGTGACGATTGGGTAATTTTAGATTGAAAAAGGAAAGAAGAAAAAAATGATACAAAATCATAAATTGTAAAGAATAAATGGTTGTTTATGGTGCTGAAATAACTTAAATATGTAGGCTACGTGAAATTATAATTATAGTAAATTGTCGAGATTTAATGTGAAGGGTAAGGTGGCCATTTTTGTTTTCTTCTAGTTAACTTGGTTTACAGTGCAACTAAAGTGAAAACTGTAATCTGTTGAGTCGCGTCTGTAATACAAACTCACTCTGCTGCTCCGAGAAGACGGGGGGGACGTGGAAGAAGAACAACATTACAAACTAATGTAAACACACGGCCGCCCAGAGGGTGCTTCTCACGAGTTACACTGTGTGTCTTGGCTGCTTATAGATGGGCAGTTCTGTGTGTGCTGCTGCCGCCGCCAACGCCACCTATGAGGACATAGGAGCCATCTTACTGAATTATGTCTATGCAAATACTAATGTTCTGGTTGCAACATGTTCATAATAAAGTTTATAATGGACCGTACACATGCTTTGTGCTCGATTGTTTCGGACTGTGTGTGTTGCCATAACAGTAACTCAGGATGCTGTGCCGACTGATCAGTACAACATTACCAAAAAATTAGTCCATTATGGACAATACCAGATGGACTTCATGAAGCCTTAAGCAGTAAGTGTTTTAAGTTGAATATTGATTTTTATATTTTAGATTATTTCATGATAATAGCACTGAATATTTCTTAACGTTTTACTAGATTTTACTCCATTTTATTATCAGGGAAGACTCCTGTCCGTGCCACAAGCCACTCGGGCTATTCACTAGATAGATACCAGTGACTTCCTTCCAGACACAATGAAACCATTCAAAGATATTTCCAAATGTGCCTTTGATCAAGATCACCATGCAGGCAGGAAGAGGAAATATGGAGTAGTGCCACATTTGTGTCCATAATCTGTGGCCACCGAGAGAGAGAACTACAACTGCGCCATTGTGATGTAGGCCTAATTCCTCATGATTTGGGACTTGACCTTATTTCCCTCCCAATTTGATTCCTCTAAATGAGTTCAGTGCTGTGGACCTATGGCCCTCAGCATCACCACGGCATCTTACTTAGTATTTCGATTGCCAACTTCTAGTTGAGGTTAAATTACAGGGAGAAAGTTAAAACCAATATTCTCTAGTTTTGTGAGCATTTCTGTAATGGTCTTCCTTTTAAATTTGGATAATGTAGTCTGCATGTGAGCACAGATGTGGTTAACGTCATTTTTAACCTCCTGAATAAAACTGCACAAAAACGAAATGTACTTTTAGCGAGTGTGCGAGATTGGTGGAAAGCTACCCTCATTCTAACTAGAACTTGGTCATTGTTCCCATAAAGCAGTGAAAGTTCAGTGCAGGTGGTAAATGTCTCTAGAATAACAAGGACGCCTTTTAACATGCCAGACTTTCACAAAGGAAACTAGTGTCTACATATGGCAGGGTTGTCGCTTTCAAGACCATGCTATTTTGTATTTGTATGCTTAAATCACTAAAAGATGTTCAAAAGAAATGTCAATACAAGTTGTTTACTTGAATTATTCTTTTTTTATTTTATTTGAGTACAATGGCAGAGTACATTTTTTTTTGCATAGTTAAATTGAATCAAGTGACAAGTACGATTTACCCCCACTTCTTTTAAAATATACCCATCAAGCACCCTTTTATGTCCTATTAAACAAAACAACTACATTCAGTAAAACAACTACATGTATAATTCAAAGATAACATGGTAATTGTATCAAACATCAAAATTGCACTGGCATCGGTCACTGGCAGATGACAACGAGGGCACATTAAAGCAGGCTCCTCCGCCTAGACTACAGCCTCAGGTCTCTCTGATGTGGGGTATGTAACAGAAGCGAGCATCACAGGGGTCACTTAAGGATTTCCCTGTGACCATCCTCCACATACAGAGAACAGCCTCACACGGTATGACGAGAGTTAAATAGTTCATTAGCCCTACACTTTGTGCTGTGGGTCAACATGTGGATAAAGATCTTTAAGGCTACTTATGTGCAAGTCAGTTATCTCACTGTTTATATTCACACACACACACAAACACATATATATAACATCCTATTTAAGTTATTCAAGACAGAAAGAGAGGATAGAACCAGGAAACTGACAGGAAGACTTGTTTAGTGTCAGTGGACACACTGCAGTCTCGAGAACTGCTGGTTGTTCAGTTGCAGATGAGGTCACAGATGGCAATGCAGTGACATGGAATTCGACAAATTACCCAATCAAATGACATGTGACTGGAGGGAGAAAAACAAAAACAAAAAAAGAACACAACATGGGCCTGAAAAATCAGGAAAATGGAAAACTAAACAAAAGTGCTTTTTCTGCAATTGCCAAAAGTCCCAAGGGGAGGGTGAAGATGGGAGTTCAGACTCAACATACAAGCTCCTGAGAACTTTTCCATGGGGCCAGAGACCCGAGGTCTCTCATTGATCTAGATTTAATATTGTTGACATTTGGGCGACATGCTCTGGTAAACAGCTTATGAAATCACCAGAGTGCACAAGAACTCAAATGCTACAAAAGCGATGTCATTGCATAAGGACTCCACAAAGACAGACTTCATTACCAAATAACACAACAACAACACCCCCACCAGGCTGGCAGGCTCTGATGTCATTGGAAACAAAATTAAATCAAAATAAATAGCAATCTGATGTCCAGTAACACAAAGAAAGTGGTCAGGAAGAAAGTGTTCAATAAGACAGGAGAGGGTCACTTCTGGTGTCAACCCTGCAAACCTCCCCAAAGGACCTCTTCAAAGTAAATGCTTATGTTATGCTCAGTCAATACAGAATAATCACTCTGGCTCTGTAGAATGCCGTCTGGCTTTACACCCCACCACCCCACGCCACTTCTGCATGGCAGGGTCATGTTTACACACAATCCTACAGCAGTTCTGGGCCATGTGCTGCAATTACACTGGGTTCTTCTCACTCATACCTGCCTGCTTTTGATTTTACACAAACCCTCAAAACCAGCTAGCCGGTCCAGTCCAAAAACAAATATCCACAATCACCATGCCTCAGTCTAGTGTGCCACAAACATGTTTGATCCTCTTTGAGATGTTCTTGTGGGGTCAAGCGTACCTACCCTGACCAATGTCACATCAGCCAAAGGGTCACCCCCTTCTATTCATAGGGTAGGTGACTAATCGCCACTCCCACCCTCCATAAACAAAACAACAACAACAAACAAAAAAAAACAAATAGGGCAGAGGCAAATGAGCACAAAAGAGTCCTTCATCTGCCAAAGGAGTTGTAGGAGACTTGAGAGCTTGGGTCCAGGGGCTTGGTGGTCTCTCGAGTGTCCTCCTTTTCGGCCTTCTCCACGATGGGCTCCCTGTCCTCCGCCAGGTCATCGTAGCTGGGTAAGTGGAAGAACGCTGTGAGGCCATGGACGTCGGCCAGCCTGTGGAACGTGCGCAGAACCAGGAACATCACCATCAAACCGACGAAGAGGTAGACTGCAAGAGAGACAAAACAGGGCGTCTTAAAAGGCATTCATTCTGATACGCATATTAATTCACTTTAGATACAACCAGCAGACTGCAAGAGAGGAAATGTTTTGTCTTTAAAGCATGTGAATGGATGTTTCACTTCAAGATGCAACAGGTAGATTCTGCGTCCCCTTCTGCACTGGCAATCAAGTTAAAAGCCACAATAGGCAACAAACGAGCTCGGTAGAACCCCCTCTGCATAAACAAATACTAAAAATAAAAACATCTACTACAACAAAAGCAGACAAAGGTCAGATATTGTACCAGCAAGAATTCATTTTCAAGATGTTACGGATGTTTCTGGATGTGTACCTATGCTGCAGAACAGGATTTTTATGATATGGTGGCTATTTTAACCTTTAAAAACAAACAAAAAAACACGTTAAACCAGCTTTAAAAAAAATGCCCTAATCCCTTAGAAGTAATGAGGGTAAACCAAACATGAAGGGTTATTAACCTCAGGTTCGTGAGCATGTAGAGCAGGTCAATAAGCGTGCCTTTCCTTGATAAAAGAGGACAAACCTATGCTTATCTGAAATTAGGCCTTGGTGAGGGTGTTTAAAACCTTGTTTTCTAACATTAATTACCCTCAATTTCAGCTTTTCATGTTACAGTAAACAGCCGATTATCACAAGGTAGTGTTCTTTAAAAAAAAAAGCCCCAGTCCTGTCACTCTGTACAATACAAACATTGGATTAAGTGCTTTGCTAAACAGCTCACTGAACAGACTTTTCTTCTATGTTTCTCGCCCCCTTTCATCACCAAGTGATGGTCCAACATCAGAAAGGCTATATACTCAAATAACCTTGAATGTTTTCACACTATAACAGGCCACAGTGGGACAATCTAATATAGCTTTTGTAGATACCAATCCATTTAATACAAAAATAAATAAATAAATAAAATAAAATAAAAACCAGCCACAGCAGCCTACACCCTTTAGGCAACGCCTTCAAACGAGTTCCTAGGAAGTTGCTGACTGTGGACCAGATCGACACCAGATAAGGACGACTACTACTCCTGTTCCTATAAGCCAGTTTTTCACTGCAAGAACTCGTGGGCCGTTTTGGGGCAGCTCACACCTTTGTACATGCTGCGAGCGCAGGAGCCCACCCCTGCAGGACCCTACCCCTGCAGGAGCCCCTTCAAGGACGCTCTTTTAGGGGAGAAACCTGGCTAGGTACTTCTGTGCGGCCCTGAAACTGCTTGGTGGTGCTTGCAGTGATGGTTGACACTTGTGAACGATGGTTAAACGAGATGTGAGTGGAAGACAATTACAAGCACCGTTTTTTTTTAAACCAGCAAGAATATTTTTTACCAGATGTAACGCGGTGAATCCGGCAAGGGAATTATAGCTTACAGTGCTAGCATGTTGAGATTACCATCACTGACTGAACACATGAGCAAAACATCAGCTGAAGTATAGGCTTTATCTAATCAACAGTGGTGCTGGTATCTTAATTTATCAAGCAATTGCAGCTGCCATGAATTCATTTAATCAAGTCAACTTTATAGCAGGGGGCGACAGTGGTAGAGAAGTTGTTTAGTAATCAGAAGGTTGCTAGTTCGATTCCCTGTCGAAGCGTCCTTGAGCAAGACACTGAACCCCTAATTGCTCCTGATGTGCAGTGTGCCATCAGTGTAAATGTAAAATGTGTATACATTGTAAGTCGCACATATGTAAGTCGCTTTGGATAAAAGCGTCTGCTAAATGACTAAATGATAGCAAAATTCAACTGTTGACTCAACCTTGGGGTAATCCTAACGTTATCTAGAAATACTCTGGTTTAGTGGTCTAATGTTGGTGCTGCCGCTGGAGAAGGGCATCATTATTCTGTAGTGCTTGGAACTGACATTGAAGAGCAAAGTAAAAGCGGGTAGTTCCTGCACTGCAGCGAAAAAAAAAGAAAAAGAACAGAGCAGGGGGCCGTTCCGGTCCACCTTCCAGCCACTTTAAAAAGTCCCACGTGTTTCTGCAGTGGGAAGGCATGTTACTGCACCAGGATCTTTTCGAGCCCAAAGTTAAGCAAAGCCGAATACCACAGGAGTGAATAAACTCTATGACTAATAGAGCATGACTCATGGGGCCATATCTTCCCAGCTGCTTAAACACGGAGGCTGTAAATCTCCCTGCGGCCCTCGGAGAACAGGACCTCATTTCAGGGAGCTGAGGCCTGGCCTGAGCAAATAAAAACAGACACGCTGCAAACTGGTCAAAAATCGAATGACAGGAATGTCTCCTCCTTTACTACAGAAACACATATAGATCGTTGTTCATGTCGGCCTGTTAATGTTTCACTACAACATACGATTTTCAAGTAAAAAAAAAAACACCATTTTGCTTGTTGGAGCGATGACCAGGCCTTTGGTATTACATTCCACCATACATTATCTGAGTATCCAAATCATACGCATACTTTAAGCGCATTTGATGGGAGATAATTTCGAAACACTGTTAATGACTTCAGAATATATTAAATCAAGTGCCTTGTATTAATATATACCTTGTATGAATCATGTGCTTATGTAAGCAGGAACATGGCTTTTCTGTGTTTCTGTGTGTGTGTAACTTAGATTATTAGGTGCCACTTAGTCTGCATATGTACAAGAGCATGTTTAGACCAGAGGTGATAAGCTTCTTCTGACCTTGGGCAAAACTGCCATCCTTGCAATATAGGGAGCCTTGGACGTCAGAGATCCACCACGTGGTTATCCCTGCTGAACGCTAAACTTCTGTCTATATAAACCTTGTGCAATGTGTTTATCATTGCTTCACTTTCAGCCTTGTGCTGGGAGTGAGCCCGATTGCAATTGTGGTTGTTTGTCTAATAAATATACTTATATGCAGCTCCGGAGTCCTGAGGTAACTAGGGTGAATTTTCACCTATCAGCATTCATGACATTCAGCTAATGAAAGTGTGCGTGTTCATTAGCTGTATTAGGCAAATACAAAAATGGACATTATTAGATCAAGGGAGGAGTTTTTAACAGTTGGGGGATCAAAATGTAAGGTTGTCGGGGCAACTTCAAACAGAAACGGCTAATAAAATGGCAAGAAATGCAAATTTGTGCAAATAAACCATCAACCTTGGTCGCATTGTACCTTATACGAATAGAGTTATCAGGCCCCCTCTAGCGAACCGATTTCTTATGTTATAGATTTTATGCGAATTTCAAAACATTTCCACTCAGGATGATTTGAATGGTCAAAAATTCACATAAAAGTTGGACGGCAACCCAGCTAATCATTCAGAAACAGACCCTAGGGTTTTTACAGAGATAATTCTGGAAGGCTGAAGGGATGTTGCATGTGGTACAGTTTTTAATGGAAGTCAGCTGGCAAACATGTTTACTTCAAAAACTCTGGAGTTTAGGTTTATGTGGAGGAGGCCCAGAGGTGAACAGAGCTGGATACTTAAAAAAAAAAAAAAAAAAAAGGTGTGAATTTTGAGAGTTTTGCCACAGCTCCCTGCCCCAAGCGCACGCCCATACACGCACGCACACATGCACGGCTAGACATAGTTTCACACTTCCTTCATTCTGTTTCACACTAGCCACAGTTTCCCTAATGCACTTCAGTACTGACCAATCATTGCCCTCAGCACAGGGAGTTGTGAGGTCATAATCACACTACCATTTGTATTTATGTACTGCCCTTCTGGCAACAGCCCATGGTGCTTTCCAGAGCTCATACAAGAGACAGATAAGGTAGAACGGTAAAAGGAGAAGTAGAAATAAACCCTATAATTAAATAAATACAAATAAAATCCTGTCCAAATTAAACAGACAGCTAGTGCATTGAAATGGCAGAATGCCAAATGTATGACTGGTAATATTTGCCCAGTGCCAGCGAAGTCAGATGACAGTTAGTTAAAAAAAAAAAAAAAAAGGGTGTGTCGCAACGTAGTCACCTACCCTTGTGAGGTCAGCGATAAAAGCACAGTCATTGTCCTCAAGTGAACAGTGAGCAGAGAAACTAAAACGGAAACTGCTGATTAATTTAGTCTTGCAGCTGAAATGAATCATGAAATCAACTGCCCTCAAGAGAAATATATCCTGGAATTTTAACTAAGTGGATATATACAGTATATACCACGAAAACCTCACGACTCCGGTTTGCTGTCAAAGTTGACCGGACCATGTTTTGGCCATTAAACAACATTCCATCGTCATCCCACAATGGCATCCAGAGCAAACTGGTTACTAAACTCACCGACCTAGGTCTTTCCCAACCCACCGGTCACTGGATCAGGAACTTTCTGACCAACTTCACAGACTGTTAAAATGTCTCAGTAGAGCAGCCAACATACTGAAAGACCCAACCCACCCCTGGACATCATCTGTTTGACCTTCTGCCCTTCGGCAGACGCTTCAGGCCCATCCCAGCACGGATTAACAGACTCAGGAACAGCTTCTAACCCAGAGTCATATGACAACTGAACAAATACTGACACAAACCTGTGAGACTATCTGCACGACTCTTACAGTTACTTCTACAGACTGTTGTTTACATTGTAACTGCTCCCTTTATAGATTCCTGTCTGCACTATATGTATACAAGACCACTGCATCCCAACAAATATGTATCATTCTCAAGTGCAATCTGGCAGCTGCTTTCTCATAGTTTCGTATTGTTTTATACCTTGTTTTTATAGGTTGAACAAATATATACATTTCATATTTTTGCACTTTCAATTGTGTGCATGCACCATCTGGATTGCTACTGCACGCAATAAAAGGGATCTATCTAACCATCTAAAGAATGAAGAAATGTTCTGAAAATGATAACATCTCGAAAAAGGCCTCCTTACTGACACAGTAAGCTAGTGTTTTATTGCGTTTGAAATCATGTGGACACGTGTACCCATAGGCCTCTGTAAGCCAGTCCCATTGAACATCCAGGAGGAGGAGACTCCCCCCTCTGTTGTGTCTCCGTGAGCATCAGCACATAATCAATCCGTGGCAAAGAATGTGAATGTTATTAAATTATAACACCAGCGGCTGGACAGAGGCGAGCGAGCGAGAGGGAGGGAATAAGAGGGGGTTTGTTTTCAAATCAGTCTCATGTGTTGTAGCTTTAAAGCCAAGAGTTTCAATGTCGAGTGTCTCCCATTCAGTCATTTTCCAGAAGCGCCACACTAAAGGAAGTGAGACGGTACAGACAATATCAGCCGTCCGCTATAAAGCGTTTCATGTAGTTTCTTTTTTTTTTTTTTTAAAGACATATTTGAGGGGCCTTAATAGGTCATTGACCTTTACAGAGATTGTTTCACTTCACCATTGGGTCCCTTTCTCACGCTTTTAAAACGAGTAGATTGCATGCAACAGCAAAACCAAAATACTCTGGCATAAATCTTTTTTTTTGGTTTGTTTTGCTGTTAACTTGCCAACATCCAAACCCAATTTTGGTAGGTCAGCGAGACCCACACAGCCACCCAATCTCAGTCATCCATGCTTTAGATAATAAATGATTTGACTCACAGTAGCTTAAAAGGGAAATATACCTAGTACGCATGATCAAACTCTGACAATTAGCATGTTTATTGGGTTAGAAACAATTCTAAAATCAGTCCAATGCCTCATTAAGGGAGAGCTCAACACAGAAAACCGCGCAACTGAGTGGTGCTTTGTTAAGTTATGGAAGGGTTTTAGCAGGAAAGCTAGGCTTGTTGACGTCAAATCTCACCGCTATTCAATAGCAAACTCTCCTCAGTCACACCTAAATACGTGCTCTTGCCACAAAGTGTTAAAGCAACATATGGCCTAGACTAGAGACACTACCACTAAATACATGCTTACCCTTGACAATCACAAGGGGATGGGACATGTCGGGACAGCCTAGTAGGGACACTTTAGGAGAAATTGAGTGTTCGTCTGCGTTTAGATATAATGCTACAATCAATAGGTTTGCTTTGACGGTGAATAATAAGGGCATGAGTACATGCTCTCATCCTTAATTCTAAAGGGAGCACGACTGGAAGAGAACTCTGAGGCTGAAGCACAGCCCAATGTTTCAAGGTTACAACCAGTTATGGCCATGACTCACTCACCCATCACAGCGATCTTGTAGAGAGCCCTGTACTCCTGTCTCGGCTGCTCCGCCGGGACAAAGTCGCCCAGGCCGATGGTGCAGAGCGATATGAAGCAGAAGTAGAAGCCGTCCAGGAAGGACCAGTTGCCCTCGATGGTGCTGAAGACAAGCGCGGGCACGGCAAAGAAGGAGAGCACCACCAGGATCAGCAGCAGGCCGAAGTGCACGGTGCTGGCCAGCCGCGGCTGCAGGCCCGCATGGTCCTGCAGGACCTTCAGGGGCCCGTAGGTCAGCACGTGCATGAGGCGATGGACGCAGGCGGCCAGGACCATCATGGTGAAGGGAACACCCAGCAGAGCGTAGATAATGGAGAAGGCCTTGCCCACGTCCGACAGGGGCGTGGTATGGCCATATCCTGGTAGATAAAGACAGAAAGCAAAGGAGAGAGAGAGAGAGAGAGAGAGAGAGAGAGAGAGAGAGATATTTTAGAGTATTTAATTTCAACATGAACACATTCACAAACAGATGACCTCAGTTCACATACAAAAGCACACATAAGCCTTGAGCCAACATCAGAGTACACATTACATGTCCTGTTCAGCATTGTCTATGCATTATCAGTGAATATAAACAGACATTCCATGCAAATACCAGAACAATAGAGTCCCTATGTTTACCATTTCTCGATTTTAGTTTGCGTGTCTATTCATGGGACTTCTACTCTTTGCTGGTTATCTGCTAATGGTTTATGGGGAAGAAGTACCCACCTGCATCTTTGTCAACAATTTCTAGGTAGGGGACAGTAAAACTGAACTGAAACAAGGCTAACAATAATTGAATAGTGCCACAACAACAATATAAAAGCTAAATCCTCAAAGTTTGTCCGCACCCTCCTCCTCCTCCTCAAAGGCTAGATCAGACATCATATCATTAACCCTAAGGTAATGCTGAGGTCACAGTTAGACGCCCGCTCCTTCCTGATGCAAGCTTGTGCACTGATAGTTTATGCAGGCATTCGTACATCAAAGAACGTTCTGCTTCTGGGCACGAGTTACATGGTTGGTTGGTTGTTTGATTAAACAATTCATTTAGGTATAAATCTGTTAAAGTATTTGGGGTATTGTTACTAATCCAAATCATGAGGGAGTTTTCACATGTGCCCTTTTAAGTTCGGTTAAATAGGACTATGGTTCGTTTTCAGTCGCACTTCGGTGCGGACCAAAAGAACCGCACCGAGACCCTTGAGAGGAGGTGGACTCTGTCTGGTCCCAAACAAACAATGGAGTGGTTTGTTTGAGGTGGGATGGTGATCCGACTCACCTGTTCGGTTACGCTGGGGTTCTGAATGCATCGACTGCACCAAATAGCCTACAGTTTGTCTCCAGAATAATTATAAAGTTAAGAGAAAAAGCCATTTAAATTATTTTATTTTAATTAATATTGAATGCCATTACCAGATATGAACCTAATGGGCTGTTGCAGTAAAAGCTTAATTCTTTCGTATCACACACACAATCTGTACGCTATGCTATCGGGGAAATGAGTGAAAGTAGCCTCGGCTACTAAGAAACCCTGAATTTCCTTCCGAAACTTAAATAGAATATGGAGCTAACCCCTTCTGCTCCCACAACTTGCTGTGCAGCAAGTGCTAGAATGTCTGCTGAAACGTTTAA
This sequence comes from Clupea harengus, assembly GCF_900700415.2. Lineage (NCBI taxonomy): Eukaryota > Metazoa > Chordata > Actinopteri > Clupeiformes > Clupeidae > Clupea > Clupea harengus. The sequence continues at coordinate 22,816,081 of NC_045160.1, forward strand.
CATTTCAGCAAGATGTAGCCTAAGGCCTATTTATTTTTTGTTTCAGTACTTAGCTCAGAGTTGCAAATGTATTCCATTAGACGAATTTGTTAGGCTATTAAAGTAAATATGTAGGCCAATCACATGTTCACATCCAAGGCCTAAATATATTCTTCAGAATTCTACAGGCTATATTGCAATCTTCTAACATTGCATTCTCGTCAGACATTCAATTTAAAAAGAAACAATGCTATTGGTCGGCCTCTAACCAAACCATTCGCTAAGTTCAGCCTGGCTCTGGCCATTTAATGCTGTTACCACGTGCTCCTTTTTTGGTGAAATTGTGATCAAGCACGGCCAATTCCGCCAGCCGTTTGTCATCAAAATAGGGCCTTGGGGTGAAGAAGGTCTCCCATCTCGTAAAAAAAGGAACATAAATACTTCCCTACATTATATTCGAGTTCTCTACATGTGTGGGACTCAACACACAGCCATGTTTTTCCATTTTTGTCAACTGATGGTTATGTTGTTTGAAATAAGTAGGGGGTTCTGTTTCCAGAGGGTCTTTAAGACAACAAAGCTCTTTCTGTTGGGAAGAGAAAAACAATCCCCTTCTGCACTAACAACAATCAACTGGAGTCCCCGCCTCCCCTCCCCTTCTATTTTTTTGATGCTCTGGCCCAATTTGTTTCCCTCTCTGTCGGAACAAAGGAGAGCCTTATCAATATTCCTTACCCATAAGAACTGCTTTGTTTTCTGTGGTTTATTGAATTAAGGGTCTGTGGCTCTCATTTAAGTCTAAAAATAAAGTCAAACTGTCAACAATCTTGCTTATGCTGTTTGAGAAAGTATTGTCATGACAATAACACAACATGGCCTGACAGTACTGGACACGGGTCATATAAATACGAATCCATTCTAATTTCTCTTGCCGTCATACACAGTATTTCACTATTCTATTCAGGTAGCACACACAACCTAAATGGCATAGGGGGAGGGGGGATCCAAAAAATAAAATTATATATGGACAGCAAACAGGGGAATTTCTGTACTGCTAACAGGGAAAGCCTATTTACACTTGCCAACATGCTCCCCAAAAAAACTCTGCTTATGTTTGAGTGTCATAGTATGTCAGGTCTTCACTTCCTCTTGCACTCCAAACACTTCCCTCACTATGTTTAGCTTCATGCAAATAACTTGTTCAGTGTGACCGCTCACACAAATAAGCTTGGCTTCAAAAGACAACTCAGCCCAAAAGACATAGATTAGTTTACACTATGCTCATTCACTACCTAGCCAAGAGATGGTCAACACAGTCTCAATCAAATTACATGACACTCAAATGTTGCACTTCACAGGCAATTGTTACACATAACAGGCAATTGTTACACATAACAGGCATACCCCTTACTCGTCTAAGCCTGTGTGTAAGTTTTTAACGGTTTGCCTCTATGGATTCCTCTATGTGCTAATAACTTTAACTTGTCTCACTGAACTTTATAAAACCTCTTAAAAGTAGTCTATCAGTAAATTTGACTGGCCGTCATTTTTACTTAATCCTGACCAGTAGACGATTAAGTAGGCATAAGTGTTCTGTTTTGCATTACACCCATGGAAGTGTGCGTCTGGAGCACCTGGATACTTTTTAACTTTTAACAGTGATTACAAACAAGGTTTATATCCAAAAATATCCTTTTCTACCTCGCTGAGGTCTTATGAGGTAACCGAAAGAGACGTTTAACTTGCACTAACAGGTAGCTCAACGTGACAAATGACAAATATTCCCTCATATAGAATCTAAAAATTCAGATGGTTCCGCTACAACTGCAAATATTTAATTCACAGGTACTTTACAACCACCATTGTTTATTTATTTATTTATTTATTTAAATAAGTTATGGCGCATTGTCCAGGTGCGACTCGAGAAAGTATCTTAACGCAGTCCCCTTGATAAACCGACAACGTGGCGCAGTCAGCGTTTCCCTTTGCCTGGAAAAACAAAATACCTTCTAATTAGGCTACATAAACCTACAATAAGCCTAAGCTATGACATATACCGCGACTTTAACATGTAAAACACAAACAATATGAAAAAGTGGGTAAAACCCAAAGTATGTATGGAAGATAGACTGCCCAAGCAGTCAACATCAGTGATTGATTTAAGCAGCTCATTTATCACAGCCTATGAGAGCAGTAGCTCCGCCTGATGTCTTCCGACCTCCTTCTGATGTAGCCTAAAGTTAGGCTACTTCTCCGACTTAAAATGAAAATGTCCATACTAAAAACTCAAAACTTGTTTTAACACATCAGTAATCGACTTTGTGTCGCTAAAACTATATTGGTAGACGCCAACAAGCCTATATGAAGATAGTTGAACAGTCAATCTTAAATGCTATGGCTTTGAAAGCTGATAAGAAACTTTTGGTAAATTTTGACGCACCTACTGTCGTCACCAAAGTGTTCGCGAAGAACAAAGACGAGGCCAGATCCCAATTTGAATGGCCTGAACCATTTCGGAGTACTGAAACGCCGTACTTATTGGCCTTCAAAACTCTTTCCAAAAAGACGTCCAACTGCGATGCGTTGATGCAACTCTGGTTGAGAAATTGCTGTTTGAGAGACGTCAAGTCAGTTCTCAGCGTCTCCTCCACCGGTCCTTCGATGTAAGAGAAAACAAGCGCTCCCAAAAGCAGGTAAGCGATGTAGAATATAACAATCCCCGCTACGAGAACGCAAGTTCTAATCAGCGGGGACATCGCTAGCCGTGTGCGTGCTCCTACATGAACTCAAATATATCAGTGACTCTCCTCACTCGCAGCTCTGTGAAACAGGACAACTTTAATTGAACTCCACCTTCTCGCGATCCTCCACCCACAGAGAAATGCTGGCCAGGAAATAAGGTCGGCACTGGGTTACGAGGAAAGTAAAAGTCTTCGGTGTTTTGAGAAATTACTGTAATGTAAGAATGGAAAAAGTGATTGTAGAGTAGTCCTATGGTTCATTTTATACAGAATGTAGACTCTAGTTGGGTTGCACATACAGCAGTACTGTTAGGCTGTCAGTGATGCTAATGTCGTCACTCTGGCGTTTTACTCAGATGTGCTCATGAAAACGGAATAATTTCTCGCCGAGATAAATCCACTGTAAAACAGTGACCGAGGGAAACGTATGTGTTGCAAAAAATAAGTCGAGATTATTGCAGGGGAAACGTTCATGTGATGTAGTGGAAAACCTAATCACATGCTCTCACAGACAAAACAATTGCTGGAGGAAATAATAGTCTGTAAACTGCAGCATTTCTGCAGACGAATCACTTTTCATTGATGATTGTATTGATTCTTCCTCCTGATTCTAGTTCGCTGTGCAGGCATCCTATGGGTGAAGTAACATGGTCATGTGAGGTCATCGCACTTCTGTTCAAATAATGCCTGCTATCTGACACAACAGGACACTACACACAGCAGGAGTCATCCACTGTAAATGTTACAAATATTCCCTCTCCCGTCTCAGCTTTCACACCTCAAGTTTCACATCTGATCTCTCACAAATTCCCTTGAGTTTTTTCTAAGAAATATTTTAGGCAAGTGTTAAAACTGAAATGGTCTGAGGCCTCCTGCGAGGGTCACACTTACTGGCTCATGTTGTAAGTGGTCTGTGGTCTCATCTCTTATTCATCAATCAAGTAGGCCACATAGGTGCTCATAAAAAGTTTAATAATCCCAAATGAAACTTCAGCAAGACAATGAAAGGAAATAGGAATATAATTTGGTCTCAAAGATGACAAATTGTAAACTACGTGGCCACATAACACTTTCCGCTGTTTCAACATCAATAACAAGCCTAATTTAAAATGTTCAAAGTTACCCTTCAAACAACCCCGAACATTTTATTTTTTTTGTTTCATTGGTGAATGAATGTAAAAATATAACACAAACACTTGAGAGTTCAATAATCCACACTACATGGCACTGCAGACATTCACATAGGGACAGGAGCTCATCGGACTCTTGGGGGGGAACATGAATGCTTTTCTGTTCACATCTTCTGCACAGACACGCAGCAGTCCTGTGTGTCTTAAATCTTTGTCCTCATAGGGCACTGCATTTAAATTCAAGCCTGTTGATAAAACTGCGATAAAAGCAAGTCCTCCATACTTTCACAAATATACTGTACAGTATGAATGTTTCAAGATTGCAATGGAAAACAGTAGCCAGACACAGTTGGCTATTATACAAGATGTCATGAGTGAAGTGAGGTGCTGCTCCTTAAAAAGCTCTATCGAAAAATACTTCTCTTTTTTTTATTAAGATACATCTATCACTTAGTGTTGAGTGCTTAAGGTGTTGATGCAAGAGACGGCAGCACCTACATAGCAGTTTATGGTGAATCGGTGCCAGGACTGGGCCAGATCAGGGCCAGGACTGACCCAGATAACCCAGTTGTCTAGATTGGCGCTGACACATGAACTAATCCAAGGTATGAATTGAGGGATGACTGAAAAATATCCCGATGATGGGTTTCATTGGCCTCAATGGTTTTAGCAGTCCTCACTCTTTCTCTTTTCTCTAAGTAGAAATAAATCAAATGGTAGCATGGCACTGTTATGATTGTACGTCAATAGTGAGAGATGAGTGGAAGGATTCAGAATCGAAAATACTTAAAAAGCCCAAATCGTCAGAATCGTCATGAGCCCTGTAAAACAAACAGACAAACAAACTAACTAACAAACATCTCAACATTTTCTTTCTGTCTTGCATCAACAAGCACGGCCCAGGTGGTGTGTGTTGGTTAAGGAAGGTCTTGCGGCAACAAACAGAGAGAGGGAGTGTGTGAGGCAGAGTTGCATTGTGGGAATTTACGCCAGAAGGTTCCTGTTCAGGTCATATGAAAGCCTCCTCTTGCTGGCCAGTGAGGCCTGCAGGCTCACCACATGATGTCCAGCAGTGAGGTCATGACCTTGGGGCAGGTCCCTCGGATGTGCCTGGACAGACAATAAAAATAACGATAATTATTTCATTATTTAATATGACAAAAATACAATTTCATTAATAATTGTAGTTTTCTGATGAGAGCACAAAGGCGCTTACGATGATGGCAAGATACAAAAATATATATAACAAAAACAAGTAAAAAAAATAAACATACAAATAAATAAAAATGGACAAAAGTGACTAAAAAGGCGCCGTAAAGTAAAGAATAGTAGCAAAGAATAGGAATAGAATATAGAATATAGTTATTTTATACTTTGTTCTGTGCTGATCATAATTCATAAAATGAATTAATGTGCTTTCACTTCTGTATTGCAAACGTTTAGCACTGTAGTTTGAGTCATGTTTCATGAATGACTGCGCACACAGAGCCCTTTTGTCACTGTAATGTAATCGGATGGAATGTAATTAGGCACTTCATCTGCCAAACACCCACAGAACGCTGTGGCCGTTTGCGGAAAACCAACAAAAATAAAGGCAGACACCTACTGAAAGATGTCCGTCCACCTGCAGAGATGTCAGGAGATGCTTCCAGGAAGGAGATTCAGTCCGTTTGTGCTTCAGGCCAAACATTTTGTTCAAGTCTTGGAAGCCGTCCAGCAAGCTCCTCTCCCTAACAAGCAAGCAAGTCAGAGTGAATAATGCGCAATGCCACAGCACTCAAATGCACCGTTTCAAAACGCCTTTAACTATTTAGATAGGTGCAAAGATAATGTCCGGCTCCGAAACACATCTCGCCCTGACGTCGTTCCCTGACCTGGTCTCAGTTTGGTCCAGGTCTGGTCAGAGCTAGATCCATTCCAGGGTCTATTGCTATCTGAGTGTATCATCATGCATGCGTTCAATTTTATGCCAACTGTAAAACATTCATTTGGCGGTCTACTCCCTCTGTCCCCTCTGAATGGCTTGGTTGTTGTGAGGTCCTGACAGTTCCTCATATCTACCACTAGAGGGACATGTGCTCTGGTTTTACAGCGAGTCAGAGAGAGAGAGAGAGAGAGAGCGAGAGACGTCCTCAGCAGTACATGCATACATTCAACTCCAAAGGTTTTCGGTCTGCCATGTGCAAGTGCATATTTCTAGAATGGCTACAAACAAAAAGCATATGGACACACACACATCAGCACGAATACACACACACAGCCACATATGCATACACACTCACACAAAGATCTGTTGAATCAATTATTTATTTGCAGGCTCGCTTGAGGCACAGGGATCTTTGCAACAGTTAGATATCCTGTGTGCAATCTGTCTTTCTGTGTGCAAATAATTCCAATCTTGTTTACATATCCAAAGTTATTTATGGAAATGCACACTTCAGAGTTGCACTATGGAAATGCAACTGCAAAAAGCATGTGTGATGCCTGAGCTCCCGTATGACCTTGAAAAAGCAATCCAAGACCAAGAGGATTACACACAGGACGCGCTTTTGCTATGGAAATGATGCAGATATCTGCTTTGATTGTCTGATCCTGCACTCATATAACCATGAAGCCCATCCCTTTGATATACAGATTGTGCATTCTGCAGAGGCCTGCCCAAGATCTGCACAACAAACACTTGCTCTTATTCTCTTTTCTTCTCACATACCCATAATCCTCGGGGGCGGTCTTCTGTTCTGCAGCTCCCCGTAGGAGCTGTTTCAGTGTCGGAATTCCAATGGAGTCAAAGGTCGTGTTCGGCACAGGTGGGAAGGCCTCTAGAAACACTCTTGGCTGCACGGAACCAAACACAGAGGCAGGCAAATAAGAATACTTAGGAGAAAATCAGCCAGCAAGGTATGTTAGTTTTAACAACAATCCAGTAAAATCACCTTCACAATTTCAGCACAATTTCCCCTCCCCAACTCAGAACGAAGTGCAAGTTGAAACAGAATATAAATTGATGAATATTAGGACATCAATAATGGCCATAATACATTGTTAACGTTCATAGCTTCTTGCACCATCTACATCAATTTGTTATTGACATTTTTGAAATGTAAGGAAATTCAGTGGAATACAACAGGCTTTGAATTCGGAAATGAAGTGTCATATAACAGGCTTTGAACAACATGATAGCATTCTGTCAATTAAATGAGCTTGCTGAACCAGTAATCTGCCTAAGATACTGTAATGGGCCGTCCGTCCACTCTAACTATAATGACAACTGTAACTGCAATGATATGAGAGTGCAAACTGCCCAAGAGAAACCTGTCAGAAATCGTATTCATGTTTTAATGTGATGCCGTTAGTATTCGATTCATTCTGATTGGCTGTCAGTTTTTTATAGTTCACACAATCGCTCTGAAAGTGATGCCCAACAATATCAGTCACCATGTCGTTATTGTTATAAAGCGTGGTGTGGACGCTGTCATCGTTGTGAGCTTGAGCGAAATTTAAAACCATAGTATTTACAGTTATTATTATAGCTACTGGCAGTGTGGGTGGGCCTCTATTCTTAAGTTCTCTTTATTTGTCACACACCCACTTTCAGTGAGCAGTGAGATTCAACCTCTGCATTGGGCCTAACCTATACTTAAGAGCAATGAGCACACACACACACAGACACACACACAGACACACACACACACACTTACAGACACACACATACACACACACAGACACACACACACTAGGAGCAGTGGGCAGCAGCAATGGAGTAGTTGGGGAGACCAAGCTGGGGAGTAGTTGGGGGTTGGGCGCCTTGCGCCAGGGCACTTTAGTCCTGGACGCTGTTCGTTCACTCACCCTGCCCACATTTTTCCTGTGACTGAAATGTAACTGACCTGGCTCAAACAGCAGCTGACAGGACCAGACCAGACCTGGTGCTGATCCGACAGAGCCACACAATTTTACATCAGCAGCTGTCAGAACCAGACCAGACCTGATTTTGATCAGGCAGAGCCACACCATTTTACATCAGCAGCTGTCAGAACCAGACCAGACCTGATTTTGATCAGGCAGAGCCACACCATTTTACATCAGCAACTGACGGGACCAGACCAGACCTGATTTTGATCGGTCAGAGCCACACAATTTTACATCAGAAACTGACGGGACCAGACCAGACCTGGTTTTGATCTGTCAGAGCCACACAATTTTACATCAGCAGCTGTTAGCTGCTGTCTGGGACTATATTGTTGCCCTGGCAACATGAGAGATCATGGGTTAAGGGACCAGGAAGTGTCTGACCTCGTCTCCCCGGTAATTCACTTTCAGTAGTCTGTGCATTTAGCTGTATCAGTCCTCTTATACTGTAAACAAGAAGGAAACCATTCCCATGACAACCATTGAATGCTTAAGCTTATTTGGAATAAAAAAAAATCTTCTGTGCCAATCTAACATTACAGCTTGTGAATAGTAAACAATCCATCTTTAAATTAAGTAGGTCTGCTCTTCCATGGGTTTCTCATGACTGTGGCATAGATGAATGCAACTACAGTTAAAATATTCAGATTCAATGCACTTCATTATTTAAATTGGACAAAACTGAAGAATTTTTGAATATGCCTCATTTCAGATGTAATTACTCACTCCTTCCAATTAGCATGAAATGGAAATGTTTCAACTTCAAAGCAGTCTTCAATTTATCAGATCTAAAAATTTGAATTGAACAAACAAAACAAGCTGACGAAACCGTCAGCCACCAGTGCAAGCCACATGCATCCCCACAGAAAGACACATTGAAACACCAAGGGAACATGAAGGGGGAAAAAAACTACTTAAAATCGACTTTGAGATGGTAGCTTACTGCATTCAAATCATCTGCCTTGTCCTCGATGGCAATCTGAGGCCACCATTGTCCAGATGCTATCTCCTCCCCACGAGCCTGACCGCCTCCTTCCTGGGTGAAGGCAACCCATGAGTCATCAGACTGGTGGGATGGACTGGCTGTCCAATCAGATTGGTTGGATGGACCGTCTGTCCAATCAGATTGCCAGGATGGCATGTCACCTTTGTCTGCGGGTTCAGTGACAGTAGACATAGAACACAACATACAGTAACAGCAAAAATGAGTTCCTATTGTGTATAATTACTTTTATTATTGTGTATTATTAAATGCTATTTTACAAGGCGCAAATGCAAATACAGGAAGATTTAAACAAGTTGTCAACTGATTATTGGTTTGGGAAATCATGCGCAGCTGTGGATAGTAATTCCACCGTGTAAGGTCTGCACAAAACTCATTGTGACAGGTCATTATTCAGTGTTAATCTCTCATTTGGAAATAGAGTGCACCTCATTGGTCCTGAATACTGAATAACAACAGAAAAACGTGTCGGCTTAATTTAATCACTACCTGTCTCTTAAGGCATGCTGCAGATAATAATAATTTGGTTAATAATCATTTGCTTTTCATTAAAGACAGAGGGAGACACAGAGAGAATGAATAATTGTGTAGGGATATAAAGTCCGAGTGTGGGAGTTTGTGTGTGTGTGTGTGTGTGTGTGTGTGTGTGTGTGTGTGTGTGTGTGTGTGTGTGTGTGTGTGTGTGAATGAGTGTGTGCGTATATACGTGTGTGTGTGTGTGTGTGAATGAGTGTGTGCGTATATACGCGTGTGTGTGTGTGTGTGTGTGTGTGTGAATGAGTGTGTGCGTATATACGTGTGTGTGTGTGTGTGTGAATGAGTGTGTGCGTATATACGTGTGTATGTGTGCAACTACGTAAGAGGATCTGTGACTCTTCACAGATCATGACACCTCTTAGACCTAGTAGATGCTGAATCAGTGTGTGCTGTGTGCCTGCCTGTGATGAGTTTCTGTAGGCTGTGAGAAGCTCATCCTGGTCCCTGAGGTCTTGCCTAAGCCTCTGTCTCAGTTCAGCACAGTGCCCTGCGGCGGGGGCTCACACAGGCTTACACCTCAGTGCTGCCCATGCCAGAGTGGCATTACTGCGGGAGCTCTCAATAATTAATACCTTCACATGAGTTCTGGCTGGGGGTTGGGGCGTGGCAGGGAGAGAGGGGTTGGAGGGGGGGGGGGGGGGGGGGGAGGGGTTGGGTAGTGTGGGGAGGGGGCTGGGGGTGTGGCTTTTAAGAATTCAGGTCAAAGTAGACAGGCTAAATAATGTCATAAGCTGTTGGAACCGCACGCCTGTCGGCTAGTGAAAATGCAAACAAAAGGGTGGCCCCCTTCTCTGTCACGTTCCAAGTTTCCCAGATGAGTTGATTTTGAGGTGAAGTGCCAGACGGTCGTCTAATTATAGCCCCCCCCCCCACCCCCTATTCTTCCTGTCTGGCAGAAAGTAATGTAAAAAGGCTTCCTGTAGCACCTGCCTTTCTCACTGCCCTAGTTTTTCTGTGTCTCTACTACATTTTGTGTCTGTGCGTGTTTGTGCTAGTGTACAATCCTGCCGGAGAGATTTAAGATCAGCTTAGAGACGCGAGCTGAAAAGACTTACCAGAAAACTCCACTTTCCCACAAGACACTTGGTGGAGCTCGGCGAAGCCGTCCTCCCAGGTCTCACCCGCCTGCATGAACCCCCCAAACTCATCCTCTTCACCCTCTTGCCCCCCTCCTCCTCCTCCTCCTCCTCTTCCTCCGATGATGTCGCCGTCTGTGGCCACTGTGTCTGCTCTGTGGGTCTCGGCCGCTGGTTCCCCCGGCTGCCCCTCGCTCCGCAGCTCAGCTTCAGCCTCTGCCCTCGCCCCACCTCCGGCCTCCGCCTGCTCCCTCCTCGGACCTGGGAGGCCCGTTGCCATGGCTCCCGGGGGGGCAGGATTAGGGTGAGCATGTGCGACAGCAGAAGCCGCAGTGGTGGCGGCGGCGGCGGCAGGGGCTGTAACAGCAGGAGTGGCACTGGTTGTTGCTGTGCTGCTTGCCGTGGGAGCTGTCCAAGGGAGATTGTTATCGGTTGATCTAATCCCCGAGTCCCTCTGTTCCTCACCGCTTCCTTCTCCTCCTCCTCCTCCTCCTCCTCCTTCCTTGGCAAGTGGAAAGGTTCTGAGAGCTCTTGCTGAGAGCTGTCCCTCCTTCCCATGATCCTCTGCTGCGTGAGCCTCATCTGGATTCTGCCCAGATCTGGCCTCCACGTTCACCAACCCCTGTGGTGCCCCTTCCTTCTCCGTCTGAGGAGACGCGCTGAGGAGATTTGATTCGGGGTGATTCTCAACTCTGCCATCTAGCTCGTCTCCTCGTTCAGAGTCCCTTTCCGCACACAGATGTCCATAAGGGGGCTTTATATCTGTCAAGGACAGCCTATTAAGATCCACTATTTCTTCTTCTGATTTATCTATGAGCCCTGGCTCAGGCAGGTCTTTACTGTTTGTGAAATCTGTGTCTAAGTCCTTACAACAGCAGTGTTGTTTATCTAGGCCCAACTCAGTGCAACAGCGTCTCTCTGGGCTGAGGTTCCTGTCTACCCATCTACTGGACAGAACCTCCTCAGCTGGATCTGTATCTCTCAGCTTTGTTGTCTGATCTTTTTCCTTCACACTACACACTGTGTCTCCAGTTCTATCTGGGGACTTAATGGTCTCTTCCTCAACCTCTCCTAAGCTGTTGTGAAGAGAGGTGTTTTCCTCCTCTCTGTTAGGGGGCTCTTTAAAATGGCTGATTTGGAGACTGGGCTCAGTGACATCTCTGTTGGCCACCTCTTTAGACTCAGATCCAGTGGTGCAGTCACTCCAGGTCTTCTTCGGGTCGGCTTTTACTCTTCGGGAGCAGTGCTCGGCACAGGGGACGTTAATGAGGTCCACGTTCTCCTTCGCCAGCACGGCGGTGTCGTGTAAACTGTTCTGTCTGGACACAGGCCTCGCGGGCCCTCTCCTCTCTTTAGTCCTGCTGTTCCCCCGCTGTGCCGAGCCTCGGGTTTGTTTTCTCCCGTGAACGTTCAGCCGTGCGCTCGCACAGTTGCTTTTGGCTCCGTCCTGCCGCTGCTTTTGCTGGCTTTCATCCAGCTTTTGAATGCTGCTATCGTGCTCCTGCCCGCCTGGAGCCGTCTCGGCGCCCGCTGCGAACGAGGCGGCGGAGTTGCTCAGCTTCCGCCACTTCTTCGCTGGCCTGGGCTTCACTCGAAACACCTCTCCGTCACACTGTCCATTCTGAGACGTGCTCTTTGCTCCAGAAACCTCTTTTGACCCTACTACGGTCTCTCGCAGCCAGCTGCCTACCAGGGTGGCGCGTGACGGAGGTGCCTGGCCTGCGGGGCCGCCCCGGTTGGCACCACTGACCGCACACACGTAGTTGCGGCCCTCGGCCTTCAGTAGCAGGCATCGCGTCTGCGTCTGTCGCCCCCCCTCCGAGGCCTTCAGGGTCGCCACCGTGACCAGCGCACCCAGGCCTGCTTGTCCGCCCCCCGCCACTCTCGCATGGCCCGTCCTGCCAGTCAGGGGCGCCCCTGGACCCTGACCCGACCCGCTGCTTTGTTGGCACGACTTGGCGAGGTGATGATGTAACGGGGCCGAGCCGCCTCTGGCCTTGGCGCTCATCCCGCTCCTGGCCCACGCCCTCAGGGTCTTGATTAGAGACATGTCGCCGAACTCGAGGGGGCTGGCGAACGGCACGCCGCTCTTCCCGCTGTCCTGGAGGATGGCGCGGTCCAGACACGGGTAGTTGTTGTTGTTGTTCTGCTGAAGCATCGCTCTAGCTGCTTCAGAGGCAGGTAAACTCTCGGGAGCACTGGATCAGATGCTGTGGATTGGAAAAAAAGATGATCACCTGTTGTAGTGTATTTCTTCTTGTCAGTCAAAGACAACAACAGGTTTATGTTCCCCTTCACATACAGGGTGTCCTCATGCACAAACAAGCACATGTGTGATTTTACACAGTGTATTATATGGAACTTCTAAACTGCTTAAATCAAATTCAATTATTTTCAGGTATATCAGAGAAATTCCATAGAGCTATTAAATGTAAGATCATAACAAGTAGGATATGTCGAATGTATAAAACGCAACTGTTTAAATAACCAGTCCAATAACCAATCCCCAATTATGACCAAATTAGTAAAACCTCCACACAGCCCACACCACCAGGACTCTTCTGGAGAGAAGAATAGAGTACTGCATTGAGGATAACCTCTGCTCTTGCAGCTCATAAATGTAAGACAGCTATGTTTTCAGCAGCGGCAATTGAAACACAACGACGAAGCTAAAGAATCAGTTATGCGGTAGAATTTTTACTAGACTGGTAGTACGGAACCAGAGGGATGAATCGTGTATAGACGCCATCCAGCACTCTTACCTGGCCAGTGTGTTTGTAAGTCGTGATCTCGATCCGCGTAAATGTCACACAGGATGATGGACTATTTAAATCGCAGTGCGTAATGAGGACGTCGACTGCCTCGTGAGAAAATACACATCGCTTCCATGTTCTCCTTCAGTATCCAAAAACACACACGGCCCCCCAAGAACACGTATTAACCATTGTAACGTTATCATTTCACACAAAGATTAAAGACGTAAAATGGTGCCTCTTGGACCTCACTGATGTTAGCGCGTATATTTCCCCCTTCTCCCAGCGGTGGTTCGGTGGTTTGACAGCGCTCCTTGTCAGTTCTCCAGCGTAATATAACAGCCCAGTAGACGCATCGCCTCTGCAATAGCGTGCGTGCCTCTCGACAGTCCAATAGTAGGCTGCCTATTTAAACTGAACCCCCGCATCCGCCCTCCTCCTCCTCCTCTTGCTCTCTTTCTCACACACACAGCACGCTCTCTCATACACACATACGCACTTCACCCATCATCATCACCGCCAACGCGCTGGCACGTTCGAGAATCAAGGGGAATCGTGGCTGGTTTGTGTGGTTCCGTTCTGGTAGCCTACACCAGCTTTTGTGGCAGTAAAACACACATTATCACGCAGAAGTGAAGCCTGTGGTTTTTTATCACTGTATTCTATCACCTGCACTGTACGGTGGACGAATGACTTACGGAGCTTTAACCATGAGATACATTCATACGCAGTATTTCAGAGGGCATTCTGTTTATTCTCAACAGGTGAAAACAAAATATTGTGTGATGAACTATCAGCGTCACGCAAATTAAACTAAATTCAAGTAATCAATGGTGAATCAGTCATTCCATCTATATTTAAATGCTTAATGTTAACTGAAATGACTGATCCTTTATTTGGAGGTCAAACGGACTACCCTATCCTTTAGAGGGCGCTAGCGTGTCATTGTAGAGTTTTTCATCACCTTATACTGTTGGCTTTCTGATATAGAAACACGTAGGCTACATTGCAGATGTGTAAGGATGTTTAGGCTACAGGTGAGGCACTGTCCAACCTTCCAATGGATTTGACTTTGTGATAGGCTACATATCTGGAAAATAAATGGAATAGCCAAATAAAACTTAACCACTGCACAGAAGCTTTTGCTTATTCTGAAATGTCATTGTGGTGAGTTATTATGCTGTGTTTATTGTGTGTTTATTCTTGCAGGAAAAATAGGGATGCATGACAATCATTATCTGTGTCAATATGTAATATATTTTATTAATTTTCTTGTAAATTATAACATTCGCTCAAATGCCATTTGAACAATAATTTACTCTAAACCTGCATTCAAAAGAAGCATACGCACTGAGAAAGGCATGCTACTTTGCACACTTGTAGAAAGTGTTCTATACACATAAATAAGGTTCAATCCGAATGACCTGATCCAATATTACCTAATACTCATTCCCAACACAGGGGTAAAACCAGGTTAATAAATTCACCATAAAACAGAAATAATATTTCCACATCTCTCTAATTAATGTAACAAAAAATGAAAGCATTTTTTTTTTAGGACAGCTGAAATCACATAGTCTAAGCTGAGCATTCCAGCTAAAGAAATGTGCATGTTTAAAATACACTTTTCCCAAACAACAAACCCTAACAGGATCTTTTTACATTACGAAAAATATTAACAATTTAAGTCCTGCACATTATCTTGACTTTTAAGGCCTTATCTGTACAGTGGATTCATACAAATTTAACCAATCCTCTGAATTAAATTAAGGTCAATTCAGATGCTGACATAGTTAAAATAAAATAATAATAAATACAAGCAAAAAAGGTTATATTTCATATCAAGGCACCAAGGAAAGGCACAAGAGCACACTGCTTTTAAAATATCAAAAGGTTAAATGACTTATCATGCTAAGAATACTTTGCAATCCACCCATCTATATAGTTTTTATCTACAAAAATAGTATACTTGTGAATGGGTTTGATTGCTAACATTCATTGCAGTTAATGCAATCAGAATCAGAACAAAAATGCATTTATGATAAATAACATAATTTAAATGTGTGCTACTCTTGGAACAAAAAACCGATGGGTTAATTATTGAATGAATTAATGAATTTGTGCGTGTGTGTGTGTAAGAGAATGTTAACTATATACTTTATATTCTGATTTGAACAACAACAAACGTACAAATGACAGTGATCAAAATAGAAAATAAACAATGACAACTATGCTAATACAAAACATGTCAATAAAAAACACTGACAATTTTCCACATATCACCTCATGCCTCAGTAATCCCAAGATATTTGTGAACTACTTCCTTTTTCAATTGTTGACTCCACTGTAGACTCTGCCTGTGTTTGTTTCGATGACTTTGATGTCACCACCGTTATGGTTTCCTCCTTAGTTGTCGTGACGATGAGCTCCTCCTTTAGCCTGCCTTGTGAAGTGAACTGCAGTTGAGGCGTCTGGACACGAAAACCGCCTGAGGCTTCGTCGCCAAAATGCTGAGGTGAGGACCTGCTGTCATGTGAGAACCCCCTCGCTGTCGTGACGATGAGCTCCTCCTTAAGCCTGCCCTGTGAGGTCATCGGCAGTCGAGGCATCTGAACATGAAAGCCACCTGACGCCATGTCGGCAGAATGCTGAGGCGAGGACCTGTTGCCACATGGGGAACCCTCAGGTGTCATCGGAAGCAGTCCAGCAGATTGAGGGTTTAGGGTTCCTTTAGGGTTTAGGGTTCCTTTAGGGACTTCATACCAAGTTTGCCCCGCTCTTTCATACACTTGTTCTGTGCTGTACCCCATGGATGATTCGTGTTGCATTTGCTGAACTGAGACAAACCTCGTGGAAGAAGTCTGGGGCGGAGGAGTCTCTGAGCTTTCTCTCTCTGCTAGCATCTCTGTCCTGGCTGTAGAGTACACCAAAGTGGCCTCAGTCTCTCCCTCTGTCTTCTCAGTTTTCTTTGTGAAGCCTGAAAATGTAGTTTTGCCTGATATCCCCATGCTTTCTCTGGCAGACTCTTTATTGACCAACTTGGTGCTCACCTCAAGGTGCTCCTCCTCAGATGTGTTTTTTGAATAGGGTGATGTGAACTGAAGTTTTGGCATTTTCAGCTTGACGAATTTCGAACCATCTTTTTCACTGTTTAGGCCTGCCACCTCATCTCCCCCTGCGTCAGAGGTTTTGGAGGTCACGTCAAATGAGCCAGACTTTCCTGGCGAGAGCACAACTTTGGGCATTTTCAGTTTGCAAGCTTTTGACTTCCCATCTCCCACCACCTCCTCTTCACCCCCTGCGTTTCCCTTGAAGCGAGACTTCCCAAAACCCCCTTTCACTTTAATCTTGGGCATCTTAATTTGGCCCTCTTCAATATGTCCCCCTTCTTCTTCCTCTGACAAACCACTTGATGCATTAGAACTGTCTGCCTGAGGGTTCACTAAAACAAAAACAGCTTTCGTCACTTTTGGCATTTTCGGACCTTCATAATCAATCTCTGGGTCTGACACAGAAAAACCTTTTGCATCAGTGTGTTTTACACTAATATCGGCCCCCTCAGGTGAGGAAATGGAGGGCAAAGCCACACCAAACTTAGGAAATTTGACTTTGCCTCCCTTACTTCTGTCTGCCTTAAAATCTCCAGCAATACCAGTTGAGGTTCCAATGTCAGTGGCGAGTTCTGGTGCAGAGTCTTTGTTCATTTTTGTCTTCTTGATTTTAAATCGTCCGCTTATTCCCTCCTCCTCTTCCTTCTCTGGTTTGACATCAATCTCTGAACTGGTGTTTTTCATTTTTGGCATGCCAATTTTGAATTTTGTGCCTTTCATTTTTGGCCCTTTCACTTTGCCTTGGGGCACAGAGGGATTAAGTTCTATGCCAGGTAGTTCCGTTTTCTTGTTCTCCTTTTTTCTTTCACCTTTCCGCAATCCAATATTCAGCTCCAGGTCACCTTTGGGGGCTTGGATGTCAATTGTTGGCATTTTGAGTTTTAAGCCTCTGTGCTCTCCATCTTTGCTAACAGAAGCCTCTTCCTCTCCACGTAGTTCACCTTGTTTCTGCTTCCCAAATGTTATGTCTAGATCAGGTCTTGGGAGAGTGGGCACCTCAACAGAGGGCATTGTAAATTTGCCTTCTCCCTTTGCTGATGGTAGTGACACATCAATCGCTGGCATCTTGATATCTGGCATTTTTAATTTTCCGCCCTCTACGCCCAGTTCTACTCCTGGTATTTTAATGTCGGCAGATTTTCCTTTTGGAAGTGATATATCCACCTTTGGCATCTTAATGTCTGGCCTTTTGACTTTCCCGCCTTCTCCTTCAATCTCCAAATTTGCATCAATCTGACCGGATTTCCCCTTTGGGAGAGATACATCAAGCGTTGGCATAGTAATATTTGGCATCTTGAATTTCCCTCCCTCTCCTTTTACTTCTACCTCGGGTGCCTCGACGTACCCTGTGTGTCCTCTGGGAAATGATATGTCAACAACAGGCATCTTAACACTGGGCATCTTGAATTTCCCACCATCTCCTTTAACTTCTACGTCTGGTGCATTAACGTCCACAGATTTTCCTTTCGGGAGTGATACATCAACGCTTGGCATCTTGATATGTGGCATTTTGAATTGTCCACCCTGTCCCTCAAGTTCAAATTCTGATGTATTAATATCACTGGATTTTCCTTTTGGAAGAGATATGTCTATTGTTGGCCTTTTAATGTTAGGAAACTTAATTTTTCCACCCTCTCCTTCAACCTCTGCTCCAGCACCTCCCAATCTTCCTTTTGGAAGTGATATGTCAACTGATGGCACTTTCATTTTTGGCATCTTGAATTTGTTTTGTCCTTCTCCTCCCTCTATGTTCAGATGTGTGCCTGATTCAGCTGATGCCTCATGTTTCAGTTTGGGCAGGGCAACATCCAGATCAACTTTAGGTAAAGATATATCAATGGTGGGCATTTTTGGTATTTTCAAAGTACCCTCATAGCCTCTAATATCTGCCTCAGACACATCTACCTCAGTCTTGGGGAGCAGAACTTCATGTTCTGGCGTTTTCGATGATGGCAAGGATATCTCAAGAGATGGCATTTTAATGTCTGCCTCTCTTTCCTTTTTCCCTCCTGGACCAGTGACTTTAATCTCCACATCCTTCTTAGATGATCCAAAAAATGGCATTTTAATTTTAGGCTTTTTAATTTTTCCTTTCAATTTGATATCATGGTCTACTTCAGCTGATGGAGATCTACCCTCAACATCCACCTCTGGTGTTGCACCACGCCCTTCCAAGTCGATATCTCCACTTTTGGATTTTCCACTAAATTTGGGGAGGGAAAACTTTGGCATTTTCAGGGTAACATCAGGAACTTCAAAACTGCCACCAGAGGATGGTCTACCCCCTTCAGCCTTCAGAAGTTCAATGTCCTCTCTGTCATTGCATTTTGATTTTGAAAGACCAAAGTCAACTTTGGGTGCAGATATATTAACTGTTGGTATCTTCACATTTGGAAGCTTGATGGTGCTACTTGCATGTCCATCAGCAGTTGTATTTGGGGATATTAATCCAGCGCTTTTGTCAAGTGAGCCATCCACTCCAAACTTGGCCTCTCCAGAGGGAAGTGCAATGTCCGCACTTGGTATTTTAACATTTCCTCCTTTAATTCCAGGTCCTTGTAAGGTAGCCGAACCTGCAGTGAAGGGTGTGTTTGGCAATGATATATCGAATGTGGGCATTTTAAACTTTCCACCTTTCATTTCTACATCCAGATCTCCGTCCCCTTTGCCACTCCCTTTTGGGAGAGAAATATCTATTGATGGCATATGGAACTTCCCACCTCTTTTGTCAGGCCCTTCAATATCAATTTGACCTCCTGGAGTTTTCAGTTTAGGGAGTGAAACGTCGAATGTGGGCATCTTCAATTTCCCTCCTGCTTTGGCATCCACATCTCCCTCCACACTCCCTTTTGGAAGTGAGATATCTATTGTTGGCATGTTAAACTTTCCAACCTTTAGTTCAGGGCCTTCTGGAGATTTTCCTTCTGGAGATTTGAATTTTGGAAGGGAGACATCAAATGTCGGCATCTTGAAGTTTCCACCTTTCACTTTTCCGTCCATATCAGCATCTCCCTCAACACTGCCTTTGGGAAGTGAAATATCAATTGTTGGCAGACTGATCTTCCCTCCTTCAACCTCTGGTCCTTCAATGTTTATTCCACCCTCAGGCTTTTTCATTTTCGGTAGTGAGATGTCAACTGTGGGCATTTTCAATTTTCCACCTTTAGCTTTGCCATCAATATTGCCATCAGTACTCCCCTTTGGGAGAGATATGTCTATAGTAGGCATGTTCATCTTGCCACCTTTCATTTTTGGCCCCTCAATGTCAATTCCACCCTCTGGAGATTTCATTTTTGGAAGAGAAACATCAAAAGTGGGCATCTTGAATTTGCCACCTTTTGCCTTTGCATCCACATCAAGATCTCCTTCTAAATGTCCTTTTGGAAGAGAAATATCTATTGATGGCATGTGGAACTTGCCACCCTTCATTTCAGGACCTGCAACATCAATTTGACCCTCTTGGGTTTTCAGTTTTGGGAGGGAAACATCAAATGTGGGCATTTTGAATTTTCCTCCTTTCATGTTGGCATCCATTTCCACATCTCCTGCACTCCCCTTTGGAAGAGAGATATCTACTGATGGCATGTTAAACTTTCCACCTTTGACTTCAGGGCCTTCAACATCAATTTTACCTTCAGAGGATTTGAATTTTGGAAGAGACATATCAAATGTTGGCATCTTGAATTTGCCACCTTTTGCCTTTGCATCTACATCAATATCTCCTTCTAAATGTCCTTTTGGAAGAGAAATATCTATTGATGGCATGTGGAACTTCCCACCCTTCATTTCAGGACCTTCAACATCAATTCCACCCTCTGGAGTTTTCAGTTTTGGAAGAGAAACATCAAATGTTGGCATTTTGAATTTTCCTCCCTTTGCATCCACATCAAGATCTCCTTCTAAATGTCCCTTTGGAAGAGAGATATCTATCGATGGCATGTTAAACTTTCCACCTTTGACTTCAGGGCCTTCAACATCAATTTTACCTTCAGAGGATTTGAATTTTGGAAGAGACATATCAAATGTTGGCATCTTGAATTTGCCACCTTTTGCCTTTGCATCTACATCAAGATCTTCTAAATGTCCTTTTGGAAGAGAAATATCTATTGATGGCATGTGGAACTTCCCACCCTTCATTTCAGGACCTTCAACATCAATTCCACCCTCTGGAGTTTTCAGTTTTGGAAGAGAAACATCAAATGTTGGTATTTTGAATTTTCCTCCTTTTCCTTCAGCATTCGCATCAAGATCTCCCTCAACACTACCTTTTGGAAGTGAGATGTCAATTGATGGCATGTTAAACTTTCCTCCCTTTACCTCAGGGCCTTGAACATCAATTTTACCTTTTGGAGTTTTCAATTTTGGAAGGGACATATCAAATGTGGGCATCTTGAACTTTCCACCTTTTACTTTTGCGTCCATATCAGCATCTCCCTCAAAACTGCCTTTGGGAAGTGAAATATCAATTGTTGGCATACTGATCTTCCCTCCTTCCACCTCTGGTCCTTCAATGTTTATTTCACCCTCTGGCTTTTTCATTTTCGGTAGTGAGATATCGAATGTTGGCATTTTTAGTTTTCCACCCTTAACTTTGCCATCAATATTGCCATCAGTGCTCCCCTTTGGAAGAGATATGTCTATGGTAGGCATGTTCGTCTTGCCACCTTTCATTTTCGGCCCCTCAATTTCAAGTTTACCCTCTGGAGATTTCATTTTTGGAAGGGAAACATCAAAAGTGGGCATCTTGAATTTGCCACCTTTTGCCTTTGCATCCACATCAAGATCTCCTTCTAAATGTCCTTTTGGAAGAGAAATATCTATTGATGGCATGTGGAACTTGCCACCCTTCATTTCAGGACCTTCAATATCAATTCCACCCTCTGGAGTTTTCATTTTTGGAAGAGAAACATCAAAAGTTGGCATTTTGAATTTTCCTCCCTTTGCATCCACATCAAGATCTCCTTCTAAATGTCCCTTTGGAAGAGAGATATCTATCGATGGCATGTTAAACTTTCCACCTTTGACTTCAGGGCCTTCAACATCAATTGTACCTTCAGAGGATTTGAATTTTGGAAGGGACATATCAAATGTTGGCATCTTGAATTTGCCTCCTTTTCCTTCAGCATTCGCATCAAGATCTCCCTCAACACTACCTTTTGGAAGTGAGATGTCAATTGATGGCATGTTAAACTTTCCTCCCTTTACCTCAGGGCCTTGAACATCAATTTTACCTTTTGGAGTTTTCAATTTTGGAAGGGACATATCAAATGTGGGCATCTTGAACTTTCCACCTTTTACTTTTGCGTCCATATCAGCATCTCCCTCAAAACTGCCTTTGGGAAGTGAAATATCAATTGTTGGCATACTGATCTTCCCTCCTTCCACCTCTGGTCCTTCAATGTTTATTTCACCCTCTGGCTTTTTCATTTTCGGTAGTGAGATATCGAATGTTGGCATTTTTAGTTTTCCACCCTTAACTTTGCCATCAATATTGCCATCAGTGCTCCCCTTTGGAAGAGATATGTCTATGGTAGGCATGTTCATCTTGCCACCTTTCATTTTCGGCCCCTCAATTTCAAGTTTACCCTCTGGAGATTTCATTTTTGGAAGGGAAACATCAAAAGTGGGCATCTTGAATTTGCCCCCTTTTGCCTTTGCATCCACATCAAGATCTCCTTCTAAATGTCCTTTTGGAAGAGAAATATCTATTGATGGCATGTGGAACTTGCCACCCTTCATTTCAGGACCTTCAATATCAATTCCACCCTCTGGAGTTTTCATTTTTGGAAGAGAAACATCAAATGTTGGCATTTTGAATTTTCCTCCCTTTGCATCCACATCAAGATCTCCTTCTAAATGTCCCTTTGGAAGAGAGATATCTATCGATGGCATGTTAAACTTTCCACCTTTGACTTCAGGGCCTTCAACATCAATTTTACCTTCAGAGGATTTGAATTTTGGAAGAGACATATCAAATGTTGGCATCTTGAATTTGCCTCCTTTTCCTTCAGCATTCGCATCAAGATCTCCCTCAACACTACCTTTTGGAAGTGAGATGTCAATTGATGGCATGTTAAACTTTCCTCCCTTTACCTCAGGGCCTTGAACATCAATTTGACCTTTAGGAGTTTTAAATTTTGGTAGAGAAACATCAAATGTGGGCATCTTGAACTTTCCACCTTTCACTTTTCCGTCCATATCAGCATCTCCCTCAACATTGCCTTTGGGAAGTGAAATATCAATTGTTGGCAGACTGATCTTCCCTCCTTCAACCTCTGGTCCTTCAATGCTTATTCCACCCTCAGGCTTTTTCATTTTCGGTAGTGAGATGTCAACTGTGGGCATTTTCAATTTTCCACCCTTAACTTTGCCATCAATATTGCCATCAGTACTCCCCTTTGGGAGAGATATGTCTATGGAAGGCATGTTCATCGTGCCACCTTTCATTTTCGGCCCCTCAATGTCAATTCCACCCTCTGGCGATTTCATTTTTGGAAGAGAAACATCAAAAGTGGGCATCCTGAACTTGCCACCTTTTGTCTTTGCATCCATATCAATATCTCCTTCTAAATGTCCTTTTGGAAGAGAAATATCTATTGATGGCATTTGGAACTTCCCACCCTTCATTTCAGGGCCTTCAATATCAATTTGACCCTCTGGAGATTTCATTTTTGGAAGGGAAACATCAAAAGTGGGCATCTTGAACTTGCCACCTTTTGCCTTTCCATCCACATCAAGATCTCCTTTTAAATGTCCTTTTGGAAGAGAGATATCTATTGATGGCATGTTGAACTTTCCACCCTTGAATTCAGGGCCTTCAACATCAATTCCACCCTCTGGAGATTTCATTTTTGGAAGGGAAACATCAAAAGTGGGCATCTTGAATTTGCCACCTTTTGTCGTTGCATCAACACCAAGATCTCCTTCTAAATGTCCTTTTGGAAGAGAAATATCTATTGATGGCATGTGGAACTTCCCACCCTTCATTTCAGGGCCTTCAACATCAATTTCACCCTCTGGAGTTTTCAGTTTTGGAAGAGAAACATCAAAAGTTGGCATTTTGAATTTTCCTCCCTTTGCATCCACATCAAGATCTCCTTCTAAATGTCCCTTTGGAAGAGAGATATCTATCGATGGCATGTTAAACTTTCCACCTTTGACTTCAGGGCCTTCAACATCAATTTTACCTTCAGAGGATTTGAATTTTGGAAGGGACATATCAAATGTTGGCAGCTTGAATTTGCCTCCTTTTCCTTCAGCATTCGCATCAAGATCTCCCTCAACACTACCTTTCGGAAGTGAGATGTCAATTGATGGCATGTTAAACTTTCCTCCCTTTACCTCAGGGCCTTTGACATCAATTTGACCTTTAGGAGTTTTACATTTTGGAAGGGACATATCAAATGTGGGCATCTTGAACTTTCCACCTTTCAATTTTCCATCCATATCAGCATCTCCCTCAACACTGCCTTTGGGAAGTGAAATATCAATTGTTGGCAGACTGATCTTCCCTCCTTCAACCTCTGGTCCTTCAATGTTTATTCCACCCTCAGGCTTTTTCATTTTCGGTAGTGAGATATCGAATGTTGGCATTTTCAGTTTTCCACCCTTAACTTTGCCATCAATATTGCCATCAGTACTCCCCTTTGGGAGAGATATGTCTATAGTAGGCATGTTCATCGTGCCACCTTTCATTTTCGGCCCCTCAATGTCAATTCCGACCTCTGGAGATTTCATTTTTGGAAGAGAAACATCAAAAGTGGGCATCTTGAACTTGCCACATTTTGTCTTTGCATCCATATCAACATCTCCTTCTAAATGTCCCTTTGGAAGAGAGATATCTATTGATGGCATTTGGAACTTCCCACCCTTGAATTCAGGGCCTTCATTATCAATTTGACCCTCTGGAGATTTCATTTTTGGAAGGGAAACATCAAAAGTGGGCATCTTGAATTTGCCTCCTTTTCCTTCAGCATTCGCATCAAGATCTCCCTCAACACTACCTTTTGGAAGTGAGATGTCAATTGATGGCATGTTGAACTTTCCTCCCTTGAATTCAGGACCTTTGACATCAAACTTTCCCTCTGGCGAATTCAATTTAGGAAGGGAAACATCAAAAGTCTGCATCTTGAACTTTCCACCTTTAGCTTTTCCCTCCATATCAACATCTACCTCAGCACTACCTGTAGGTAGACAAATATCAGTTTTTGGCATGCAGATCTTGCCTCCTTCAACCTTGGGCCCCTTAATACTTATCTCCCCTTCTGGCTTTTTCATTTTTGGCAGTGAAAAATGGATTTTTGGCATCTTGAATTTTCCACCTTTTTTCTTGGCATTGCCTTCAACACTCCCCTTTGGGAGAGATATGTCTAGAGATGGCATGTTTATCTTGCCACCTTTAACTTCAGGTCCCTCAATGTCAATTTGTCCCTCAGGAGATTTCAGTTTTGGAAGGGAAACACCAAATGTTGGCATCTTGAATTTGCCACCTTTTCCTTCAGCATGCACATCCATATCAACATCTGCTTTAACATTCCCTTTGGGAAGGGAAATGTCAATTGATGGCATGTTGAACTTTCCACCCTTGAACTCAGGGCCTTCAACATCAATTCCACCCTCTGGAGATTTCATCTTTGGAAGGGAAACATCAAAAGTGGGCATCTTGAACTTGCCACCTTTTGCCTTTGCATCCAAATCAAGATCTCCTTCTAAATGTCCTTTGGGAAGGGAAATGTCAATTGATGGCATGTTGAACTTTCCACCCTTGAACTCAGGGCCTTCAACATCAATTCCACCCTCTGCAGATTTCATTTTTGGAAGGGAAACATCAAAAGTGGGCATCTTGAACTTGCCACCTTTTGCCTTTGCATCCAAATCAAGATCTCCTTCTAAATGTCCTTTGGGAAGGGAAATGTCAATTGATGGCATGTTGAACTTTCCACCCTTGAACTCAGGGCCTTCAACATCAATTCCACCCTCTGCAGATTTCATTTTTGGAAGGGAAACATCAAAAGTGGGCATCTTGAACTTGCCACCTTTTGCCTTTGCATCCACATCAAGATCTCCTTCTAAATGTCCTTTTGGAAGAGAGATATCTATTGATGGCATGTTGAACTTTCCACCCTTAAACTCAGGCCCTTCAACATCAATTCCACCCTCTGGAGATTTCATTTTTGGAAGGGAAACATCAAATGTGGGCATCTTGAATTTTCCTCCTCTAACCTTGCCATCTGCATCAACATCTCCCTCCACACTTCCTTTTGGAAGAGAAATATCAATAGATGGCATGTTAAATTTTCCACCCTTGACGTCAGGGCCTTCCATATTAATCTTTCCCTCTGGAGATTTTAGGCTTGGTAGAGAAACATCAAATGTGGGCATCTTGAATTTCCCTCCCTTTGTCTTGGCATTAATATCACCTTCAAGACCACCCTTTGGGAGAGATATGTCTATGGTAGGCATGTTAATCTTGCCACCTTTCATTTCAGGCCCCTCAACCTCAATTCCACCTTCTGGAGATTTCATCTTTGGAAGGGAAACATCAAAAGTGGGCATCTTGAACTTGCCACCTTTTGCCTTTCCATCCACATCAAGATCTCCTTCTAAATGTCCTTTTGGAAGAGAGATATCTATTGATGGCATGTTGAACTTTCCACCCTTGAACTCAGGGCCTTCAATTTCTCCCTCTGGAGATTTCATTTTTGGAAGGGAAACATCAAATGTGGGCATCTTGAATTTTCCTCCTCTAACCTTGCCATCTGCATCAACATCTCCCTCCACACTTCCTTTTGGAAGAGAAATATCAATAGATGGCATGTTAAATTTTCCACCCTTGACGTCAGGGCCTTCCATATTAATCTTTCCCTCTGGAGATTTTAGGCTTGGTAGAGAAACATCAAATGTGGGCATCTTGAATTTCCCTCCCTTTGTCTTGGCATTAATATCACCTTCAAGACCACCCTTTGGGAGAGATATGTCTATGGTAGGCATGTTAATCTTGCCACCTTTCATTTCAGGCCCCTCAACCTCAATTCCACCTTCTGGAGATTTCATCTTTGGAAGGGAAACATCAAAAGTGGGCATCTTGAACTTGCCACCTTTTGCCTTTCCATCCACATCAAGATCTCCTTCTAAATGTCCTTTTGGAAGAGAGATATCTATTGATGGCATGTTGAACTTTCCACCCTTGAACTCAGGGCCTTCAATTTCTCCCTCTGGAGATTTTAGGCTTGGTAGAGAAACATCAAATGTGGGCATCTTGAATTTCCCTCCCTTTGTCTTGGCATTAATATCACCTTCAAGACCACCCTTTGGGAGAGATATGTCTATGGTAGGCATGTTAATCTTGCCACCTTTCATTTCAGGCCCCTCAACCTCAATTCCACCTTCTGGAGATTTCATCTTTGGAAGGGAAACATCAAAAGTGGGCATCTTGAACTTGCCACCTTTTGCCTTTCCATCCACATCAAGATCTCCTTCTAAATGTCCTTTTGGAAGAGAGATATCTATTGATGGCATGTTGAACTTTCCACCCTTGAACTCAGGGCCTTCAATTTCTCCCTCTGGAGATTTCATTTTTGGAAGGGAAACATCAAATGTGGGCATCTTGAATTTTCCTCCTCTAACCTTGCCATCTGCATCAACATCTCCCTCCACACTTCCTTTTGGAAGAGAAATATCAATAGATGGCATGTTAAATTTTCCACCCTTGACGTCAGGGCCTTCCATATTAATCTTTCCCTCTGGAGATTTTAGGCTTGGTAGAGAAACATCAAATGTGGGCATCTTGAATTTCCCTCCCTTTGTCTTGGCATTAATATCACCTTCAAGACCACCCTTTGGGAGAGATATGTCTATGGTAGGCATGTTAATCTTGCCACCTTTCATTTCAGGCCCCTCAACCTCAATTCCACCTTCTGGAGATTTCATCTTTGGAAGGGAAACATCAAAAGTGGGCATCTTGAACTTGCCACCTTTTGCCTTTCCATCCACATCAAGATCTCCTTCTAAATGTCCTTTTGGAAGAGAGATATCTATTGATGGCATGTTGAACTTTCCACCCTTGAACTCAGGGCCTTCAATTTCTCCCTCTGGAGATTTCATTTTTGGAAGGGAAACATCAAATGTGGGCATCTTGAATTTTCCTCCTCTAACCTTGCCATCTGCATCAACATCTCCCTCCACACTTCCTTTTGGAAGAGAAATATCAATAGATGGCATGTTAAATTTTCCACCCTTGACGTCAGGGCCTTCCATATTAATCTTTCCCTCTGGAGATTTTAGGCTTGGTAGAGAAACATCAAATGTGGGCATCTTGAATTTCCCTCCCTTTGTCTTGGCATTAATATCACCTTCAAGACCACCCTTTGGGAGAGATATGTCTATGGTAGGCATGTTCATCTTGCCACCTTTCATTTCAGGCCCCTCAACCTCAATTCCACCTTCTGGAGATTTCATTTTTGGAAGAGAAACATCAAATGTGGGCATCTTGAATTTGCCACCTTTGGCTTTGGCATTCACATCAATATCTCCTTCAATTTTACCTTTGGGAAGTGAAATGTCAATTGATGGCATGTGAAACTTCCCACCCTTGAGTTCAGGTCCTTCAACCTCAACATCACCTTCTGTAGATTTCATTTTTGGAAGAGAAACATCAAAGTTTGGCATCTTGAATTTCCCCCCTTTCATTTTCCCCTCCATATCAACATCTCCTTCGGCACTGGGTTTGGGAAGTGAAATGTCAAATGTTGGCATGCTGATCTTTCCTCCTTTCACCTCTGATCCACCAATGTTCATATCACCCTCTGGCATTTTCATTTTAGGTAGTGTAAAGTCTACTGTGGGCATTTTAAACTTCCCCCCTTTAGAAGTGGCATCAAAATCACCCTCAATACTCCCCTTTGGAAGAGATATGTCTATGGTAGGCATGTTCATCTTGCCACCTTTCATTTTCGGCCTCTCAATGTCAATTCCACCCTCTGGAGATTTCATTTTTGGAAGGGAAACATCAAAAGTGGGCATCTTGAACTTGCCACCTTTTGCCTTTGCATCCACATCAACATCTCCTTCTAAGTGTCCTTTTGGAAGAGAAATATCTATTGATGGCATGTGGAACTTGCCACCCTTCATTTCAGGACCTTCAATATCAATTCCACCCTCTGGAGATTTCATTTTTGGAAGAGAAACATCAAAAGTGGGCATCTTGAACTTGCCACCTTTTGCCTTTGCATCCACATCAACATCTCCTTCTAAATGTCCTTTTGGAAGAGAGATATCTATTGATGGCATGTTGAACTTTCCACCCTTGAACTCAGGCCCTTCAACATCAATTCCACCTTCTGGAGATTTCATTTTTGGTAGAGAAACATCAAATGTGGGCATCTTGAATTTTCCACCTTTTGTCTTGCCATCTGCATCAACATCTCCCTCCACACCTCCTTTTGGAAGAGAAATATCAATAGATGGCATGTTAAATTTTCCACCCTTGATGTCAGGGCCTTCCATATTAATCTTTCCCTCTGGAGATTTTAGGCTTGGAAGAGAAACATCGAATGTGGGCATCTTGAATTTCCCTCCTTTTGTCTTGGCATCAATATCACCTTCAAGACCACCCTTTGGGAGAGATATGTCTATGGTAGGCATGTTAATCTTGCCACCTTTCATTCCAGGCCCCTCAACCTCAATTCCACCTTCTGGAGATTTCATTTTTGGTAGAGAAACATCAAATGTGGGCATCTTAAATTTTCCACCTTTTGTCTTGGCATGTACATCAACATCTCCTTTAATATTACCTTTTGGAAGTGAAATATCTAAAGATGGCATGTTGAATTTCCCACCCTTGAGTTCAGGTCCTTCAACCTCAACATCACCTTCTGTAGATTTCATTTTTGGAAGAGAAACATCAAAGGTTGGCATCTTGAATTTGCCACCTTTGGCTTTGGCATTCACATCAATATCTCCTTCAATTTTACCTTTGGGAAGTGAAATGTCAATTGATGGCATGTGAAACTTCCCACCCTTGAGTTCAGGTCCTTCAACCTCAACATCACCTTCTGTAGATTTCATTTTTGGAAGAGAAACATCAAAGTTTGGCATCTTGAATTTCCCCCCTTTCATTTTCCCCTCCATATCAACATCTCCTTCAGCACTGGGTTTGGGAAGTGAAATGTCAAATGTTGGCATGCTGATCTTCCCTCCTTCCACCTCTGGTCCTTCAATGTTCATATCGCCTTCTGGCATTTTCATTTTAGGTAGTGTAAAGTCTACTGTGGGCATTTTAAACTTCCCCCCTTTAGAAGTGGCATCAAAATCACCCTCAATACTCCCCTTTGGAAGAGATATGTCTATGGTAGGCATGTTCATCTTGCCACCTTTCATTTTTGGCCCCTCAATGTCAATTCCACCCTCTGGAGATTTCATTTTTGGAAGGGAAACATCAAAAGTGGGCATCTTGAACTTGCCACCTTTTGCCTTTGCATCCACATCAACATCTCCTTCTAAATGTCCTTTTGGAAGAGAAATATCTATTGATGGCATGTGGAACTTCCCACCCTTCATTTCAGGACCTTCAACATCAATTTGACCCTCTGGAGTTTTTATTTTTGGAAGGGAAACATCAAAAGTGGGCATCTTGAACTTTCCTCCTTTCATGTTGGCATCCATTTCCACATCTCCTGCACTCCCCTTTGGAAGAGAGATATCTACTGATGGCATGTTAAACTTTCCACCTTTGACTTCAGGGCCTTCAACATCAATTTTACCTTCTGGAGATTTCAGTTTTGGGGGGGAAACATCAAAAGTGGGCATCTTGAATTTGCCACCTTTTGTCTTTGCATTCACATCAACATCTCCTTCTAAATGTCCTTTTGGGAGAGAGATATCTACTGATGGCATGTGGAACTTGCCTCCTTTCACGTTTGGCCCCTTCATTTCAGTTTCACATTCTGGAGATGACATTAGTGAAATATCACATGTTGGCATTTTGAATTTCCCTCCTTTTCCTTTTTGGCCGTCAATCTTAATATCTCCCTCTGCCTTGCCTTTTGGCAGTGAGATGTCAAATGATGGCATGTGAAATTTCCCTCCTTTTACGCCAGGGCCCTCCACATCGGACGTTAAAGTAGGAAGAGCAACATCTATTGTAGGCATCTTGATTTTTCCTCCAGCACTTGATTCAACGTCATAATCTCCTCCAGCTCTCCCCTTTGGGAGTGAAATATCTACTTGTGGAATCTTCGGTACAGAAATATCCAAATCTGGGAGGTTTATCTTTCCAGTACCTTCAGGTAGTTTTGGAATGGAAATGTCCAATTGTGGAGCTTTTATTTTAGCCCCTGTCAAAAATGTCCCATCAATCTCATCACCTTTTCTTTCACCTGAATCAGCTTCCAATGATGGCAGGGATATGTCCACATCGGGCATGTATATTTTTGCCTTCCCACTGGAAACCCCCATGTCCACCGCTGGCATTTTCACTTTCGTTTTGTCTGAACCCTCAATATTGGCTGCTCCGTCTATCTCATCGGAGTGCCGAGACAGTCTGACCTTGGGCAGCTTTAGCTTTGGCATCCTCAGCTTGGCCCCAGAGCTTGAGTCTGGCGCAGAGGTGCCCGCTCCTCCCTTTCCAGATGGCAAGCCGACAGACATTTCTGCCTCAGGGGGGCTGACCGTCACCGCCGATGACGACCCAGAACCAGATACCTTGAATTTTCCCTTGGGGAGTTTAAATTCCAGTGTGTCCTGCGACGAAGGGCGTTCTGCCTTTGTTTTTTTGGTTTTAGGGATCGTTATGCCAAATCTTTCCCCCTTTCCCTTTGCTTTGATCTTATCTCCAGAGACGTCTACCTCACTGTGTGGTGTTGCAGCATCAATGCCAACATGCCCCACCCCTCCAGCTTCGTTCTTGACTCTCATTCGGGGAAACCTTATCTTGCTCTTCTTCCTGCCCATGGATGTCGCCCCCTGTGCCTTCCCCGCTCCCTCTGCTGCAGCCTTGCCCCCTTTCTTCAGCTTGAACTTTGGAAATGCAAATTCCACATCAACAGGATTCTGATCCAGCCTGCCCGGAGATCCCTCGATATCAACGTCTGCCCCAGTTTTCACCTGTTTGTTCTCCTTTAGCCTTTTTAATCCAAATCGTCCTCCCCTTTTTTTCTTTGCCTTGAAGGGTTTGATGCTTTTGACACTCTGTAAGAAATATATACACAAGTTCTAGTCAAACCCTTGTATTTATTGATGTCAACAATAACAACAATAACAAAACAAAAAAATAAAGCCAAGCATGTAGTTAAGCACGTCAGTGTACCATTTTGGGCAATTTGGCTTTGGGTCCTTTGAGGTCAACACTGGTTGCCCCTGGATACACAGTGACTTCATTGCGAGGTATCGTCCGCTTCAGGAAGAAAGAGACTTTATAAGGTTCTGCACACTGCAAAATCTTGAGCGCATCCTCATATCTCACATTGTCGAAGTAGACTCTAGCACTGAGCAGCTGATCACCTGTGGGAAAAAAGAGTTATTAACAACATCTTTAAATTGTTTCAAAATATAGTGTGACTCTCTTTGGGAGACACCTTAAGGTTATTATTTTCCTTCATATTTTAATTTCTTCCTTGAATGTTCCTTATTATCACACTATGTATAATGGAGTTATCAAACTGGAACTTTTTCACATTGCCCTCTATAACCATAATCCTTATTGTTTATTCCTGGTACAGTTTATCAAGCACGCTAACTTTGTATTTACCCTGCTGGAGGCTCAAATGTTTAGCTGCCGGAGAATCCCTCAGAACTTCCTTGACAAAGATACCAGTCTCTCCACCTATCACACTGTATCCACTGGCTCCTGCTTCAGCTTCCGTTTCCACAACGACCTCAACCAGCTCAGAGGTTGGCTTCTCCTCCTACGGATGGTCATAACCACATGCCACATCAAATGCAGCTGTCCTAACACTTTAAGTTTAATAAGTTAGTCTTATATTGTAGTGTCCTATTTTAACTAGGATAACACAGTGCTATCAAATTGTATTTCAGTTTTGTCCTTGGTGGCATGTGATATTCAATTTTTTATTTATTTTGAATAGCGCCAAAACAATATGTGTGGCAGAAGGAGTAGGGATATATTGAGCTATGTCCTAGAACTATGCCTAAAGGTATATCCTAGAACTATGCTTAAAGGTATGTCCTAGAAGTATGCTTAAAGGTATGTCCTAAAACCATGCTTAAAGGTATGTCCTAGAACTATGCTTAAAGGTATGTCCTAGAACTATGCTTAAAGCTATGTCCTAGAACTATGCTTAAAGGTATGTCCTAGAGCTATGCTTAAAGGTATGTCCTAGAACCATGCTTAAAGGTATGTCCTAGAACTATGCTTAAAGGTATGTCCTAGAACTATGCTTAAAGGTATGTCCTAGAACTATGCTTAAAGGTATGTCCTAGAACTATGCTTAAAGCTATGTCCTAGAACTATGCTTAAAGGTATGTCCTAGAACTATGCTTAAAGGTACGAAACAGAATTGCGGACTCTGCTTTTAAGGACTGTGAGTAAATATGTAATACTGACAGGCATTGAAGGCTTGGTTAGTATTTATTATTTCTTGACTAACCCGCCAAAAGGCTCAGGTCAAAGATGCTGTCGGTGATGTTAAAATTACCAGCTAACTGGGTGGGTATCCACTCCTTCCTTTTAGTTTTCATGCAAAGCAGGAAGGAATGTTTCTGATTCCTTTGACTTTTCATGACACGGAAGGTTAACTATGGAGTATTACTTAGTTGCTGATTATGGAACCCTAAAAAGTACCAGTGACAATTGTGTTTCTGTCAAGCGTCTACGTGCTCTATGTATATGAGAAAGCATCTATGTGCTCTATGTATATGAGAAAGCATCTATGTGCTCTATCTATATGAGAAAGCGTCTACGTGCTCTATCTATATGAGAAAGCGTCTACGTGCTCTATCTATATGAGAAAGCGTCTACGTGGTCTATGTACTGTATATGAGACTGTAAAGACAGCTATGGATGCAACAGCAGTAACATTTAGTAGCACATTTTCTTGAGGAACTCTGTCACTCCCAGTGGCATGCTATGGTGATCAGGTATTCCTTAAGCTGTTTTGATGAAGATGATTTTCTATAGCTATATGCCATCTCTATATTTTGTACTTCTATATTTTTACGTACCTCTGCGGCACTTTTCTGGGGTGGACTGTCCATCTCTGTTTGGGTAGAATGAGACGTCTCTCTCAGTTGGCTTCTCTTCAGACTTAACACCTGTTTCAGCTCTGCATGGAGTTTCTCTTTCTGTACCTGAAACTCAGGTGAGAAAAGGATGGTTATAGCAGCTTCAGTGTGGGATTTCTCAAGCCACCCTTGATGTTGTCCACGCTAACACGTGTGCTGTAGCTGACATCATTGACAGTGTTCATATCACAGTAAGGCCCTTGTATCCACAGGGGATATGTTCCAAGACTTACTGTGGATAGCTGAAACCACAGATAGTAATGAACACCATAAATAACTTGTTTTCCTGGTACACACATACCTATGATATACAATTTTCTTTCTTTCTGTATCAAGTCTAGAATCGTATATTTTCACTTCTCTTTGGCTTTGACGAACTGCCAGCTACACTTGGGCACTTTGTGTGTTACATATCAATTCAGCTTCACTTGAGCACTTTGTGGGGTACATATCAATTCAGCTTCACTTGAGCGCTTTGTGGGGTACATATCAATTCAGCTTCACTTGAGCGCTTTGTGGGGTACATATCAATTCAGCTTCACTTGAGCGCTTTGTGGGGTACATATCAATTCAGCTTCACTTGAGCGCTTTGTGGGGTACATATCAATTCTTTACCTCCCTTCCTTCCTTTCTTTCGCTACACGTCAAAGCCCCTCCTTTTGATAAAACCGTGAGGAGGGAGGAAGGAAGGAAGGCAATGAGGATGGTGGAGTCAGGGACAGACATACATGAGAAATGAGATGTGCTTAAAGACATGAGTAATGAGTTACAGACATGACTTATTAACCCTCCTATTATGTTCAAATTTTACCCACATCTATTATGCTTGGGGTCAATTTGACCCCAGCAATTTAAACCTCCAAAAAATTATTATAATTCTTTTTTTTACCCAAGTTTTTGTGTCAGGTACTTTAGGTTTGTTTGTTGACTACCTAAATAGCCCTTAAAAATAAAACCATACCCCCACCCACCCCCTTTATACATCTAGAATACATGTTACGCGACTATGGAGAAATATGCAGATCCCCATAAAATCTCACTGATTGACCTACAATTGGAAATAAATATCCTTCTGGTGTTTTTATGGCTTCATATTATTTCTAAGTACATATTGTTGTTATCTATAACATTTGGAATAAAAAACTATTTCTTTTATCAAGAAAAGTAACAATGTGATGAAAAAAGTTGATATTTCTTATATATTTTATACATTTAAAACAGCCTGGGGTCAAATTGACCCCAAACAACACCTATGTGTAAAGTATGTGTACAGGACATTGAAAACATATCATCATGTTAATTTTGTCTTTACCCAGTTGTCCCCATTAAATTAGGAAAAGTCATTAAATATGAAGCAAAAAAAATTATGTCAAACATTTATTTAGAGACGTTAAACATTGAATGGGGTCAAATTGACCCCAAACATAATAGGAGGGTTAAGTGTGATGGTGCGGAAAGGAATTTTCCTCTTAAAAATTTCAGGCCGCAGTGAACCACGGATAACTGAAACCGTGGATACCAAATCAGTGGATATGGGGGCTGCTGTATTTATGCATTTTGCATTTATGTGTTTTGCATTTTACTTCACAATACGATGTCCAGTTATCTTAAATGGTGATTGAAATGATCTTAAATTGTACATTTTAAAGATTGCACCAGTTCTACATTTGGTATTTTTTTTTAAAGAAACCAAAAATGATCTACACTTTTTTTGTGCTTTGTGTCTGTCACTCTCTCCTGCTGTCTTTGAAAGGCAACTGCTCCTGCCACTGGCCCTCTTTGAACCTCACATTAGCCTGTTAGCCAGTGACAGACACTCTGAACAGACATGAATTAGCATTTAGCAGTCAGTCAGAACTGTGTGTGAATCCATCACTTAGCACCAGGAAAGAAGCCTGTCTGAGTGTCTGTCTTACCCTTACCCACTGCAGCTGTTGCCTCGTTATTTCTTTCTTTATTATTTTGTTTGGATTGGTTGCAGTCAAAATCCAAATGCCATTAATGTTAAATCATTCCGACTCACATTTAGTCAACATTTACCAGTTGTAGATGTATATGTTATGTGCATGGATGTACATATGGATATGGATATACAGTATATGTGCATATTTATATGTAAGTGTGTATGTATATGTATATGTACTGTATATGTATATGTATATGTATATGTGTATGTATAGGTATATGTAAATGTATATGTAGAAGGATGTGTATGTGTACAGTATATGTACTGTATATGTATATGTAAGTGTATATGTATATGTCTATGGATGTGTATGTATGTATTTGTCTAGTGTTGTAGTGTGATGGCTGTCTGTATGTCAGAGACTCACCACTCTGGACTCTCCTGCTCCTCAGCACAGAGGCTGTGGTGGATGTGTATGTATGTATTAGTCTAGTGTTGTGTAGTGTCATATGTGTATGTATGTATTAGTCTAGTGTTGTGTAGTGTCATATGTGTATGTATGTATTAGTCTAGTGTTGTGTAGTGTGATATGTGTATGTGTGTATTAGTCTAGTGTTGTGTAGTGTCATATGTGTATGTATGTATTAGTCTAGTGTTGTGTAGTGTCATATGTGTATGTATGTATTAGTCTAGTGTTGTGTAGTGTGATATGTGTATGTGTGTATTAGTCTAGTGTTGTGTAGTGTGATATGTCAGAGACTCACCACTCTCTCCGGACTCTCCTGCTCCTCAGCGCACAGGCTGTGGTGGATGTGTATGTATGTATTAGTCTAGTGTTGTGTAGTGTGATATGTGTATGTATGTATGAGTCTAGTGTTGTGTAGTGTGATATGTCAGAGACTCACCACTCTCTCCGGACTCTCCTGCTCCTCAGCGCAGAGGCTGTGGTGGGGGCTGAGGTGGGGGACCGACGGAGGCCTGTCTGAGGGGGGAGACCGCCTTTTGTCTTTTACCTGTACGGGCAGGTAGAGGTTTGGTTTAAGTTTATGTTATTAAATTAAGAAAAGAAAGGGACAGGTTACGTTTAGTTGTATAGTATAAACACTATGAAACAGAAATCTTTAAGTGAAGGAAGTCACATTAAGTAGACGTTTGCATGAATGCTGAGATATTAGGGGTCAGTAGCCACACTTATAACGCTTAGAAATTAAAGGGCTATGGTTTCAAATTAAGGACAACCTTAAACACAATAAAAGGTTTTGTATGGACCATAGGAACATGTAAGAGCAATGCAAGTATAATTGAAGGAATTGGAGGGATTGTTGGTTTCTGAGAGAACTGGAATGTTGTACAATATAACACAATACAAACTGATAAATGGTTTGTCAGCTTTGGTCTGCTTTGTTTTCACTGTAACTGAAGGTAGAAATTCAGGGACTGGTTTTCAGTTTAAGGACCCCCTTGTTTAGAGGACAACTCAAATGAATATAGGTATATCTGAAGGCACTGTGAGTTGAACAGTAGGTCCGTAAAGGTATGCAACCTTAACCAGGATGTTTTGGCAGATATAAGTGTCACGCACACATTAGTTTGTACTGTAATTATTAATATCACTGAAAAGCTCAGGCTTTTCCTGTTGATACTTACAGCTGGTTCCCTTGTCTGTGAAAAAGCATGACTCTCTTCCAATTCTCTGTCAGAGTCTGAAAACACAACAGATTTACATCCTTATTAGTCTGGCCGAGGCAGAATCCTAAAAGCAGTCTCAACAGCCCGAATGAGTTTACCACCGGGAGATACAGCAGACCTTGACACCTCCGGAACACTTATACAATACTTTAATACTAGCACTTAAGTATAACACTAGCAGAAATAACAAAACAAAAACAAGCACCGGTAGATTGATCATATTATAGAGGCAGGGTAGTTTCCCTCACACCTGATGTCCTGCTGTAAATATAATCAGACCTGTATAATCAGATCAACACCCTTCCTGTTCACACTCATTACTTTAAGGACCCTGAATGATTTATCCAGACGGTTCGGCTCTTAAATACCAATGAGATCCTGTTCAGGCAGACACTCACAGGTTCTCCCCTTGACATCTGCTCCGCCATGCGTGCGGATGGAGAGTAAACACTCAAGGGGAGGACACAAGCAGCCAGGCCTAATTAAATAAGATAATGGAATCCTGGGGGTCTATTTCCTCCACCGTGTAATGTGATTGTTTGTTTATATTATTATTATATTATATTAATCATATTATTTATATTATACTATATTACTATTACTATTATAATTATTGTATTATAGTTTGTTTCTTGTTTCCTGCACCGTGTAATGTGTGTGTTGGTTTATATTATTATCATATTATATTATATTATTTATATTGAATTATTTATATTATGTTATATTATATTACTATTATTATTATTGTATTATAGTTTGTTTCTTAAGATGACCCAGCACATGGAGACGAATGACGTAAATCACTGTATCACTGACTGATACCCACAGTCTTGGGTGCACTGGAATGGCACTTTCAACATTCTTTCCGTGATCAGTTTCCCCTCTTGACACATATATGAATTTACTGAGTGGAGAGAGAGAGAGAGATAGAGAGAGAGATGCAGGGAGAGAGGGAGAGAGAAAAAAGGAGAGAAGGAGAGAGATGCCTGTCTTTACTTAGAGAAGGGAGGGAGAGAAAGAGAGAGAAGAGAGGGACAGAGAAAGAGGGAGAGAAGGAAACATGCCTGTCTTTACTGAGATGAGAAAAGGAGAGAAAGAGAGAGGAGAAAGGGATAGAGAAAGCGGGAGAGAAGGAAAGATGCCTGTCTTTACTGAGATGAGAAAAGGAGAGAAAGAGAGAGGAGAGAGGGATAGAGAAAGAGGGAGAAAAGGAAACATGCTGGTTCCCTGTTCAGTCCACTGCACTGTGGTCTGGGGGTAGCGGTGCCGGGGAACAGGGTGGGGGTGGGGGGCGTGGGGTTGAAGGAATTCAAACACCCCACCCTCCTGGTGGCACAAGATCAGGTTTCTATCAGGCATGGAGAGACTGTACAGTATTCCATGTCAGCGCACCCCGTCATTCCGCACCAGGCTGAGGTGTCCGATGTCCCGGCAAGAGAGTCACAAGAACACATTACTGGCAGCGCCGCGGCGGCCCGCGGGTCGGCCCTGCTGACACCTTTCTGTGGCCGACCTGCAACCTGCTGAGCAGAGTGGCGCAAACACTGATCAAAAGATAAACATGTTTCTCCGCTGCCTGACAGAAGAGGGTCTGGGCAGGTTGGTAGGATGTTTGAGGGTGGACCAGTAATTCCAGTTAAATTCACATAAAGCATAGGATTGAGGTGACTCTTGAAAATGAAATGTTTTTTTGTTTTTTTTAGGAAAAAAAATTAAAGGGCTCAAAGTAATTTGCTTGTTGTGCATTTTATAGATATATAGATATATGGTTGAGTGGACGCTTGATAGTGAGCTTATTCTTGTTAAAGGTGCTGAATTCCTGGAAAAGGAATTACAAAAGGTATTCTGGGTATGTGAGGAATATTTTTGAGATAACTTCAGTTTAGAGACATAACTTACATAAAAACATAATGAAATGCATCAACAATTCTATCTGGTTGTTGGTTATCCTTTTTATCCTCCCTTAGGTGCTCCACGCTCTGTGCTGATTGATTTCAGTTTATTTTGGATCAATATTGCCAAGAAACTAGTTAATAGCTCTACATCCGTGAGCTTATCTGCCATGACACCTGACAAGCGGGGGACTTGCTAAAGAGCCAAGAGATTTATGCGGACTAGGATTGGTCAGCCAGCGTCACTCTGGCACATTCTAATTCACAGCACGCTATAGGGTACTGCACAAAAACAGCTCACTACACACTCATCACACTACACACTACACACTACACACTACACACTACACACTACACACTAGACACTACACACTACACACTACACACTACACGCTACACACTCATCACAATGCAGATAAACACAACAGCCATAGACCCATTATGACTTTTCACATAGTTCAGGGTAACAGAGCTATTCTCCTCCAGTCTTGTTTGTCAGTGTAGAGTGACAGCCACTGGGATAGCTCACAGCGGAGGGGGGTTCGGGGGGTTGGCAAAGAGGGCTTTGATGGCCAGGACTCACGCCCTCTGTGAGTGAAGGGGACAGCTGCGGTGCTGCGCTGCACTGCGCTGCCCAGAGCAGGGAGGTTGTGTGTGTGTGGGAGGGTAGGTCGGGGGAATGTGCTCCTCATAGCTGAACCTGAGTGCTTTATATAGCGCCTGGCCCTGACCCACATCTGTGCCGCCCGCTGCTGTGCTTTCTGTCCTGCTTAAAAAGCAGGCATCCACATCAGCAGGCTGGATGTGTTAACGATGTGGCCCCGATCTGGTGCAAGTCTGGGCAGATCCTTCTCCAAGTCAGCTACTACTAGCATTAGCAATAGCATTCGATTTAGAATTGCTAGTATGGTACACACACTTGCCTCTGCATTTGCTCCATCTGTGAGCAGTGAACTCACACACACACACACACACACACACAATAGGACTAATGAGCACACACACACACACACACCAGGACCAATGAGCACACATACACACATCAGGACCAATGAGCACACACACACACACACTAGGACCAAGGAGCGCGCACACACACACACACACACTAGGACCAATGAGCACACACAAACACCTGGAGCAGTAGGGGTCAGGTGCCCAGGCAGCAGTAGGGGTCAGACCCCTTGCTCAAGGGCACCTCAGCTGTGGATACTGCGGGAGGGGAAAGCGCTGTTCATTCACTCACCCCACCCACATTTTTCTCAGGCAATCGAACCGGCGACCTTTCAGTCACGAGCCTGCTTCTCTAAACTCCTATCCCCGTGTTAGTTGGCCGTGGTACCTGAATCCAGCCCTGATCTGGAGGCCTTCGTCATGCCAGAGTAGAGAGTTTCTAGGGCGAGGCCATACTATGTCATTAATAGGGTGGTAAACAGGCAGTGCTCGTAAGCAGCTGGATGTGGAAGTGGGTCAGGCCCAGATGGGATTCAGGGGCCAGATCACAAATATTTAGTTTTAAGTGATTCAGGTATGTCTTGCTCTGAAGGCAATCACCAAATGGATCTTGGGCCTCATGAACAAACGTGTATACAAAAAAACGTACACTTTCACGCTTACGGTTTTGATACGGATGTATCAAGAGTGTTTGGAACGTTGTAAGTGATTGTGGTATATATTGCTTTGAAGGCAATTACCAAACGGGTCCAGACTCAGAGTCGAGTATTATCTGTGTAGCAAAACTAAAATCCTGTTTGAGGTTTTCCTGGCGAACACCTGCACAGCAGCTGACTTTGAAGTGGATCTTCGCCTGACCCGGTACACGGCTGGGCCAGAAGAGGGCCACACCCGTTCCTATGTTGACTGCTATCTGGATAGAGACCAGAATGTGTGAGTGGCAAACAATAAAAAACCTTGTACACCCAGGAAATTGTTGTTGCTAACCCTTATCTAAAATCTATATCTCTCAAAATACTCTGTTATGTGAAAGTGGGTATTTTGTAATGTCAGTAACGTCAGCTTAATATAATACAGAGATCTCAGCACTAAGGTAGTCTGGCTGCAGCAAAAGCTTTGTGCTCTTTGGAATTCAGGCTGGACCTACAGGCTACGGTCTGACCTGTGACCTATGCACTCTGACCTGTCAGAGGAGAGGGTCAGCATTAGTGGCTTACATAAGTGCATTGTCTTTCTCATAATATAGTAATTAATAGACAGACTCACTTGTCCTGTTTAGAAATTGCATTACAAAATATTAAGTTATGGATTGTAGTGTGGTGGGCTCATTGAGGTCATTCATATATCCCAGCCCAGACATTGCCATAGCCTTGTGCGTTTGCCAGAATTACATTTGTGCACTATTGGATTAGATAACAAGTGCACACAGACATACACACACACACACATACAGACAAAAAGAGTGTGTGGTGTGTATGTGTGTATATGTGTGTGTGTGTGTGTGTGTGTGTGTGTGTGTGTGTATGTGTCTGTGTCTGTGTGTGTGTGTGTGAGAGAGAAAGAGAGAGTGAGTGTTTAACTCCGGTCTCAGAGCACACAAATGGGTTTGATTCCTCTGGGAAGGTCTCGCTGGCTTAAGAAGAACGAGGAATGTGTAGCTTAACTCTGCCTATTTTTGGCCGTGGCTCTTTTCCAGCGCTGAGTAAACTCTACAGGCCTGACGAAAAAACACTGAAATGCTCCCCTACTTTATTCATATGCGCATAGAAACACCACTTCCATGTTTGCATTCTCCAATTAAAAATGTGCTTCCTAACGCCCTGGTACTAAATGAAACAATGCACTGCCTATGTGTCCACTGTCACTGTCCAGTAGCACTGTCTCGTGTCATACATACTTAAACATTGGGGGCTCACAGATAGGCCGCAGCGGACACCACAGAGAGAGCCTGTAGGCTTAATGTAGTAGCCGCTGATTCAATAGAGTCACAAGACCAATAAAGAACCTCTAGGAAAGTGGAGGTCCCCTGTCAACTGTGGTCATTTGTGGTCCCACCGCGTTATCCAATCAGACCAGACTTCATAGAATTATGAAGCATAAGAACCCTAGAATTAAAAGTTATAGAATGGACATTGCCTAACAATGCCACGTTCCGTGTCAAACCCGGAATAGGAGTTAACGACTAGTAATAGTAAATAAAGTGATGGGGGTGTCTGATTCCTTCTTCTATTGATCGATCCATAGCTGTTAAATCAATTACAGGCGTAAGATGTATTTGAGTGTTTTCTTTAGCTCCCATTGTAATGAAGGTCGTCAATGTCAATCAGGTTCCCCGTGAGCATTCTGCTCCTTCAGATATGATGTGGGAGACTGTCAGTAAAGGTAAACCAGTTTAATGTTAAGTCATGGTTTAGTCTCAATCTCAAACCCAGATCCTGAAGTCTTCATTTGAGGCAGTTTTGATGTCAGTGACCATACACTTTGATGTTGAAAACAACCAAGAAGACTGTCAACGCAGATTTGATCAATAATGCAGACGGAAGCAGTTGCTGTTTGCAACCAGCACATCATTCAAGCTTTCAAAGATGGCCTCTGAAATGAATAGATGGTCTGTTTTATGAACAAAAAATACTCAACTGAGCAAATTTAACGGTGTTTTGAACATTTGTTAAATAGGGTTTCAACTAGTGGTACTTTGCTGAGATTGAAAATATGTTATAGTGCAGACAACAAGAATGGCAAATTAAATGGACATTTGAGTTGTCAGTAATTTTCCCACACTTAATCAAATTAAAAGATGCCCAAGACTTAATAACATAATGAAGACATTTCCCCTCTGCTTCAGTGGAGTATTGTGAAGCCGTTGATTTGCGGATTGTGGAGGATGGATTGTGGATCCATAGTCGGAGATGACTGATGATTTATCCATATTTATCCATCCGTAAGCCATATTGCAGCCAAACTCTTTGAGCTGCTGACAGAAGTTTTTTTTATAGAGACCATTAAAAACCAGAAAGTCCACAACCTTGCTATGCTGCTGGACACTGATTTAGAAAAGTTCTTTTAAACTCTGAATGCCTTTCCAAAAACAATCTCACAGCAGCCCCTTTGTAAAGGTCAGTGCTAGCTGGTTGTGAATTCACTGTTTATGTGAAGACAAAGAGGGGAAAGACCTCCTCGGAATAGCTGGCATTCCCAGGAAAGGGCCCTGAGACCGAGTAGCATCCACAGAGCTGACCTGTAGCATAGCGTGAACTTTAGCACAAGACCACACTGTTTAACACGGGACGCACACACACCAAA
Source organism: Clupea harengus (assembly GCF_900700415.2). Taxonomy (NCBI): domain Eukaryota; kingdom Metazoa; phylum Chordata; class Actinopteri; order Clupeiformes; family Clupeidae; genus Clupea; species Clupea harengus. Next base: position 22,859,301 of record NC_045160.1, read on the forward strand.
GGTGTGACCACCAGTAGAAAATCAGATAACTCTCACACAATCTGTACAGTGAGTATTACACTTAATATGTGTTGTCACAAACAATATGACACGTCTGTCAAAGTAAAGGAAGTAAAATTGGCATTTAAAAAAAAAAAAAAAAGCATGTCAGCTGTGATGCACTAACAACTAGTAGAAAAAGTTGTTAAAGTCCTTCTGGAATTCTCCAACAATCCAAGTCAGAGCAGACACTACAGAGAAATGAGAGATATGTTACCGGATTCCCTCGTTTGGTCGAGTCATCTCGGTGAAGCGCCCAGAACAGGAGGCTGTTGTTGAGGTGTGTTGTCTTTATCAGTGATGGAAATAATTCCTCATGACTTCTGGCTGGACTGAGGTGGGACAGATGCTGCATGGGAAAGCTCAGTCGCCTCATGGTAGAGACTATAGAGGAGACATCCAGCTGTGTTCACACGCCTCCACAGAGAGGACCTCAGTGTGAGGCAGCAGAGAGGCAGATGTCTGGGAATGTAGTGATCTGTTCCCTTCTCTCTCTCTCTCTCTCTCTCTCTCTTTCTCTCTCTCTCTCTCTGTCTCTCTCCCTCTCCCTCTTTGTCTCCTCTCTCTTTCACTCATGAAAAAAACTTCTTGTCATGGGAAAAGCACTGATGGAGAATATTGCCCCTCCTATGGGTATGATGCGCCCGTCAGGAAATGCCTTTAGATAAACAGGAAACTGAGACTGTTTTTCTATCAAAATAGATATCTAACACTGAAACTCGTCACAAACATCTTCTGCTCCTCAAGTGTTTTGTCTTTGCTAAATGTGCGACCAGTCAATAAAACAAAACTGATTGCCTCTTAAAAGATTTCAAAGATTGACATGTTCTGACTGGTCAGAAGATAGAGAAAAACATATTCGGTGGTAATGCTTTCTTGTTATTCAGATAGTGAACTATCATGAATTCTCCATGTGTCTGTTAAGATGCACCATGTAGTTTACTGGACTGACTAAAAACATACCTGATAACTACTCGTCAGAATACTATAACTTGATCCTCTCTCTCACACCATAAAGCACCTGTGGCAAATACTACAGGAGAGCTGTGTGTTGCCACCCTCTCTTTCTTCAGTTCAGTGGCCTTATATGTGGGTGCTTACATAGTCTGAATATATTTAGGTTAAGGCAAGTTGAATAGCTCCCTGATCTAACACAATGGGAACTACCACTATGCATTGACATCCACTTTAAATCCTTGTATGAGTGCGTACGTCCCTGAGCAGTGCTATTTCAACACTCTGGCCAGGCTTTTGAGCGGGAGCGGGGGTCACTATGAGGCGTTCTTCAATGGCATCACTGGCTATCTTTAGCCCATCAACACGGCTGGTTTCTCAACCTTCAGGACCGCCGCCCGGTTTTCAGTCCTTGTCCCCCCCCCCCCATGACTATCTCCAGCTCGGGAATGATGGTATCCCGTTAACGTGTCTGATGACCAAGCCTCCGGAGGAATGCCACAGCGATCACTCTCACACACACACACACACACACACACACACACACACACACACACACACACATGTTATATGACAGGAATTAAGCTTGGGAAGAAGGCCACCCTCTTACCAAAACAGATAACTACAAATCTAGACTCATCCTGGAGATATGGGCAGGGATTCTGAATATTATGGCTGACATATGTCTGCAAAACTGATGAGTGATGAGAACTGAAGAGTTTTAACCATTCATTTGAACCATTAATTAAACTGTTTACTTCCACCCTCTAATCTGTCCTTGTCTGAAGCAAGCATCTTTAATGTCACAAAGCTCTGCATTTACAATCTCACCTTCTCTGAAACCTTTATGGTAAATTCCTGGTTACAGCTGATCAGTGAGCTCCATCAAGCTATACTCATTCAGAGCCCACTGAACACATTTGAGAGATTCTGTAAATGCCGTGCTAAATTTGGCTTCAGCATCAACAAACATCATCTTAACTTTCAAGTATGAGCTGCCATTCTCCCGTCAGCCGTAACTGACCGGGCGTTACATAATTTGATTGCGTGAAAATGTGCTCCGTGAACAAAAATCTGTCATCATTCCACTGTGACATATCTGTCCAAAATAATTTGAACATTATGTAATCCCACATTACGTAATCCCACATATTGACTTTATCACCTTTATCCTCACAGTCATTTGTGCAGAAAATTTGCTGTCGGGAAAGGAATACTTTCACTCTGCTTTCACGCCACACTTACATTTACATTTAGCAGACGCTTTTATCCAAAGCGACTTACATATGTGCGACTTACAATGTATACACATTTTTTACATTTACACTGATGGCACACTGCACATCAGGAGCAATTAGGGGTTCAGTGTCTTGCTCAAGGACACTTCGACAGGGAATCGAACTAGCAACCTTCTGATTACTAAACGACTTCTCTACCACTGTACCACTGTCGCCCCCACTTAAAATACACCTCAGTGTCTTCTGCGTGCACCGTGCCCTTCACTTTAGCAGAGCGTGCCGCTAGCTGAAGCTAGCCCTCCACAGCACAGGACAGGCAGATCCCATGACCCACAGCCAACAGCTGTTGTGTAAAATAAATACAGGGAGTTGGAAATAAACACACACGTGCACGCACACACACACACACACACACACACACACACACACACACACACACACACACACACACACACACACACACACACACACACACACACACACACACACACACACACACCTCACTGATGGAATCTGGACCAGCTAGACATGGTGTATGCCAAAGCTCCAGCACACATGGTACTCCTGCGCTCTCGAAACAAGGTGTCACGCATCGACAAATTATGTCATGTTGCCGCCGGTGTCAAGGCTTTCCTGTGTTATGACTGAATTGCAAGGCTTCAGTGCATTTGACAGTAAGCGCCCAGTCCCGCTGTGAGCTCCCTCCCATCATAGCTAGATAACGTAGCATTTCGGGATTACTTGTGGCAGGTTACAAAGGTCGAGGATTAAGTTTCATAAGAAATGAAGGCAAGCCAAGATTATGGAGTGGGGACATCCTACCTTCATCATAAGCGATCAGACAATTCAACTTTGAGCAATGACGACAGAGTGGAATAACTTGAGCTGTTTCTTCATATCAGTATAACACATATTGTAATGGTATCATACAGAAAGATGTCTGAGCCCTAGAAATCCATACATATTAATAAAAAGGATCATGCACTACAGTAACTTAATGTTTTGCCTCAAGACAACAACTAGTCCTGTCACTCTACAAAGTGACACAGACCCAACAGCCACTAGATCCACTCAAAGAGACATCTACCCTCAAAGATGTCCACTAATGCCCCTCTAGATGCCCCCCCCCCCCACTGACACCCCCGCCGTACACACCACACCCCTCTCCTACCTGTCTCACAACACCCCCGTCCACACAACACCCCTCTCCTACCTGTCTTTTGCCCAGTTTCTCTTCCCAGCTCTCTCACTGAGCTCTCGTCTCCAGCGTCAGTGTCTTAAATCTGTGGCGTTCCACTCGTCCGCTCGTCCACTCGTTCACTCGTTCACTCGTTCACTCTTAGTCCTCTCCCCCCCCAGTGTACAGGCAGACTAACCCCAGGCTGGGCTCTCACTTAGCTGGGACACCTAAACAAGTGCCATGACATCCACGGGGGGAGGCGGTCAGTGAGCCAATTGGTCGAGCCGCCGGGGGATGCCCCATATACGGTGTGCCGAGAGGTGGGGTAGGAGACGAGGAGTGGGGGGCAGAAGGTGGGGCAGGAGCCGAGGAGCGGAGGGCAGAAGGGAGGGTTTGGAAAAGCCCAGACTTGGACTGGACTAGTGTCTCTGTGTTTGAGTAAGTGTATAAGAGAGAGAGGATACACACACACGCTCTCACTCTGTCTCGCATACACACACACGACCTCTCTCTCTCTCTCTCTCTCGCAACCACACACAAACTCTCTCTCTCTCCATCTCTCTCTCTCGCTCTCTCTCTCACACACACAAACAAAAACAAAACAAAAACAGCTCTATATACATGCCTCAGCAATTCAACAAGTAGCGGTTTACTGAAGTCTCCAGCCATTGTTTCCCTCCTCTGCTGACTCAGAGTAGTGACAGCTGAATGCCAAAAGAAAAAGATAAAAATGGATAAAAACAGAGACAAACCTCAGCTGCAGACCCTCTGAATGACCCAGACGAATGCCTTCACGGGGGCTATTTTTAGTCCAAAGAGACCAAAAATTTGCAAATAGGCTTGCGGTGTTATTTTTGGAGAAAAATCATGAGGCACTTCTGGACACCAGCAGCTGTTGTTTTTAAGCCTAACACCTGTATAGTTTTTTTTCTTCTTCTGCACACACGCCACTGCGTTCCCGAACCCGTCTCATCTCCAGGGCGTGTTCGATCAGGTTCCACGGGGTGTGGGAAGGGGGATGGGCACGGTTCCCGGTTGGGTGGGGGTCGGTGGGGTAGGGGTGAGTTGCGGGGGTGGGGGCGGATGAAACCCAAAGCTCCTGGGGTTGTGCCCAACGTGCCGATGTCTGTCCTGTTCCTGATCACAGGGTACTGGACTGCAGGTGGCAGCGCCAAGCCATGGCCAGTGCTGCAAATGGAATTCCAGATCTCGTCCAGGCCGGAGTGCTTGTGTGCGTCCGCTGCCAGGTGTTTGCGTTGTGCTTATTCTGCCCATCTGCCTGCCATGCACACAAAAAGTGGGATTTAACCGGGAAGGCAATAGAAGGCGAGCTGGAACCCACCCTGGAAAGTGGGTGACGGGGCAGTTTAGGTGAGGCCGGGGGGTGGCGTGAGGTTAGATGAGGTTAGGTGGGAGAGGGCGAGGGGGGGGGTTGCTGGACGGTTTGGCAAACATGGGGGTGTCCCAGCGGGCAGAGCAACCCCCTGTCGTCAGCAGATAATCAGGCCAGGAAACTAATGCAGAGGGTAGGACTGGGTTGGGCAACACGCGAAGGAGGGAGGAGGTCCTTGCCTCGTGACACCTTTAAAATTCTGAGCTGAGCAGCAACACCCCAAAAGTAATTTCAAATGGCACAGGACATGATGTTGAATTACTTATACAAGTACCCGAGGAACTTCGGAAGAATGTCAGCCTTGTCACTCTCTTGTCTCTTGTACCTAAAGAAAGAGCAAGTAGCGCTTTAACCATGCCAGATCTTCATCTGCCTTGTCTATTCAGCTTCACCCCCAAAGACAGAAAAAAAGACAATTCTAAACCCACTCATTGTGGCTGCAGTGCGCTAGAGATGCTAGGACCAAAACAATCATACTGTCCAGCCATTGTGTTTATGAACACCTGCTGAAGAGAAATGACAGATCAAAGCAAGTAAAGTGATCCACTGAAAATACTGTAGCGAAAGGGGACAAAAACAGGTGAGGTGAGGAACTTGGAGCCTCATCCTTCCTGTTCTCGTCCCAGTAGTTGAACCTGTGCTTGGGAAGGTAACAGACCACTGAAGATACGCCACAGGAGGGCCATCCTTGTGATAAGGGGTGCACTACATCCACCGTCAACCCAAACCATCTCCCATCCGTTTCCCTCCGATTCTTCACCTTACTCATCAGTGTGTGTTTGTAGTCAAAACAAGAACACCAAGAGGAGAGCAAGAGGAAGAGAGAGGGAGAGGGAGAGGGGAAGGGAGGGAGAGAGAGAGAGGGAGAGAGGGAGGGAGAGAGAGAGAAAGAGAGAGAGAGGAAGAGAAAGAGAGAGAGAGAGGGAGGGAGAGAGAGAGAGAAACAGAGAGGGAGGGAGAAAAAGAGAGAGAGGAAGAGAAAGAGAGAGAGAGAGGATGTTGAGAAACAGGCGATAAGTTACATGAAGAGAAAAGGACACAGAGAGATAGAGACAACAAATGTGTGTGTGTTTGTGTTTCTGTTTGTGTGTGTGTGTGTGTGTGTGAGAGAGAGAGAAACAAAAAGAGAGGCAGAGAGAGAGACAGAGAAAGTGAAGCGAGAGAGAGCAGGAGTAAGATGAATGATAGACCTCTTATGGTGGACGTCACCAAGGGTGGGACAGGTGCTACCTAATGAAGACATGTGTGAGAAATCTCCTCAAGTTCCCCACAAGACCACACTCATCCCTGAACACAACAGTGTGGTGATACTAGACATAGCACATGTCTGAAACAAACACACATACTCACCAACACTACAGAGCAAACAGGGCATGTGTTGCAAGAGATTAAATCTGAACCTGAAATATGCTAATTGATGCAGTCTGTTATCAAAGGGCAAGCTTTGTTGCCATGTCTGGTAAATTAAAACACTTCACACCTCTGTAAAGGCATGATATTAAATGCCATTGCAATTCAAACCAAATAACAGCCTTCCTTTCAGGCTTGGTGAGATATATACCACACAAACTCCTGTATTCGTTGAATAACAAAAGCTGTTTAGAGCTAGAGACCTATTATGTACAATTATGACATTTTATTTTGATGGGACACCTGTCATTCCCACAAAGGAATACTAGTAAGCATCATTAAGCACGTGTTCAGCGACACACAAGATGGTCCTTCAACCCAATGAAATAATTGTCAATGAAATATTATAATCTTCAAATTGAATTCAAAATTTTAAGGTCCATGAAAAAAAATAACAGCTATTTAGAAAATATTTAACAAACCTGAAACAAAATGGTCAACTATGTCTAACCTCACCTACCTGTCAACTAATGCCTAACCTGACACATAACTTAACTATACCCTTAACCCCAAATCTTAGTCTATATCTATTCTTCATTGGAAGCAGGTGGTATGATAAAATAAAGACCATGAAAGTAAAATGTGACCCTCCATTGGTGTGTCCCCCCCCCCCTAAGTTCTCCACAAACCTGCACTGGAGGAAGGTGTCCAGGTGACTCTGAATATCCCACGCAGGCAGTCACACATGGTCTTGTGTGGACTCAGGACACACACACACACACTCACACACGACACACAGAGCACACCTCAGGATGACGACAAAGAACAACAGAAACAGAACGACAACGGAAGAGAGTTGGGGTGGGGAATAAAGGAGTCAAGACAGATGCCTGCGAAAAATCAAAACAAGATGGACAGGCTCTCTCGTAAGTCAACCCCTTCTGTCAAAGGAGTGGTAGCGGACCAGCTACCAGCTAGCATGTGGGGAGAGAGAGAGGGTCTCGGGTTTAGAAAAAAGGGCAGAGAGAGAGAGAGAGAGAGAGAGAGAGAGAGAATGAGAGAAAGAGGAGGGAACAGAACAAGATAGGGATGGAGGGAGAGAAACAGAGGGAGAGAGAGAGAGAGAGAAAGAGAGAGAGAGAGAGGGCAAGAGAGAGGGGCGACAGAAGGGAGACAGGATAGAATGCTGTATTAGCTCAACCTACGCGTCAGCAGTTTGGGGCCTCCGCACTAAAGCCCGTCCTTTGTCCTGCGGGTGGACAGCTTTAGCGCCGGGGCAGCAGGGCCTTGTTATGGGGGCTTAGGGCGCGCTGGCCGGCAGACCGCCTGGCCGACCCAGCGCAGACTCGGCCACAATGTCATCAAAAGAAGAAAAACACATTTGCTCACGGCCACCCCCGTCACAAACACAGCAACAAGGGGGTGCGGGGACCCGGAGCAACAGCGGTGACATGGTTCAACAGCTCCATGTCCATGTCCATGTGGCTCATCAGCCCGTTGAATCGCCATGTGTTCAGAAGTGGTGCGCAAACGAATGGTGACAACAAAAAAATGTACATGCTAAGTGAGGAGATGGAGTTTTAGTCATACTTCAAAGACAGAGACCGACCAATCAGAGACCATACATTGTAAAGAGATTGATGTTGTATAGCCATAATGTATAGTTGTATAGGTTTGACAGCACATCCACCTGTCTGTAGTACTTCTGTGGGAGCAAGAAGTGAAACCTAGCACATCGCCACCACACAGTTGTTAAGGCCTTTGTGAGCAGGCCCTGACAGTTCGGTCGGGTCGGGCCACACTTAAATCATACAGGTGTGAGGTTGGTGGAGTGGGGAGGGGGTGCAAGCAAGGCAAAGCCCTTCTCCAAAAACCCACTCTATGAGGGCAGAGATCTCTCACTAATGGGGACCTGGTGCCAGCTTGAGTAGTGATTAAGACCAGAGACAGCACATAGTTAGGACTCGACTGTTTGTTTCCAGTCACACAGAGAGAGTTGGCATTGGGTGTCTCACTGGCTGACTGACTGCAGGAAAGTGAGAGGCTGACAGTTGACATTTACTGAACGTCTAGTCTGATTCTCCAGATGCACCTGCTGAGGGACATTAGAAGCAATATCTGTGTATGATTGGGTAACAATTAGCAGAACACTTTGACATGATTTGGATCTACATATTCGCACAGAAAACAAGAGAAAGGAAGGAATAGTTTGATTACCCCACTTGTAGGTGTAGAAAGTTTGCTCACACCTTAAGATCACTTTTCCCAAAAATGGGGTTTAGGGGCAAGTTCTGTTATTAAGAACTGGGTTAAAACTTTGAGACTTTCCACCTTCTATTGTCTGTTGCTATGAGCTCAATCCAATATTGATGGGTTATTTAAAGAAACATTACTAACGAAATTAGCTGTTGCTCAGCCACCGTGAGACTGTTTGTAACCAAACTGAGCCGGAGCGCTGTAATGTATTCCTGGATAACTCAATTAGCCGTTGAAATGTCAGGGAAAACGGTGTAATTTAATGTGAAAGTCTGTCACACCAGAGGAAGACACACAAGGAAGAGACTCGGGTGAAGTAGATGATTTATTTCAAACCACCAGAGGACAGTTTGCCATAACACAGGGAAAGGACTCACTGAGGAGCAACAATATGTCAAGCAACTCCTCCTCACAACAACATGACAGCCATAGGAGAGGTGAAAGACACGGAATGTACCGGCTTGAGAGATTCTTTGATTCTATCATTAATAGTAATTGATTTAATTTCTCAAACTGAAGGCAATTCTGTCCAAGATGGTCATTTAAAATGAGCTCAATGTTGTGTTTTGTCCACGTATGCCTGTGGTGCACATCTGTAGTGAGTCAGTGTCTGTATAAGTGAAGGCTGTCTTCTGCAATGGGTTAGGGTTATGGTGCACATCTGTAGTGAAGTGAAGAGGATGTGCTGATCAGTGTCTGTATAAGTGAAGGCTGTCTTCTGCAATGGCCCATAGATCTTGCCGATCTGGCTCAGATTGACGCTTGTGAAGAGGATGTGCTGATCTCTGACACCAGGCGTTGTCCTCTTTTATCAGTCATTTCTTCAGAGAACAAAGTAAGTCTTGATGCCTTTGAAATAACCACAGAGGTGTTCAAAACAGAATAAAACATGGTTGGTTAAATCTTTACTGAAATAGCTGCAGCTTGAACAACAAGAAAAAACAAACATAGACTTGAACGTACGCAGCAGACAGTGGCTGATATCAATCAAATCTCATTACCACATTACAAGCAATTTGGGAGAGAGTACCAACCCAATCCCACCCACTCTCTTACTCTCCCGTGGGTGAGGTGCGTACATGCAGACAGACACACGCACAAACACACACACACCACACTATGGGGCCTGGTTTGAGGGCGGTAACATGGGCTGCAAACCAGAAACCAGGTTGCATCCTTATCACTGCCCTCATCACGAGGCCCCTCAGGTGTTGTAGTGGAGACCCCAAAACCCCAGGACCAGGTCCGTGAGGAACAGAGGGGACATCCACCGAACTGCTGTCCGCACCCTCGTCACCAAACCTACCCACTGCCAGGGCAGGCTGGTAATTAAAGTGCAGTTTAAAGTGAGACACATCCAAACAAACACGGGCAAAAACAAAGTCCTTAAAACTCTGTATAGTATTTCTATAATGATCTTTATTGTTCCTGAGTCCATGCAACAGCCATGAATGTTTTTGTAAAACCTTCAGGAGTCTTAAGTAGAATATTTAGGACTTTGTAGGACACACACACACACACACACACACAGACACAGACACAGACACACACACGAACAGGCACAACTTATACCTCCGAGCTGAAGACATAGTGGGAAGTTCCACTCATCGGTTGTGTGTTTGCTTAGTGTAAACACAGCGATCATAATTTCCTCCATCTCAGACTGACATGAGGCTGGAACAGGCTGTCACTACCATACTGATGCTGCTGTGCTGTGGAAGAGGCACACGGTTACCAAAAATAACCTAAACAATTACAAAGTTCCAAATCACCACAACAAACTGTATCCATCACAACACACACTACACTCCATAACAGTCATCAGAGGTCTTAAAGAAAAAAGAGTTCAGTGCAAACTATGACAATGAAAGAGAAGCTTTAAATGCTCTTAAACAGCGTCAGATTTTTCTCTACATTTGGCAAAGCAATTACATACAGTATTATAATTAATTACAGACCTATTCATTAGTAACAGTGTGTTGCCTAGATGACCCTTTACATAACAGCTGGTCAATGTCGCTACTGGCTTCAGAAAAAAATACAAACTTTTGGCAGATTCGTTGACTTTTTTGTTATCATTACTTAACTTGTATGACATATGTTGACTCTATGCTTGTATGATAAGGTTGTACGTAAGATAATTAATTTTCCATCAAGGATTCATGATTCCATAGCCTACTAAGAATGCTTTTTCACTGGTATACTCACTTCCTGTTACATCATCTTGGCCTGGCATGGCATTATGTTCATGCCATCAGGGGTTACAGGGCAGAGAGGGGAGTATGGCATGCTCCTCTAAACTACTCTGCCCTAAACTCAGGACATCCTGGTCCTGACAGGGGCTTCCGCTCAGGCCCACCCTTTGGTGTGGACGGCCACTGACCACCATCACAATCACGATCCCCCTGGGCGGGCAGGGCGTCACCTCCAGTCTTTCCACATGAAGCGTATGAGGGCTGGGTGCTGCTACATTGCATTCACCCCCACAGAAGAAGAAAGAGGAGGCAGAAGTGAATGTTGAGACCACAGACACTTGGTTGTTATGATTTTAATTCAACTAGGCTTAAATGCCTGTAGTTTTGATAGGACTGATTATTGTATTTCACTGACATCATTGTATTATTATTATTATTATTATTATTATTATTAAGCAAACGGAATGCTTATGAAGAGCTATAAACGTTACAACAGATCAACAAAATGTAGCTCAAATCTAGTCTAAGTATAGTAGCTTAGCAGTATAAGAGGAATCCCACAACTGAAGGGACAGAGAATAAAAGAAAAAACGGAAGGAAAGAAGCAGCGTTTCTACTTCGCTCTCCTCCTCCTGGACCAGGCAGTAATATCGCCCCCTTGTGTTGAGTACTCGCTACAGTAACAAAGGATTATTATGTCTTATTGCTACCTCGAGGCAACATTAAACAGTTCAAGACACAGGACACAAAAAGCTCTGTTAAACTAGGATGTTTGAGTGTATCAGACAGTTACTGATTTACATTTTTTTAAGGAAGCCTATTTTAAAGAAAATAAATGTCTATGACATTACTGAATTAAACAATTTGACCTTAGAACACTCGAAGAGATGTGTATTGATTACATAACCTTCTTACCGAGATGTAATCTATTGTTCACAGTCTTACTCGGCCTATTGAACTAGATACTGTAACAGCAACATTTTAACGTTTCACTATATGACATTAAAAGCAAAACGTTTGACTACCACCCCACCCTACCCCTTCGGGGAAAAAACTGTATTACAGTTACAACCGTAATGGCACTGTTAAAATAATTTGTTACAACTAAACTAATATGTTTCTTCTGTTGCCTATTTAACAGGGATGTGTAAATTTGGCTGACACACGCCGTTATCTAAAATAAGCATCAGTAATATGTCGGTAATTACCGTGCACGAAACTAAAAAGAACTGTTATGATAGGCCTATAAGCTTTTCTAATAGGAACAAATCAATTGACAAGGACATTGTTAAGAAATAAACATATCTGATTTCCCATAAAGAGTTCTGATTTAAAATGCAAAATCTACGACAAGTTCCCCTGTAACTGGGTAATTCCATGGGTAAAAAAGGTCAAACTAGCCGATTATAGCTTGAATAAACTAAGCAACAATTGGTGTTGAAAAATTACCGGAAAGGATGCTGATTTAAAAACAAACGCTACAAATATCAGAATTATGTGGATAACACCAAAAGGAAACTTTCGGTGAGAACTCAAGTTCATTCGACAAAGGAACCGCTATAATACATATGAGAAAATAAGAACATTACCTACGCTCTCTCTAACCATAAACAATATGCAATTTATCAGTGCATCGCCTAATCAGTCTGTAAGGTATACCGTTGCAAATATATTTGTAAATGTATCCTAAAACTAAAGTAACACAGTGTTCCATAGACCTACTTACCGCCATCTTTCGCTTCTTCTGGAAGCTCTGTCTGCGTGGCTCGCCCCTCCTCTAGCCAGCTGGGGCGTAATACAAAAGACAATTGGCGGGCACAACGGACTGGAATCGCCTTTTTTGGATGTGGTGCTGAAAATAACTGGCTATAATTAGTCTAGGCTATAGTTTCATTTAAAGACACGTTGTAAAGGCATAGACAAAGACACGAAATATACGCTCTGTGTAACCTACAACATGAAATATATTGTGGATGATATTATATTGGTATTGAACATAGAGACGATAACCTATTATTGTAGCCTATTACAGTCATCAAGAGCATACATCTGTGTTTTCTGTATTTATTTCACTTATGACGGGCTAATATTACCTGTCCGGTACGGAACATGTAATGTTTTTTATATTAAAGTTGCTCCTCCTAGATTGCTCCGATACATTTTGACAAAGAACCCATGATGGAACGCTGATAATTGTTACATCTAGCGTTCTTCTAATATGGAACAATTCTGTGATGTTTATTATTGAATGAATCTTGCTTAGACTACATGTTTACGACTGTCTCACAAAAATGTCAGACATTTATTCTGAAACTGAGGTTTACCACGTTTTGGACATTGTTGGAAGAGGAACATTTGGTAAAGTGGCAAAATGTTGGAGGGGAAGTGACGGGGAATTGGTTGCGGTAAAAATTATGAACACCGATGTTCACAAAAGTCGTGTAATTAAGAATGAATTGAAACTTATAGCCGTCCTTTCCACTGTAAATTTAGAAAGGAGTCACATCGTAAAATTCTTTGAGGCTTTTCCTGGAGATGGTTCTCATTACCTGGTATTTGAGCTGTTGGAGAAGAATCTGTATCAGCTTCAAAAAGAGAATGGATTTAAACCATTAGCCACTCGCAATATTCGGACGATTACTTATCAAGTACTTAGAGCTCTTGCTAAACTAAAGGAGTTAGCAATCATTCACGCTGATCTAAAACCAGAGAATGTCATGATCGTGGATCAGTTTCGCCATCCCTTCCGTGTCAAGGTGATCGACTTTGGTTCAGCAAGTCTTTTCAACGAAGTCCGTTTTGTAAGAGAGCCATACATCCAGTCAAGGTATATGCCTTAAGTGATTTAGCTACTGAGCTTAATAGTTTGAGGTTTTTTTTAATAAGTTAAGATATACACAGTTAATTTTGTGACAAGACTGTGTAAGTTTAATTCTTGTGTCCAACCAGATTCTACCGATCACCAGAAATACTTCTTGGACTTCCATTCTGTGAAAAGGTGGATATGTGGTCCCTTGGCTGTATAATAGCAGAGCTTTTTCTTGGCTGGCCTCTTTACCCTGGAGAGTCAGAATATGACCAAGTGCGCTACATTTGTGAAACCCAGGGAATTCCACGCACCCATCTCCTCAATTCAGCTTGTAAGGTCCATCAATTTTTCAACCTCATGAATAACAGCCGTGGAGCACCTAAATGGCAGCTAAAGTCACCTGGTTCACTTGCCAAAGGTGGAGTCGCCCAGTCCAAGCAGACAGAGGGTTCTACTGAGCGACGGAAGTACATCTTCAGCTCTCTTGATGAACTTGAGACTGTAGACATTCCTCAAACAGATGAGGGATTTCGTAATGAGGAGATAGCTGCGGATATTGTGGACCGACACTGCATGGTGGAACTCCTGAAGCGAACGCTGACCTTGGACTCGCACCAGAGGATCAACCCCAGCTCAGCTCTGCGCCATCACTTCGTCACCATGCACCACTTACGTGCTGCACAGGAGTACAAGCACTACTACGAAATGTCTCGTAGGTGTCTGCAGGAGGCAGTGACCCCAACCAGAACCTCTGGTGGAGATGGAGCAAGATCACACCGTCTCCAAACAGAGATACAGCCCCAACCTCACCCGAGGAGTGCTTACCAGCCTCAACGCACTGCAGGGAAACAGGAACATCAGTTCCACAGTGGGAGCTGTCAGGCAGCCTTTGCTGGAAAGTTTGTTGCTAACAACTGCGTTGCAACTTCCGCAGTACACAGCCAGCACAATCTGGTCTACAACCAAGTCCGCAAGACCACACAGCAGTTGGACGATCTGTGCATCGTGGATGAGCAGGACATTGGAATCTCTGACACAGTCTCGTCAGAGGAGTCTGGTCAAGCCTATCAAACTCCTGATGGAGAGGTCACCGACCAGGACAAATGCCCAGCACCTAACAAGAGCACAGATGAAGAAGAGGGTGCTGCAGGTTACTCTTTTTTAACTGGGACTCCCAGGGAAAGATCTCTGGGCGAGTCCATATTGTCATACATCAGTAACTTCTGTGGGAATCAGCCAACAGTTAAGCCTCCTCAGACTGATGACGCCACTCCTGGGCCTTGCAGACCACAGGATACGGATTGTCAAGAGGGATCCCTGAATCAGCTGTTGGTGCTGTCCTCTCAAGACCCCATGTGTGAGCAGGATGCGATCCCACCACAGGACTTCCTGGCAGAAGCCCAGGACTTTTTACTTGAAGATATGGTCACCCAGGACATTCTAACCCAAGTTCTTACTCAGAGTATTGCAGAAGGCCAAGATGGTGATGAGCAAATGCCCCAAGACATGGTGAACGATCAGGGTGTGAACTCAGGAGCTGCCTATCCTACATTCAGGCCCCAAGCTGTACAGGCTGGTGGTGAATATGTCCTCCAGGTAAGGCAGCACAAAATAGCATGTTAGTTATTTCTGTCATTTCAGCCTAGACCATTCATAAAAATAATGTCATTGGTGCTTAGCTTTGTAATTAGTTACCCAGATGTCTGAATAACAATTTCAGTCGCAAATAATAACAAACTTGTCCACACCTGGAACACTGGAAATACAGCAAAAGGAAATAGAGGTAAAATCAACAGCCCAGTGTTTTTAAATGTCTTGGTAACCTTTCTATTACATTTGTTTACCTATTTGTCATGTTTGAAGTTACATAGTACATTGCATATTTAAATCTCAATACGTATGGACATTATTAGTATTCATTTCTTATATTAATTACTAATATTAATTCGACCCATTATCTTATCATTAGTGCTTCACTCTACCACTTGAACATTCTCCATTTCATCTAATTTCCAGTACGTCCCATATGAGGCCGAGGCCCAACCGTACCAGTGGCCCGTTCCCAGCTGGATGTCCGACGCACAGAAGCCTCCCTTCCGTACCTATGGTCCGTCTGCCTGCAATGGACAGAGCTCACACGACTACCTGCACTACTGAGGGTCGCAACGATGCTGCACGTACTCAAACACAAGGACAGACTAAAGACACCCCCCCTCTGCCTTGGGTTCCCCCTTTTGGCTATGCTGCCACAGCTTTGCACAAGATTAAGTGGATGCTCTGCCTGTCCTCATCCGGCATGGATGCACTTGGCTATTTGCGGTTTATAATGATGGTAAAGATTTATGAAAGTTGGTGTTATGGAATGTATGTGCATTTATTAAACAATATATATATGTATGAGGTTATTTGCCAAAACTGATGTTTTGAAGAAGTGCAAGACTGTTCTAAATAATATAAATAATAATAATAATAATAATAATAATAATAATAATAATTTCAACAGACTCATTTATTTCAAATATAAAACTGTGATCACTCCAACAGGTTTGTTACAGAATTGAGTTTGGTAAAAATGAACAAATGTCAGACTCAAGATTCAGATTCAATATTCAAATAACAAGAAAAAACCCTAAAATATTGTTTTTAAATACCCATAGTGAGTTTTTGGCCAAAAAAAGAAGAAAAAACTAGAGTAACAGCTGTGATCCATTATTCTGACTTATCTCCAATGTGGAAGCTAAAGAACTTTTTTCGGTTGATGAATCTGATTAACCAAACCCACAAAACATGCAATTAAAACAGCCCACACCCTGTTTACAAGTTTCCTGAGATTAAATCAATGATTTGCCATCGACCAAGTATCTGGATCAATCACGTAAGAGAAAGTGTCCATGTCCATTTCAGAGGTTTGGATGTTTGAAGCGTTAAGCGTTACGTCCATGCCAAAAAGGTAATACCGAAGGTTTTGCAAATATTACAATATATTCCAGTTGATGCATCAGAAAACACTGTTTGTTGTAGAGATACCAATGAGTGGATTTGTAAAATCTATGTACCTTAACCTTCTTAGGAAAACCAAATTGTGCATAATAAAAAAGGTTACTCGGTTCATGCTTTTAAAAAAAAAAAAAAAATCATGTTCAAAAATATTTATCCCAATACAATACAGGGCCTCCGTATGACTTGGTATACATCTGTGCCACAATCGCAAATCCGAAGTCCAGTATATTCTTATTAGTGCATTCATCATAGAAAATTGCTATAGCCCACAGAGTTGTACCATTCAGCTATCAAAGATATGTAAAGATTGTCCACAAGCCCAAACTGTGCGGCAGGAAGCCATGGCATGTCAAGCAGAAACAGAGGAAGGAGGAAAAGAAGGAGGAAGGAGGGGAAACCCCTGACCCCTGACCCCGCTAGTATTCTCAGCTAATCATAGTCTACACGTGACGCATGGACCTGCTTCACTAGCAGATTAGCTTTAGTGGCATAGTGGATTTTTGTGGAGAAGGTTAACCAACTCCGCTTTTCAACTTGGACACATCAGTGTCCTAACCGGGATTATCCAGCATAGTATTCACTTCTGTTCTCCCAACCCACAGAACAGAACGGAACAGAACAGAACAGAACAGAACAGAACAGAACAGAACAGAACAGAACAGAACAAAGCAAGGGTGGACATATTCACGGCACAGGTTGACCTCCAAGGGCAACATTAGGGTACCAAATGCTATCGCCACAACCCAGCGCAATCAAAAACATTTGGCAACAGTATCACATGATTGGATTCCCTATTAAGACAACATAGACGATGCTGGTTCTTAGAAGTCGTGTGTTAAAAGAAAAAAAAAAAAAAAAAGATTTAAAAATAACTCCCTTTTGGAATCAATCAGGCCAAGTGTAGAGCTGCCTTGTGTGGCTTGGAAAGCCTGATGAGTGAGGAGGGGAGAGAGGGCAGCGTTAGGCACTGTGGCACAAGTCTGTCCGGTCCGCGGTGCCGTGGCTCAGCAGGGTACTGTATGGGGACTCCCAGTCCCTTTCGAACACAGCCTGGAGCTGCTGCTGGACAGACTGCTCCTCCGACTGGGACTGGGCCTGGGTCTGATTCACCACCAGCGCTGATCCGGCTGTGTTCACGAAGTAGTCCCCGGACCAGTTAGAGGTTCCTGCGCAACCAGGGCGACATTTAAAACATTCATTTGTATTAAGTAAATGCTGGACAATGTTATTTGGGCTAGTATTGCCAGGATGGTATCATTTTGTTGAATATTAAAGTACAATGCAATACACTTGACAATCTGTAAAATTACTTTTATGCATCAACATATTTCTTTAATTACTTTTACAGATTAACAGTACAAATACTGTACATACCAATGTAAGCCACCTTATCAGTGACCATGTACTTGTTGTGATTGACTCTGGCATAGGGAATCTGTTTCTGCTTTGGAGTGGCAGGAACATTGAAGATTTTCTGTAAGACAGATCAAGGCGATAATGAATGTACAGTGAAGACAGTTAATACACATCCATAAAAGTTGTGAAGTAAGTCAGTTTATGTATAAAGCACATTTAAAAACAAACCTAAGCTAACCAAGGTGCTGTGAATGTCCAAGTAAAGACACTAAACACCTGACGGTCATGGAAGAAACGAAAGAAAGAAAGAAAGAACAAACAAAGAGAAAGACAGAAAATAAACAGAAAGAGAGGTCTTCACCTGTGTGCTGGGTGTGTGTGCAGGTTACTCACCACCTGGATGTCCAGGCTCTTGTTGGGGTCCTGCACGGAGGCGAGGGAGCGCAGGAAGGGGAACATGATGGGGGAGGTGCTGCCCCAGCAGCTGATCAGGAGGCGCACGCGCACCTTACGCTCGTACGCCGCGCGACGCAGCTGCGTGTCGATGTCCGCCCAGTAGCTGAGGGTCAGGAGAGAACAGGGGTCAAAGGTTAGCTACTGTCGGCTCGTCCAGAGGAGGTCTGAAATGTTGTTATACCATCACCAGCTGACAAGTGCGGTCGCATTAGCTGACAACTTTCTATGGGATGGAATTGAAGTTATAGGAGGCATATCAAACATCGTGAAATATCAAAGGATTGATCGTTATCGTGCCACAGCTCTGCCGTGTGACTTTTCCCCCAGTTTTCAGAAGATTAAACTGTTAATCCAAATGCTTTCTACTACATACACCCTCAAGTAGGGTTATTTGGGAAACACCAAGAAGAAATCACTTTGGGGTTAAAGGTCACACCGGGGGTCTCTCACCGTTTGGGGTGGGAGAACTCCATGGTGGGCAGGTAGTTCATGACGGCGATGTAGACGAACTGCTGCGCGTCGCCGATGACACTGAGGATGGAGACCAGGTCCTGAGTCCTGCCCTCTGGACAGAAGGAGGGTGGGGAACTCTGCAACACAAACACAGAGACAGTAAGGGTATATGCCTATACCAGCAAAGAAGCTATGAGAGATTTAATTAGCTATTTTTGCTAAAAGAAATACCTGTGTTAGAACTCTGCAACACCAACACAGTTTGAACACAATAACACTTTGAACACAGCTATTTATTTAGCAAAAATAGCTAATTGGCCGTCTGAGCTCAGAGCAAGACGCTAAGAGCACAGCCTATATGCCTGTATCAGTGAGGAAGTTATGAGAGATTTAATTAGTTATTGTTGTGGCATAAATATAATCGATCTATGCTTTGAACTGAATTCTTAGCCTCCATCTTGCTCCACTGCATGCTTTTAGCTCTTCGACAGAACACAACATGGCTCTTGCTCAAGTTTGCTTTGCAGGGGTATTTACAAGCTATCTGCACATATACATTATAGCAGCACTACTGGACTTATTGAATTCATATTGAATTTAAATATGAATTCAAAACATTTGATTGTCTCTGGCGTCCCCTACCGAGAAGTAGACGAGCGAATCTGTCCCGCTGAGCTGCAGCTCCATGGGCGTGTCTTTGTTGTAGGCGGTGTTGTAGTCACTGGGCCACGGAGAGGGGATGCTCTCCGTCTCACCCAGGTACCAGTACGCCTCAAAGATCTTGCCCAGGTCTTCTGCCAAACAGCCACAGTCGTACACCACTGCACCCAACTCCTTCACCTGCTCACACAGCAGTCACACAGGGAGAGGGATTATGAAAACACAACAATGTTAGTAGAAGCCCAAATAAGGCCTTGACACAGACAACACAGGCCTTGTCAACAACTTTAGAAGGATTCCTTTTAGTCGTCATCGTATCATCATCATTGTGGCATCCAAGCAGGGTAAAGCTGGGGCCAATTCATATGTTATCAGCTATGTAAAAAAAAAAAAAAAGTTTCATGGTGAAGAAATTGCTTGTTTTTGGTCCAGCTACAGACTGCAGCCTGTTTTATTTTCTGATCTGAGCTAATGACACACTTCAGATGGCCGACTTAAAAACCTCTCTGCACAAGGACTTCCCACTCAAGGTGATCAGTTTGACGCTTACCTGCGTAAGGGATCTCCAGTCCATGTTAGCGCTACCGATGTAGATATGCTTCTTATCCACCACCCAGAACTTAGTGTGCAACACGCCTGTGGTCAGCTCTTTCATGTTCACAGTCCGCACCTGGGCACCTGGGAATCAGAAGCCATTTTCACAGGGCACGCAGGGTATTGTAGGCAGTCGGTACGGACCTTTTTGTAGTTCTCTTCAATGTGGTGCTTGACATAAATGTATGAACAGTAACTTTCCAGAACATCCCACAATTCTGGAGTCACATTTAGAGGATCTGAATCTGAAACTCTTACTGGCTTTTACAGGTACTGAGATTATTCATGAGAATATTCTGGTTATTCATTCTAAGAACTCCACAACAAGCAGGAAGTAATGTGTGGTATGACAGATGTAGTTTAAAAAAAAAAACAATTCAAATACAGAAGTTGTGCAGGAATGTAATACTGGAAATGGTTCACAAACAACTGGACCTGGGATAATCGGTTCCCTTTACCTGAGCTGATGAGGAACTCAAGGTTCCCCTTCGGTTGAGATGTGGGAGTATTGACGGCGATACGGACCGGCAGAGTACCAGATAGCTTACCCAGCTCCTCTAGGATGTCCTCACCCTGGGGAAGAAGTCAACACCAGATGAATAATAATAACAGCCTCTTAGTAAAGTTATTGTGTTTTTTTTTTTTATTGTTTGGATAATGGCAAAAAAACAACCACATCCCCCTTTGAGCTGAGAGAGCACACCCATGTGTATTGAAATTGTAGAACTGAAAACAATCCGTTCCTTGACAAGGAAACAAAAAATATGACCAGTGAAGTCACAGACAAATCAAGAACCCTTTACCCTACACTATCATAGTGCCATTTAGGGCGAAATGGTTACATAGGCTTTACCGAGGTTCTTTGGATGTTTGTTGCTACAATACTGGCATTTTCATGAGAAAACCAAGCTGGCAAAAAAACCAAAAAAAAACCAATAGTATCCAAATTTTGGTTGACCCAATTAAACAGCCAGCACTCCTTCAGAGGGAGTTCACACTCTCACCGGCTTGGCTGAGGGCTCCTTGGTTCTGGTGTCGTTGTTGGTCATGGTCCAGTAGAAGGAGGCGATGTCCAGGCTGCTCTGAGCCCCTTGGATCAGGCGGAGCCAGGTGTCGTAGATGGAGGGGTGCGTCACACTAGAGTTGAACTCCAGCCCCTCTGGGATGCTCTCCACCAAAGAGATCCTACAGCCAAGAGCAAAGACCAACCGCTGCATCACTACATGACACGCCAAACAGCTGCATGACCAACCACTGCATCACTACATGACACGCCAAACAGCTGCATGTGTCCACCACTGCACAGGTGACTGCCTGCCTGCCTGCCTGAATGACCAACCATCAAGACCAGAAGTCTCCACGTCCCGGGCAAAGTGCATCCCTGAGAAAGCAGAACCAATAAAAAGAGGCAGGAACTGCTGTGCACCTGCCGTGGTTGATCTTGCGGTGGACGTGGCATTCAGTCAGTCACCACATTTCTGACGGGTTAGTCAATATTCCACAGGTCACAACACTGACATCCTGAAATCTATGCTCATACTGTTTCCACACAGCCAGTGGTGGAATGGAAGCCACTAGTTTAACTACATTTTAATCTAGCCACATTTATTAATGCTTTCAAAAACACTTTTGTTCAGCAACACACACCACCTTTCTGCCTGTGAGTCGTTTATCATTACAGTGACATGTCTTAACTCACAGAAATAATAACTTCAGCCCTTTAGGTGCATCTCGGCAATGTCACATAACTTCAAACATAAAATGAGTCACGCTGTGCCTGCACTGAATCGCACTCAGTGATTGATGTGTGTTCGACAATGCGTAGGTGGTGGGCAAGAAGCATCTCATTTACACGCCATCTTATAAACCACCCAAACATGAACCACGCACATATCAAAACCCATGTTGTGCATCAACCCAGGGACTGAAGAAAAACTGAGACACTGCCTCTGCGATTCTCCTTTTTCATCTTTTCTTGTCGGCCATCTTACCTGCACGGGTCGGAGCAGGAGCGAGGCAGGACGAGCCTGGGCCTTGTAGTTTCTGTGGAGGGGGGCAGACTAGGCACCAGCAGGGCCTGGATGAAGAGGAGGGCCAGCAGCACCGTGGTCAGGCTGGTGAAGAGCAGGAGGCACCTGAAATACTGAGCACATAGGAAGGGAGGGAGGAAGGAAGGAAGGAGGAGGAGAGGAAGAGAGATAGAAGTGAAGTGTAGTAAGTCATGTGTAAAAGTGTAGAAGTGTAATGATGGTAAAAAGATAAACAGAGAGAGAAAGACAGAGATGGAGGGGAGGAGAGCGAGAGAGAGAGAGTGAGCAATAGAGAGAGAGGTCATATAAATATTAAACCAGTGGTTCTCTTTTGCTGCTGGGAAACCAAGAAGTTCACTAAATCTCTGAAGGTTTCCGAGACACGTCATAGTGACATGAACCCTTTCCCGACATGGCTAAGGACTTCCCTTTAAAAGTCCTGTTTCTCAAAAAGCTTTCTGCACTACAAAATAACTTCTCCAACCAAAAGCTTACACTTTACACATACAATTTATGATAACAGTACTAGCCTGAACCTCTCTTGCTAGGATTGTTTATGACTGTGGCCTTAAGATATAAAAAAATAAATTACAACAAGAAATACAAAAATTACCGTCTGTGACTTAGCGAGTCCCTCTCCCCTGACCGACTCCACATCGGACATCTTTGGGAAGAACCAGGAAGAAAAAGTGAAAATAGAAACTGAATGACCAGATGTTGAGTACAACAAAAAACCTCAATCTCAAAAAACTTCAAGGAATCATGTGGCACAGAGCAACTCATCATTTCAGATGTGAATCCTCGTGGGTGTACAAAGTAGATGCAAAGCCTTAACCCACTGAAAGAGGTTGCATGTGTTGTGTCAGGAGTACAGTCCAGCTTTTCCGAATAGTTTACCTTCTCATATGCAACATCGGAGCTCATCCTTGTGGTCGTGACTAGCAGTCCATAAGACCTTCACATCAGAGAGTAGCAGCTCTGAAACAGAGGAGGAGGACAGAGCTCTCAGGGTGAGGTTCAGCACGTTAGGAGCACCTTTCTGCGTGTTTCTGTGTGTTCTGTCAGTTTGAACAGCACCTTACATGCAACTCCAGCTGTCTGTAGTGTCCCTATGCATTTGTGTGTGTGTGTGTGTGACCATGGTCGCCCTACGCGAGCCTGATATTTTTATAGTCATGGGGGGCGTGGCCTCTCTATAATGGGGAACATACTGGCAGGCAGCAGGTCCTCTGCAGACATAGAGGGACTGGTGGCCGTGCCTTTCTCTCTCTACAACACACACACTCACTCTCTCTCTCCAACACACACACTCTCTCTCTCTCTCTCCAACACACACTCTCTCTCTCTCTCCAACACACACACTCTCTCTCTCCAACTCACTCTCTCTCCAACTCACTCTCTCTCCAACTCACTCTCTCTGTCTGCATCTCTCTCTCCAACTCACTCTCTGTCTGTGTATCTCTCTCTCCAACTCACTCTCTCTGTCTGTATCTCTCTCTCCAACTCACACTCTCTGTCTATTTCCCTCTGTGTCTGTCTCTCTCCCTTTCAAACTCACTCTCTGTCTGTCTGTCTGTCTGTCTGTCTCTCCCTTTCAAACTCTCTCTCTCACTGTCTGTCTCTCCCTTTCAAACTCACTCTCTGTCTGTCTGTCTGTCTGTCTGTCTCTCCCTTTCAAACTCAGTGTCTCGATCACACTCTCTCTCTGTCTGTCTCTTTCTCTCAAACACACTCCTTCAGTCTCTCCCTCTATTATTCATTTCAATTCTAAGTAATTTCATTAGCATTCCGTTTATGACTAATACGGTTGTCCAAGCCAATACTCAGAATTATATAACAGTTTAGACTTTAATTATTAATATAATGTACCAGCAATGAACAATTAGAAACAAAAACATCATCTCTCTCTTTCTCTATCCCCCTTTCTATTCCTGTTCTACTTGTTTCGTCTCCGTGTTGTGGTTCCTGATGTGACGTTGGGTCAAGGGGAAACACATCACATGAGTCACATCAAGTGATCCAAAAAGACACAGCGAATCTGATCTCGTGCTGAGCCTTCCGGAGAGAGTGCTGAATAGTAGAATACGTCTGCTACATAGACCAGCATGTTCTATTTAGCAATTATGTCTTTCTTTTCCAATCCTTTCAAACACAATCAACATCAAATAGTCACAAATAATATGAGTAACAAATAATAATTGTAAGGCTTTCAGAAAAGCTCAGTAGTTACTATTTAGAATCCTTTGTAGGAACTATGCTGTGGCCTTGGTGCCAGTGGAACGAGGTCCAGCACAATAACAGCGGAATTTTTTTAAAGGACAAATGCTCTATTTAGAGAGGCAAATTCAATTGTGGGAGCTTGAATTCATGTGCTGCACTTTGCACAAAAACACGCCAGTCTATGGGCAACCTTTCTTTCTGTAAACACAAAGCCAGTTATCAAACAGAAATAAAGGACAAATAAAGTAGCCTATTTTTAGTTTGTGTTTGTGTGTGTGTGTGTGTGTGTGTGTGTGTGTGTGTGTGTGTGTGTGTGTGTGTGTGTGACAGAAGTAGAGAGAAAGAGTGGGTTCAAAACCAACAACTTCAGACTACCCTTTGGAGAGCATTCAAAGCCAAATGCTTGGTTTGGATTAAATGAACAGAAAATAAAAACAAAACGTGACAGAGCCTGCAGTCACTGATTTTCCTCATTGCATTCGATTCTAGCCCACTGCATCAAATCCATACCACTTGACTACTGATGACACGTCTGTGTGTCATATTGGATAACATCAAATAGAGAATACCGGTACATTTATATTTATATATTAGGCTTAGTGGGCCTAGGCCTACAGTCTTTCAATTACGGCTACAACAAACAGCGTTAAATGCTGGCTTACTGAAACATATGGTTGCTGGTGCTTCGTTTAAGGAGTCCTACTTAAAGTGTGCGGACAACGCATTGTGTAGACTTACAACAAAGGTTAATGGTGGAATTGACTTTGCAGTCTGAACAGGTAGAGTCGTGCGGTAAAGAAGCATTAACCTAGTTATCCATGTCTCTCACTAAACTAATTAGAATGCTGGCTTGGCTGATTAAAAAGAACGATATTGGAAAAACCGCAGTGGCTTGTTTGTTTGTTTGTTTCAAGCAAAACAGACCAAAACAATGGCAAAAACTATATTGGAGAGCACGTTTCAAAGACAAATGACAACATACCTAGAAGGAGCGTTGCAGTCAGATCTCAGCTGGTTATTAACCAACTGTTTGAAATGTAGATCTACGTTTTTCGAGCGGCTTCGTTTCCACTTCAGCTGCACTAAAAGCTTGGTGTTTGGCAAGAGTTCCTTCTACGGCTACGCCGGGCAGCTTGGTCATGTGATTACGCTTGCTCGTGCGACCTATGGGAGCGCAGGACGCATCTGACGCACACTGCTTTCAACCATTTCAACAGAAAGGCCTCTGTGACTGTCGGCCTGCTGAAAGGAGTAGCCTACAGTGTGATAATTTGGCCAGCAGAGGGCGCCATAGGATAGTCTATTCTGAACAGAGACAGGGAGTCGACTATGCCGCTCAGAATCACATTAGCCAAGGGATTTCTAGTCATTAGCCCAACCTATGCTGGGTCGATATAAGTTAGTGAAAACCAGCTTTAGTAGGCCTACTTCAAAACAAAAGTTATATGTAGGTTTCAGCAGACACCGAATGTATGCTACAATACGTAAGTAGGCAAAGAATATAGACAACCTAGGCTATACTGAAAAGTGAATTCAATGGCAACTCAGTAGCCCGTTTCTTTTCGGAGCATTTAACGGTAGGATGTATTTTAGAATCATCAAACCACACCTTGGCATATTCACAGGCGAATCTAGCCTACTTGTAAAAAAAAAAACTAAGTACGCTGCATAAGAAAAATAAAATAAATGTTCCATTATCTTAAGAAAAAAAAGACATAGGCCTGCTGTTAAAAACGGAACAATGTTTATAATCAATATCTATATCAGCAACAAAATCAGTTGGCAGTTGTTCTAATAATAACTCGGTAGGCTATTTTAAACCATCTCAAAAACACAACAGGCCGTTGATACGTTGGCCTACTGGCCATGCATAAACGTTTTACGCTCAGTAGGCTAACTGAAGTCATAAACGTCTGAAACGATGGCAACGTAAGAAGGGAGTGATCTGTCAGTTAAAGGGCGAGTCTTTCAGAGTCAGGAACCGTCGCTACTCCTCCAGGATATGGTCAGGTGTGTAGAACTAATGCGTGAAAAACTGGCCCGGATATCCAAGCACCTTGCAAAGCAGGCATTAAGTATCACATCCCTCTCTCTCCAACGTCGTTTTCCAACCGACAAAGAGGGAAGGTATAATGAATGATCAACAAATAGGACCTGTAGGAACGAATCTGGCCACATTAATACAGAAAACATACAGCCTAATTTGTCCAGAAAGTTAGTTCACCACTAGACTATGTAAAAATAAACGGCATATATTTATCCTAAGAGGGATGTTATGTAAACTAATTTAAGTAGATCACTAGTGCCTTTGATTTCATTGTGTTGTCAGTTTTATTTCACTAAATAAATTCTAAACTGAAAATCCGATGGATTTCGGGCTGCGGTCAGTTAAACCAACCTACCATCTTTTCCTAATCACTTTTCTTTAACCTCGATGGAAAAAGTCCTGAGGTTAAGGAAAAATGTACAATTCATAAGGATTTAGGAATCCGACTATAGGCTACTAATTAGGCGAGGGCGAATGTTATTGACGTGGGTTGATTTGTTGTTGATTGGGCTGTTGCTGCTGCAAGGACTTGCGGGGGGGTACTATCACCTTTCCTTTCGTGAAGGATGGTCCAGTGTACTCGATGCGAAATGAGATACAAAAGGAAGCACTGAAGCACCTTTCCTAAGCGTAAAGAGAATTGAACCAGCCCTCATCATGGCTGTCACTCAGAGGCTTCCAGGTCATTTGACTCAGTTAGGACCCTTCCTAACCAAAAAGACCATAAAGGGCCTCGGCAAACTGTCTGAATGCAATGACCTGTAAATGACAAGTGCCCCTGCAGGTCATAGGTGGTAGGGCAAGTGTTCTAATGGAAAAGTGTAAATCTCCATGCTTAACGGATTCTTCTCAGGTCTCCTCAGTGCAGACTGGAAGTAGAGTAGAAATTTGTTTTTCATTTAAATGTCTTATCTTTAAATGTCTTCTCTGCTGTGTGTTCAGTTTAGGAAAGTCCTCGGTTTAGAGCCTTGCCACATGGTGCCAGCATGGTGTATATGGGCAGTCTTATTGATTATTTGACAGTGTGTTGGGAAGACACAGTCAACCAATGTGGTTTTGTAGCTTACATGTGACAGCTGCGAACAGCCAGCAAGTAGATATGGGATACGGTTCTGCATACCCCCTTCTAGGTATTTCACAACTGTTTTCACCTACACACACACACACACACACACACACACACACACACACACACACACACACACACACACACACACACACACACACACACACACACACACACACACACTGGTCTGCTTATATGGTTGCATGCCAGGAGGTAGATGAGGA
Organism: Clupea harengus; assembly: GCF_900700415.2. Taxonomy (NCBI): domain Eukaryota; kingdom Metazoa; phylum Chordata; class Actinopteri; order Clupeiformes; family Clupeidae; genus Clupea; species Clupea harengus. The sequence continues at coordinate 22,886,821 of NC_045160.1, forward strand.
GTCTGCGATTCTATATAATATTGCTTTATACCATGATTTGGAAAAGGTTAGAGTTAAAAGCAGGGTGGTGTTATACTCTATCTGTCCACTTACATACTACATACTACTGTAGATCTACTTAAAGCAAACATGACTATCACTCTATCTCCCTCTGTATCTCCCTCTCCCTCTCTCTCTCTCTCTGTCTCTCAGACACACACACGTCACTTAAATTGTCTCAATTTCCTGTTATATGGAAGTAGTACAATAACCTGTATTTCCACTCATTCAAAAACGACCTCCCTTATGCTAATCAAACAAGGGCTACTCTCAGCACCAACCCCAGCACCAGTACTGCTTGATTGAAATAAAAAAAAAAGCTGTTCATATTTGTTGTTGTATTTCCACTGGTATTATAATCATCATCGACCAGGCTTTCGCCGGTGGGTTCACTCAGTCACAATGGGGCACTCTGTGACCGTTTGACTGCACACGCAGTACCTGCAGTGAAGTCCCCCCCCCCCCCACATGTAGGGAATTGAAAACAAGCAAATCATACAAGCAGTGGTGTTGACAGAGGTTGACGGAAACCCCAGCACTGCCCAGGCCATTGTTGTACCTGTCAGACGTGGACAAAGTGCTACCTTTCACCTTTTCTGGACTCCTCCGTCATTGTGACTAGCAGACAGAAAATGAAAATGGCTCTGTGTTTATGGCTCTGTGAAACTCGGAAGCTTGGGGGGTGGACAGCGTGAGACACGCCACCTAAGTGCGTTCAGCCGAGGATGGATCTGGTCCAACGATCGGCTCAATCGGAGCCGGACCCGGACCCGACCAAAGGCTTTTCCTGGAGTCCACTATCACCTGGTCCCGCTCCATGACTGATTAGAATTTGTGGAGATAAGAGGGGGGGGGGGGGGGGGGGGGAGTGGCAATACTAACAGGTGCCTGCATGTGTCAGGGAAAGGGTTCTAGAGGCTGACCGATACCCAATCACGTTCTCATGGAAACACAAAGACATGAAGCAGGCAGAGGTGTAATGAATGTTGAATTCAACACAAGTGAACAATGTGTGTGTGCTTGTGTGTGTGTGTGTGTGTGTGTGTGTGTGGGTGGGTGTGCGTGCATGCGCGCGTGTGTGTGTGGTTGTAGACATATTTAAATTTAAGTTTATTCAGAGAGACAGTAGGCAATTCAATATTAAACATTTCTTAATAAAATGTAAATGTACCAAATTTAGCCACGAGGCTTGTAAGTCAATATATAGTGTTGTTAGTGTCTGTGTGGTTGTTTGCATAAGATTGGCTGTATCTTTGTGTGTGTATATATGCATGTGTGTATGTGTGTGTGTGTGTGTGTGTGTGTGTGTGTGTGTGTGTGTGTGTGTGTGTGTGTGTGTGTGTGTGTGTGTGTGTGTGTGTGTGTGTGTGTGTGTGTGTGTGTGTGTGTGTGTGTGTGTGTGCGCATCACAGTTCCTATGGAGATGTACCTCTCTAACATATATCCTCTTGTCTTTTTACAGCACTGACTGACTGTGCCAGGCCAGATCATATAAACATAAAAACTGATCTGCTTTCATCTATGCCAGCTACAGTCTATTGCAGGCTATCCTCTCCTTCTATGGATTCCTTTAATGAGTTGTCAGCATTGTGCACATCATGTCTGTGCAGTATTTTGGTGTGATATACCTCCCTGATCAGTAGATGGTCACACATATTATCTTGTGCCCATGCAATACAGATGTTAGTCAACAATGGCACATATTGGATATTTTTATTTACAGTGTGTCCATATGTTGGGAATAGGTTTTACTGGTTTCACATTGAGTGGTCAAAGGTTTTATGGGTATATGCATACACACAGACACAGAGACACACGCAAACACACACACAGACATACACACAGACATACACACAGACACAGAGAGAGAGAGAGAGAGAGAGAGATACACAAGTGAGCACACATAGAAAGACAGAGACACGCGCACACACACACACACATACACACACACACACACACACACACACACACGCACACACACACACACAGACAGAGAGAGAGAGAGAGATACACAAGTAAGCTCACATAGAAAAACAGAGACACGCGCACACACACACACACACACACGCGCACACACACACACACACACACACACACATATATACTTTGTCTGTCCTGGAAGTGATCTGATCCAGCGGAGTTGAGAGCATTGTGAGAGATTTAAGAGGCCCAGATCCCTGTGTTATTGGGCTGGGTGTGTGCACTGTGTGGCATCATGGGATTGACACACCCATTTGTGTACACACAGTCTCCAGACTCCTCACCCGCCTCTCCGGGACTGTGCCTGGCCTGTCAAACCCAGAGACCCGTCAGCGTGAGGTCGGGTTGCCAGAAACAAAACACATTAGCGGCCTACAGTATTTGATCAGTATGTGTGCTCCCTGGGAATCAAAGTCAGTACTTTTGTCTGGAATTTGTGGCACTTTCCGCAACATGTTAAACTACCAGACTAACCTTGTTCTACATAAGGGACAACTGCAGTCTCACATTAGAATATTTAAGGGAAAGAACCTTTGCAAGACTGTGAAGGAAGGCTCAGCAAGAGATAGCAGCTGACTGATTCACAGATTAATTTCCTTACGGTCCAGACTTGTAGTCTTCCACATGGAAAAGGTCTCAAAAATATGGAACCAGAATGTACAATAGGTGTGCACAGGTGACAGGGGTGATGTTGTTGGTACAGTGGTTAGTGTTGCTGCCTTCTAAGCGTTCAACCTGGGTTTGTTTCCCAGCCACCTGCTTGCATATACATTTCATACTAAAATGGCATAATGTCCCTTAGCATGCAAGCTGGGACATTTAAACATGCATTTCTTTATGTTACAGTATATGAAAGGGGGTATAAATATGTGTGTTAACACACTGTTATCACATATACTGTATATAAATGAGCATATATGATTTTTACAGACTTTTTCCATATTGGCGGCCATCTTGGAAACCCAGGATCTCAGCATCTCAGTCATTTTGTTTTTGGCAACTGAACTGAACTGTCCAGACAGTAGCTGCCCCTTGAGCAGATTTGCCCCAGCGTACGGGTACATCCAATGAAACCTCAGCAGCTATCTAGCTGAGTGATTGATGATCGGTCAGGGTAAGCAGTTAACTTGAGAACAGGGAAGCAGCTCCATCCAAAACAATCAAAACAGGAATTAGAAAAAAATGAAAAACAAAATGCATTGAAAGTGAAAATAGAAATGCAGTTAGTTGCCTGATTTCCAACATATATGGCCTTTTGGTCTTGAGCACCCCAACCCACGCCCCAACCGTTTTTTTGTTTTTTTTGTGGTCATGGTTTGTACCTAGCGACCCAGGGCTCTGCGAGTGGGTGAGAGGGGAACACAGAACAGTTTGTTCACCAGGTGAAGGCTGGCAGATAAGGCGTGGAACTGAAAAGAGACAGGGTCAGAGAGATACCGACAAGAAGAGAAAGAGAAAAAGAGTATCTCATCGCGGATGCATATATGTATCTTTGTGTTCATGTGTTTTACTAGTAAAGCTCAACAAATAATAATTGAAATTGAAAATTGAGAAAGAGAAAGGCAGCATGAGAGAGAGAGAGAGAGAAAAAAAGAGATGTACAAAGCTAGACAACCAAAGAGATCAATAGCTTGATAGATGGGGGTCATATCACAGAAAGAGAGCAAGAAATAGATGTAGAGTGAGGGAGGGAGAGAGAGATGAATAAAGTCATAGACGGAGAAATAGAGACGGTTAAACAGAGAAACATGGGGGTCATCTCATAGAAAGACAGAGAGAGTGATAGAAAGAGAGGGTTAAAGACAGAGAGAGTGATAGAAAGAGAGGGTTAAAGACAGAGAGAGTGATAGAAAGAGAGGGTTAAAGACAGAGAAGGGGTGGTAGTGGGAAGGGGTTTAAGGACCTGTAAGGTCTTTCTGGGGCGGGGGGTGGGGGTGGATATATGAGGGGACAGAGAGATCCCAGGTAACTTATTAGCCAATCCGGTCGAATGGGCCCAGTTAGTGGGAAAGAGAACGCGGACTGGAATCTATTGATCCCGACCTAATGCCTCACTCGCCATGACACTTTACTGGAACACACGCAGACAGCGTGGGCTTTTTTTCAAACACACACACACACACACACACACACACACACATATACGCACATGTGACTGTTCGGGCGTCTAGTTATTTAGGCTATCAGTGCTTGGATGCAAATGACACATTTAAATGAGTTCGTAGCTCAAAGAACTCTGACAAAATGTTGATGAAGTGATTAGTTGGAATGTTGAATGTAGACTTTCTAGAGCTCTATGTCAGTGGGAATAGCCTGCAATATAATGTTGAACATCCCATGTCTCCTCATGGTAGTGAAGCTCTTGGAGTCATACTTCCATAGGCAGTGAGCCCAGGAGTCATGCAGAGCACCATGGCTTAGTTTTGTTGGGCTGTCACTTCAGACACAAGTAGTTAATTGAATTAGAAAATGGACAATAAACAAACCAAGATGAGAGGTGAGTCTCTCTCTCCGTCTCTCTCTCTCTCTCTCTCTCTCTCTCTCTCCCCCCTCTCTCTCAGAGAGACAGCCTTCTCATCCTTATCAGCTCTCTCCTCCACTCACCTCATCGGTAGCGGCCAGAACCACTCAAGCACGGCCGCACAGGGGAATTCTCTCTCTCTATCTCTCAACCTCCTCGCTGTCTGTCTGGCTAATGCACACTATTCTCCCTCCCTCTCCCCCCCCCTGACCCACCTCTTGTTTGGTTTGTTCCGCGCCTGGCTGGCCAGCTTGGGCCTTATCTGTGGTTGTCCTTGGCCCCCTCCACCTGTAGCAGCAGACCAGGGCACACCAGAGCAGTTTACTCATTAACCAGGACTTCCTCTTATCCAGAGGAGTGAGCAGGCCACAGGCAGGGGCCACAGCAGCCTGACCAGAGCACTGTAGAGGACAGAGGAGGAGATGACAAGAGAAGAAAAGGACAGGAACCATTTTTGCATGGGGAAGACAGAGTCAGGCACAGACACATTGTCCAGTGTTGGGCATGGCACAGAACACATGCACACACACACACACACACTCACACTCACACACACACACACACACACACACACACACACACACACACACACACACACACAGAGAAATAAAGACAAGTGTTCATCTTGGGACAAAAAATATCACATATAACTGCTGTCTCAGATACCTGTAAATTCCAGTTGCATCTTATCAGGCACTGAGAAAAAAATGCTTAAAGCAACAGTGTGCAGGAATTGACCACTTTTTGAGGTATGTTTTCATAGGCAACTTCTGTTGATATCCTCTTGAAATTCATTTTGATGACATATGGTCATGCAAAAGACTCTAGTTGTTACGTGATCTAGGTTGAACCACCCCTGAAAAAATGTAAGTACTACTACAAAGTACTACTATCACCAACTATATCGCCAAACGTCACCAGTTAGCATTCTTGCAAGCTTTTATCAATGTCAACTGTGCTGTTGTTAGTGTTTGTAAAGTTTTTGGATGCCTTTAAGGTTGTTAGCATGCTAGTTTTAGCCCTGCTGTTCTCCAGTCACAGTTTGCGGTTTGACTATGCTAGGAACCTGACCATAACGGCCGGTGACTTGGACAAGATCAGTCCCTGGTATAAGAGGACGTGTCCGGGTAAAAGAGGACGTCTGGTCACCCTACTAAAACTAGCATGCTAACTACCTTAAAGGCATGCAAAAACCTTACAAACACTAACAACAGCATAGTTGACATTGATAAAAGCTTGCAAGAATGCTAACTGGTAACGTTTGGCGATGTAGTTGGTATAGTGGACATATATAGGTTATATTCAACCTCCTGTAGGCCTGATTCTCACCAAAGTCACCTGCTGTTTGGGGACGTGCACAGGCGTTTTCTCTCTGGAGAGATTTCATAAGAGATTAAAGTCATTGCACAGCCTCGGACTCCTGTTTGTTTTTCTCTGACACTAGTGGAGGCCTGTCGCGGAGTGTCATGACGTGAGATGACATGACGTGATTCCTGAGAACTTCTGAGAAAAAAAATCCTTCTCCTTCCTGTCTCCCCACTGTACTTTCCCCTCTCTTCTGGTTGCTAGCGGCAGCGTCTCCACGGCGTGGCGGGAATGCCGTTCTTGCTTTTGGTTTAGCCCCGAAAGGGTTCATTAATCCAGAATCCTTCATCTTAGGCGCTCCAAGCTTCCTGGTCGTTGGTGGTTGGAGGGGGGGGGGGGGGGGGGGTTGCTGACCAATCATTAATTCAAATGGAATGTGACCACTTTATCTGTTGGCATGGCGCCATATGCCTGTTCTGGGACCAGAGGAGGGAAACACAAAATCTTTATCAGTAAGCAGCAGTGGACAAAGCATGGACAGAATTATTTCACAACCTAGAGACCTACTAAAAAAAAGAACTCACTAGTCACACAGTCAGGAGAGGGCCTTGCTTAAACGCTTCAATGCAGAAATGGAATGCCCTGAGACTGTTGTTGTGTGCTAACCTGCGTAAAAAAAAAATGAAGTTTAGTTCCAAGAAATAAAGGCTGGGTGATAAAATGTTCCATACTCTTTTCTCCCTTACTTTTCTCTCTCTCTCTCTCTCTCTCTCTCTCTCTCTCTCTCTCTAGCTCTCTCTCTCTCTCTTTTTGTTTCTACCTCTATCTCCTCTCTCTTTCCCTCTATCCTCCACTCTTTACCTCTCTCTCTCTCTCCCTCTCTCCCCCTCTATTTCTAACACCTGTGAGTCCTGCTCTGAGAGAGCTATGGGGAACCAGTATTTCCAAACACAGCCCTGTCTGCCAGGCCGTGCTTGTCAGTTGGCCATCAGTAAGACAATGTGGCAAGTCTGCGAGCCTCTCCGGAGCCGTGTTTACGTCGGCGTGCTGGAATCCTCATTCCTCACTCTGCTCCGTGTGTCACCTCTGACCAACACTTGATCCCCGGCCAAACTGCCAGTGTTGTCTCAGGGCTCGATCTAGCTCTCCCTCTCTCTCCCCCCTTTCGCTCTCTCCCTCTCTCTTCTCTTCTCTCTCTCTCTTACGCTCTCCCTCTCTCTCCCCCTCTCCCCCGTTCACTCTTTCCCTCTCTCTCCCCCTCTCCCTCTCTCGCCCCCCGTTTGCTCTCTCCCTCTCTCTTCTCTCTCTTCTCTCTCTCTTACTCTCTCCCCCCTTTCGCTCTCTCCCTCTCTCCTTTCTCTCTTTTCTCTCTCTTACTCTCCTCCTCTCTCCCCCCTTTTGCTCTCTACCTCTCTCTTCTCTTTCTCGTACTCTCCCTCTTTCCCCCCTTTTGCTCTCTCCCTCTCTCTCCCCCCTTTCTCTTTCTCCCCCTCTCTTCTCACTCACTGTCCTTCAACATGTATCTGTCTCCTGTTCTCTCCCCTCTCTCCTCCTCTCTCCCCTCTGCCTGTGATGAAGTCTGACCTGCTGTGTAGCATCTGACTCCTGAATGGATCAGACGTCCAAAGTCTGGATTCAGTGCAGAGTCAAGTGGCTTTGTTGACACAGATGATTTTCAATTAATGTACTGTATGTGAGTAAGAGGTCATGGTGTAAATAAACAATATGAGCCCTTTTTATAGTGTCCCTGGAACATCATTTGTTTGTGAGTGAGGGTGAACTGGCACTATGGGGATGTCTGTGGTGATTTCTGCTCTCTTGTGTAAAGAAGAAAACTCAACCATAGGGTCATACAGTTTGTTGGATGTCTTGTACCAGAACAAAACAAAACAAAACTTTAACTTTTTTTTTTTTTTAAATGGACCAGACCCTAGGCTATTTTAGAAGACATGATAAAAATCTTAATATGTATTATTCGTTTTTGCACAGAGCTTTACTGCATTGCTATGCTACTGTTTTAAATGGATTAAGGGATTAAGATATGTTAGTGGAAGTGTAGTTGTGTAAGATATAATTTCAGCAAATGTAAGATTTCTAAAGTAAAGTCTTTGATTGATATAATTTCAGCAAATGTAAGATTTCTAAAGTAAAGTCTTTGATTTATATAATTTCAGCAAATGTAAGATTTCTAAAGTAAAGTCTTTGATTGATATAATTTCAGCAAATGTAAGATTTCTAAAGTAAAGTCTTTGATTGACATAACAGCACTACTTGCACAAGTACAACAGAAATCACTGATAAGACAGCCTAATCCAAGTCCGTGCCATAAAGTCTAAAACTTTATTCCTTTGTCTGCTGTTATATTTTGGCTATCAATGAGGCGATGGCTGCCATAATGATTTTATTGCACAGCAATTGTTTCCTTCCTGCAACTACTACGTCAGTGTTAGTCAATGAAATGGTAAATGATTATTGGATATACCAGTCAAAACAACCTTGTGCATTGCTTCTAGGAATACAAACTGTTGGCATGGTGAGAAAAAAAAATGCTAAACTCTGAGACTCAAAACAAGGGCAACATGGTCACGCTTCAGTAGTAACAAAAGTATTTCCTATAGTGTATTTGTCCAGAGCGACGTGTGTATGTGTGTATCTCTATGTATCAAGTGAATCATCTCAAAATACTGCTGCTTCATATCCTAAGTACCCTTCATGTTCCATGAACTCCTTGTTCTGTTTTGTACCACTTTATTGGAGTTTACGTTGATGCGAGGCATAATTTGCACAACAAAAAAAAAGATTCAGAGGGATAATGTTCTGTGCTAACACAGAGGTCATCGCTATAAGGTCACCGGTACCATCACCAATAGTTCTGATGAGCCTTTATGTACCAGGTACTCTATGTTCTATGTTTGGAAGGGAGTTTTTAATGCCTCACACTGATGCTACACGGCATTTGTAAAACATATTCAGAAGGGTTGTGTTCTGTGCTACAGCAAAGGTGTTATAGAGGAAGCAAATATCAGGAACTAATTGGTCATCCCAAAACATTAACCACCTACGTCAGACTTTTACATCGTGAAGAAATGCACTACAGCCAGTAGGTAGATGAATACTTTTTCCACACAAAGCCCTCAACCAGTGCATTGTCAGAGAAAACAAGCAGGAGGTTCTGCATTGAATGAGATACAGGAACAATGAGAATCTCTGGGTTGAGGATGAGATGGCGTACTGATCTTAAAGGTGTGTGTGTGTTGGGGGGGGGGGGGGGGGGGGGGGGGTGGGATAATCTCCAGGTGGACCCTCCCCAAAAAAGCACAACCTCTCTGCTGCTCTCTAGGTGGTCCTCCCCTCATTGTCTCGTGGACTACTCCACCTTCTGTCCTCCGAGCTCCGTGACCGGGGGGTGGGGAGGGGGGGCTGCCATACCTGATCCACCACCACCACCTGTGAGTGTGTGTGTGTGTGTGAGTGACCTGACTGTTTATGCCAGAGCTAGGATTAGCTGGTCTCTAACACCCCCAACCGCCCCCCCCCCATAGCCCCCTCCCCCACTATACCTTCCCCAACTATCAGTGGTGACAGCCCGCCCCACACACAGTGACTTCTAGCTGATCCCATTAAAAGCAATCAGCCTGGTGTTTGCTTAGGTATAAAAGCCTTGGAGTATCCCTCTGTGTGTCCCCCCCCCCCCACCCCCAACCCCCACTAACACCCAACACCCCCAGCTATCCATCAGTCCCACCTTTGCTCATACAGGGTGTAGTTTGGCTATTAGCTCACAAACAGAGTTAAGAACCGGGCTAGTGTTGGCTGCGAAATTCCGCGTTCTTACAAAGAATCTTGCCTTCCGTGACTGCGTAACTGACTAACACATGCCCCCTTTTTTTGTATTACTTTTTAACCATTTTCATTGTGTTTGGCCCAAAAGTGTGAGACTGACAGTTGTGATACAGGCTAAAATACAGGCAAATATGCAAATAACTGGTTTGGTTTGGTTAATATTTAACCTATATATTTTTTTTAGATAATCTTTTAAAAATACCAACTGTTCACAATTGGCCAGGCACATAAACTTACGTCAGCATCATTAGTCATGGGAATCCAGAGGAATTGATATGTACATTCGGCACAGGGTTATTCCACGTTGATATATGACTGTATGTTTGATATTTTCCAACAGCCGTAGAGAACTGGCCTGACTGGTTTCCTATGAAGTTGAGGCTTTGAGCTTTTAGTCCGACTCGCCAAAGGATTTAACAAGGCACCTTTGGGCTCACCTGACTTCACCACCTGCCATCGGAGAAGGCAAATAGTGCAGACAATACTGGCAACCTGACTAACGGCTCTGTGGGCTCTTCCTCTCTCTCCCTCCCTGTCCCCTCCTCTCTCCCTCTCTCTCTATCTCTCTTTCTCTCTCTTCTCATTGTCTCTTTATCTACCCATCCATCTTTTTCCCCTCTGCTTTTGTTTGAAAGGCCAGGTAATATTTGAGGATGTTGGTTTCTCCGTGATCTGGCTCTCTCTCCCCTCTCTCGGTCTCACAGGTGATTCTGGTTTGTTGTATTATGGGATGGTTGCTTTACAGACAAACAGGAAGTGATTTGAGAGAGAAGATGTAATGTGTTCATTAGGACAGGACAATTATGATCTGTTTGCTGCGGAGAATCAGTCAGACTAATAGAATGTCAAACTGGCAACTCTGTCTACTTTCTTATCAGGGTAATTAATTAGGTCATAAATCCATTACTGAACCGTTTTCAGTGGACCGTTTGGACCATAACATTTGTAGTCATGTATTAACATTCTTTATTTTAATCAACATTTATTAAGTTGATCGAAATGAATTGACATTAACCATGTTTGTTCAGTTAATATGTCATGATGAGTTTCGTAATGATGTAAAATGACTTCATTCAGCGTCATACTCTTTGTTTTCCTTGTAGTCTTTTTCCACTGCGCATTAGCCAAGCCTCTCCCTCTAGTGACGGCAGGCCCCTCCACAGCACAACTCCAGCACCCCTGTACCTGACACAGCTCTGACCTGTCACCTACCTCTCACCCCCGTCGCCCCCTCCCTCGCCACCCACCCAACTCTACACCCCCCCCCCCCCCCGTCCCCCCAACACCCCGCCCAGCCTCTCCAGCACCCTGATGCCCTCGGCCCCTACCACCCACCCCACCGCCCACCCACCCACCATATTGAGCAAACAGGCCAAGCAAACACCAGGGAGTGACTGAGATAGGTCTCTCCTCTCGCAGCGCCCCCCCCCCCCCCCCCTCCCCTTCACCCTCACCCTCACCCTCCTCCACACCACCCTCCCCCCCTCCCCCATATGCTTGCTCCCTGCCCCCCCCCCCCCCCCCCCCCCCCCCCCCCCACCCCAGGCCCGCCTCCAGCCTAGGCAGGGACTGGGCGGAGAGCAAACACAGCGGCTCTCGGGAACAAAGCGGGGGATGAATAATCGGAGGGAAATGTCAACGTTTCATCAGGGCTGACCCGGCCCAGCGGTTACCCATTAACCACGGCCAGAGGTGCTCTATCGCCGCCAGAGACAGGGCCACAGCCAGGGCTGGAGTCGCCCCGCACACAGAGACGCACACATGCGCACACACATGTACACACGCACACATACACACACACACATATAAACACGCACACATACACACACACACACATACACACACACACACACATGTACACACGCACACACACATGTACACACGCACACATACACACACACACACATACACACACACACATAGAAACACGCACACATACACACACACACACATACACACACACACACACATGTACACACGCACACACACATGTACACACGCACACATACACACACACACACATACACACACACATATA